>NC_133387.1:88689594-88992624 GCF_047511655.1 Castor canadensis
TCAGGTTAGATTTCTATAACCACACCCATTCCCATTGGTGAAGTCTAACTTTCAAGAAAGAGGCAATTGACTACTGAATCATGGTTCTGTGCCTTGATCAAAATGAAATAGCATTAGTATATATTTTATAAACAGGCAAATAAACAATTGTGTATTTTGCTCTTGAAACTGCTGTGGAAAGTTTTAAGTAAATATCACCTACACCAAACCAAAAATGGAATTCAGTCATTTCCCCTCAAGAATGGCGTTTGAGACATGAGAATACTTTTGGGCTCTTTCTACTTATTGCCTAGTTATATACCTACATACTTCTGCAGAATTTCAAAGATTCTAGTTCCAGTTTTTATAATAGAAAAGAACAGCTTTTTATCAAAACCACATTTCCAGTAAGTCCTTCAAAGGCCTCATTATAGAGACTTGACCTTCAACAATTTTCCTTTTCCAAAGCGAATCATATTCTTTTTCTTTGTCTTTTAATTTTCTTTTTTCAAAGTGGTAAAGCCAACCTCTGCAGGCCAACTGGTGTAGGTGGGTGGGTTCTTTATTATATTACCTGCGAGGCATAATTACTTACGTGGAGTGAAACAGGGAGCCGTCCTGTTCTAAGTAGCCCTCATAATGGACCAACATCAAATCCCCTCCTTTGGTCTTGCGATGGCAGATGAATGGCTTCTGGAGAACTTCAATTTTCACTTCTGGCTCGGGGATCAGAGCCCCACACACAGAAGTGACCAACAATGTCAACACGGCGTTCCACAAGAAAAACCTCATGTTGCTGGGGCTGGAAAGAAATCCCTACAAAAGCAGAGAAACGGCCTCCGACTTCATAGAGTTAAAAACGTACGTGAACGCTTAGGAACAACGGCCTCTGGCAAGTTCAGGACTCTCCCTTCTCAGAAGACGTGGCACTTTTACCACCACCAACTTTCCCACACTGCCAACTCACCTTTAAAGAGTTAACCCCAATCCGAGCCTGACTGGTTCTTATAACGCGACCGCTGGAGAAAGGCGGCCTCCTATTGGCTGGCGATACTGTCCCTCAGGTGCGCCTCCAGCCAATGACGCTGCAACAATGCACTTTGCAGCTGGGTTGAGCCCCGGCCGCCACTAGATGGCGAACCACCTGGAGTGGTCCTAGAGTCTGGAGGTTTAAAGAACTCCGCTACCGGGACTTTGGGAGAGGGGTGGGGTACAGAGCTAACAGGAAGCTCCACGGGCAGATTTACCTCTGTAAGGATCCCCACTGAGCTGCGTAGGAAGAGTCTGGGGTCTGATGACACCTTAGGGATTTCAGGAAAGACTCGTTTCCTCAACGACTTTGGAAATCGTCCTCTCTCCTCCTTCCCGCCCCCCAAGATGCCACCAGCCAAGGCTCCTGCTGTTGCTTATTAACTTACAAGCTATAAAGATTTACCAGGTGCTTTAGGGTTGGCAAAGCGCATTCCTGGTGCATGAACCACACTACAACCATTAAGACAGGTTCTTCTTCCTATGGATGAGATAAGTAAGTTTAGGCTGGGAGAAGTTAGTGTCCTGCTTAAGATCACTTGGCACCAAAACATTTGAGCTCCGCCTTCAAACCAGATCTGATTCATTTCACAACACCGCAAATGTTATGGCTGCTAACAATGAACCTCGTAAGTGACCTTCCTGTGGAGGGTAAGTAATGGAGAAGGACGTGCAGACTCTCTCTTTAAAGAAATAGTATTCAAAATAAATATAATAAAGAAATTATACTAATCAAGCTTACTGTCTCGTCTCAGTTTCCATTTTCTAGTTCGACATATGTCTCCTAATTTCAAATGCATTTCATGTTCACTGTAGCTGATTTAGAATAAATCCTATTTTGGAAAACATCAAAGTAGGATTTCCATATTTAAAAACACAAGACACGAATTTCAGTTACATAACCAATAATTGTTAAGTATTTTGTTTTCTAGATCTGGCAACCTTAACACTAAGGAATAGAGGGGAAAAATCAACAAATAATCATTTTAACATTTCAGTACATGCTTCTGTGACATTATACCTAAACAACATGGGCTATTTTGCATACTCTTTCTCAACTTTCTTCCAGTTAACCTATGATTAGCATTTTTCTAAGCCAAATATCCTTAAAACAGTGAATTTTCACACTTTTATGTACATAAGAATTTCCCCTGGGGATCTTGTTGAAATGCAAATTTTGACTGAGAAGTTTTGAGCTGGGAGCTAGATTCTGCATTCCTAAGGATCTCCCAGGTGATATCAATGCCACGGGCGCAGAGACCACATTTCCAGTGAAGTTTGGATCTTTTTACACTGGGCTTAACAGCATTCTATGCTGACATTCCCATATCCTCGGTCAGGGGGCGGGGTTACTGCGCCCTGGAAATGAAAATTGGACCCTTGGGGACTACAGTTCAGGGGTACCTTAAGGGGTATGTAGGCACTCAAACATTGTGAATTGGCACCCAACCCAAGTACACCATCCTTTACAATCAAACTGTGTCCCATACTGATCTCAGGGTCCCTCTGTTCTTCCTAGTCATCACCTATTCTCAAGCCAGCACCCCAGAACTCAATTTCCCTGCGGGCCTCTCCCGCGACGTCAGCCCCGCGGCCACCGCGGCCGCGAAACTCCGGGGTGGATTTCGGGAAAGTGCGCGCAGTGCGTTGCACTGGGCATGCGCGAGCGCGCTCCGGGCCCGGCCGGTGGAGGGTTCAGGTAGCGCGCGGTGGGGCCGCCTGCAACCGCTGCTTTACTCTCTGCACTCAGGAGGCTTGGGCGCCCCCCTCAGACCCGCCCGCCCAACGCCTTGGTCTCCTGGTGGACAGCGGGCCTGGCCCCACCGCGCTGGCCCACAGCAGGCCACCGCTTCTGGGGCCGAGG
The DNA here is from genome assembly GCF_047511655.1 of Castor canadensis. Taxonomy (NCBI): domain Eukaryota; kingdom Metazoa; phylum Chordata; class Mammalia; order Rodentia; family Castoridae; genus Castor; species Castor canadensis. The sequence goes on from NC_133387.1 coordinate 88,692,467, forward strand.
CCGCAGCAGTGACCCCGCCCCCGGGCCGAAGATGTGAGACGGGCCGGGCGTCTCCGCCCGGGGCCCGGGCGCCGGCAGTGGGCGTCTGGGCCACGCCGGATGATGGCCTTGCTGCCGGTGCTCCTCGCCACCTGGGCCCTGGGCCGGTGAGGGGGCCGGCGGGCGTGGGCGAGCGGCGCCCGCGCAGCGCGGGCCCAGGGACTGCGGGCGCCATGGAGGGGGTGCTGTACAAGTGGACCAACTATCTGAGCGGTGAGTGCCTCGCCGGCCCGGGGCGCAGGGGGCCGGGCCTTTGTTTGAGCTGCCGGGGGGCAGTGTCGGGACGCGCCTCCGTGGGGACCACAGTCACGGTCATGACAGACCGCGGAGGCTTGTGCGGATCCGGAATGTGTCGCACAGCAGTTCCCGCCCAAGACCTGACGCCCTCTGCTATCTGTACACAGGATCTGTCGCCCCTCCCCCGGTTGGGTGAGCTATGAAAGACTGAGATTTGGGGTGCTGCCGCGAAAGGCGCCAACGTGCCGCTGTGGGGTCCGCTGGGAGTCTCTAGAATTCCAGTAAGGGATCCAGACTTGCCTGTCCCGCATCTAGGTTGTAGGGTTTCAAATGAGGGCCAGCAGTCACCTGGAATTGCAGAGGTGAAAGGTCCTTTATCAAAGTCCCCAATGTAAACATTTTTCGCATTATCACAGTCATCTGCGTGCACATCAAGGTAACAGAGTTACAGTTTACAACAGTTTCAAAGCTCCACAGTCTGCATAAGATTTTTGATACTCTCACTGAGCGTTTCTTTTGTTTTAGACTCTGAAACTACCATAAGATGAACGCAAATATTAAAAGCTTTGTTTCTTTGCCCTGCCAAGTAGAATGGCTTAAAAATAATAACCTATCCCCTTTCCAATTTCTGCAAGTACTTTCGAAATATCTTGAGAACGTTCGAACCGTTTTTAAGCTGTGAATATCACTCATAGTGAACAGTTTTTCTTCTGTGCAACCAGTATTTAATAAAAGCCTTCTTTATGTTGGAAACTGCTGCACACATTTTTGGAATTAAACTTATTATGGAAAAAATTTTAAATTTGAAATCAGAAGTGCTCCCAGTACCTGTGAAAGGGTTCAGGAGAGAGATTTTTCCCATCCTTTTTTTGATGGGACTGTGGTTTAAAGGTATTGCAAGGTTGCTCTGGGTGTTTTAAGGATGGGTATGCCTGGGAGGATCTGTTGGCATGGTAACTTTGAGGCGGTCACAGTAGGCAGCAAAGACAACAGTGCACCTGTTGGGTGTACTAGAGTTTGTTCCCTTGGTGTAGTGTGGTTGGCAATGAGTTGTTTGTTTTTCCTGTAATCATAAGAGAGAGAGAGTGAGTGAGGAGAGGTGTTCTCTTTACAAGACCTGGCCTTTCCTTCAAGAACTGAAGTGGTGTCAGCAACTTCATTAGCTTAGATGTGAATAACTCAGAGCTGGGCCTCAGTTTGGTGAAAGCCAGAAGCCAATTAGCACTGTGCTAATCTAAGGGGAAGAGGAGGCTAGACCAGGACATCTTCCTTTTGAAGTCTCTGTAAGCCCTAAAATGTGTGCATCTTAGTCCTTGATTCCAAATTAGTTGCTGGTCATTCACCCCTTTCTGTCATATAAGCTTGTTGTTTTACTTATTTTTCTTTCATTCTCAACAGTCCTTACCCCTTACCCTTTCAAATCTCTTCCTTTTTCCTCTCCCCCTTTTAGTATAGCAGTTAGGTATCTTAGAATAGTACCTATTTCCTGGTAGTGAAATGCTTTCTTTCCTTCTTTCCTCCTTTCCTTCCTCCCTTCCTTCCTTCCTTTACTCTGACTGTCCTGTGTATTCCTCATTAAAGCAAAATTTCTCTAGGAGTGTCTTCTGGAATCTTTCTCATGTGATGCCCATATTATCTTTTCTGTTGGAAAAGATAGTACTTTTTTCTTCTGCAAGTAAGGAAGGGGTACCAGGGCAGAAAAGGGGCAATGGAGCCATTGTCACAGGCAGCTGTTTGTTCCTTTGACTTACATACCTCCTCCTTGTGAACAAGCTGTTCACAGAAGCCCATCACAACACTGACTACTCTTCTAGATATATTTACAATTATGGTCCAGACTGATGGAGTGGCTCAAGGTGTAGGCCCTGAGTTCAAGCCCCAGTACAAAGAAGAAAAAAGAAAGAGAGAAAAGAATGGTAATAGTCTAGAAAGATAATATGCATTCTTGTTTCCTCTACCCTCCTTTGCTAGTTGTCTCTCAAAAAGAGCTTGTTTGAGTGTGAATGATAAGTTTGATGGAGACTTTTTTCTTCTGATGCTTTTTTTTTTTTTTTTTTGCAGTACTGGGGTTGGAACTCAAGTTGTAGGAGAGGCTCCTACAACTTGAGCCTCTCCACAGCCCTTTTTTGTAATGGGTTTTTCGAGATAGGGTCTCTCCAACTATTTGTGCAGGCTGGCTTCAAACCAAGATCCTCCTGATCTCTGTCTCCTGAGTAGCTAAGATTATAGGTGTGAGCCACTGGCACCCAGCTTGATGCTTATTTTTAAAGTAACTTTTTTTTACTGGGTGCCAGTGGCTCATGCCTGTAATCCTAACTACTTGAGAGGCTGAAATCGGGAGGATCACAGTTCAAGGCCAACCTAGGCAAATAGTTTGAGAGACCTCATCTCCAAAATAACCAGAACAAAAAAGGACTGGAGGTGTGGCTCAAGAGATAGAGCACCTGCTTTGCAAGTTTGAAAAAAAGTAACTTTTTTCCTTGTAGTTATACACAGGTACATTAAAATACAAAAATAACCCCAATCCAAGGTTTCATCTTTTCTGTCTTTTTTTTTTTTTTTTTTTGGTGCTGGGATCGAACCCAGGGCCTCACACATGCTAGGCAAGTTCTGTACCACCGAGCTACATCCCAGCCCTCATCTTTTCTGAATTATTCTCCAAAATAAGTCCATAACCAATGATTCTTTTTATGTAGTTTGTGTATTTCTGTCATGTGGACAGCTTGATATGTAATACTTTGTCAGATATGAGTGGAGACATTAAATCAGTTTATTACTTGATCCTTTTGAATTCATGGAAAATGTTAATTTCCTTTCTTTTTCTTTTTGTGATATTGGGGAATCAACCAAAGGCCTTGTGCATGCTAAGGAAGTGATCTGCCTCAGAGCTTCACAAACTGCTATTTGCTGGGCTTTGTGCTAGGAACAAGGGAAGCAATGTTGAACAAAACGGATAGCTTCTGCTCTCCTTGAGACTACATTCTGGTGGGTTAGAAGGATAAGTGGTTAGAAATATGTTCCAAATGTGTGTGATGGGGTGGGAGAACCAGGGAGGCTAGTCTGGGTTGCTGGAGAAGGCTGCTTTCAGTGAGCAGAGCCTGAAGGACAAATAAAGCTAACTAGGTGAGTGGGCCAAAGCAGCAGTGCAGGTGGAGGCTGTAAGTAAGAGCTTTCAGACACAGAGAATGCTTGCGTGAAGACATCAGAACAGGATAGGAAACAGTAGTTTGAGAAGAGGAAAGAGAACCCCTTTGGCTGGAGACTTAAGAGTGAGGAGACATCAGGGGCATATGGGAGGCTGATATTACAGGGCCTTGCAGGCTAGGTTAAACAATGTGGTATAAGTGTGTGTGTGTGCATGTGTGAAAGAGAAATGGCGAAACTTAAGCTATTCTGCTTGCAGTGTAGAAACTTTTAGGCCACATCTTTGCATCTCTCCAAATACTATAGCTTTTTTTCTGAGCCTCTTGAATTAAATTTATAGGAATCAATAATTCAAAGTTAGAACTACCAAACCTTGAGAGTAATATCTAAATTGCTTTCACGTACGTACTTTTAGAATACAGGCACAGAAAAGATATAAAGTCTCTTCACTCAGTTACTAGGCATACTTATGTACCTTGTTCCTTCAATGAAAAGTGAAAGAAAAAAAAAAAAGAGCTTCTGAGCCATCCTGCCCCTTGAAATATAGAACATTGGACATTGTGGGATTTAGTGTGTCCAAGTCTCTCTTCAGATGTTAGAAAATTAAATTTAGGATGAGAAGGAAATGGATTAAACTTGAGTGTATAACTTGCACAGTATACTACTGTTAGACACTGCTGTTTGCTTGTTACTTGTATCTTTTTGGCATTACTGGAGTTTGAACTCAGGGCTTCACACTTGGTAGACAGGGACTCTGCTGGCTTGAACCCATACCTCTAACCTATTTATATCTTTCAAGTCCTAAAATTTAGTCAAGGATACATGCTGAGCTATACATATATTAATGCCATAGAACCCTGGGTCAAGCAAAAGCTGGAAGTCAAATACCAGTTTTAGTGGTATTGAACTCATTTGAACTTCAATGTCTTCCTCCATAAAAATAATGGGATTCATCAGTTTATAAGAATAGTTTTAAAAAAAATAGCACCTACAATGTGCCCGTGAGTATTCGTAAACATTTTACATGGATTAGCTCCTTCAATCTTTGTGGCAATTTTGAAAAGCGGTTGCCTTTTTTATTTCCATTTTCTAGATGAAGACATTGAGTTACAGTGTTGGAATGGGCCCAGGGCCACCCAGTTAATAGGTGGCTCTAAAGTCACCTGCTCCATTACATAATACTTTTAAAGGTCCTTCCCACTTGATCATTACATAATTCTAGCTGATTCATAGGTGCTTATATTTGAAGTATGTTTGACCTAGAATACAAGACTCTGTTTGGAGGAAGGAGGAGAGGAGGAGTGCAGGAGAAGCGAAGGCTTTGAGTGCCTAATGTTGTGCATGTTTTGTCACAAGGTTTGCAGTTTAAGGTCCTTTTCCTGCCCACACAGCAGAAAGGAAGGCTACTGCCTTAAGCTCCAGCCAGTTATAGGCTTCTTGGACCTCTATAGCAGGTTTGGGTGCTAGCGCATTGAAGCATTACACTCTAGAATAACAAAAGCTTGCATCATGCTGGCTGGATGATTGTCACTTAGGAGGTGCTAAAATTTTGCTTCTTCCCTGGGGGAGGCAGGTGACTCTTGCCCCATATGTTTGTGCTGGGTAAAGTGTACCAGGAAGACATTTGGAATATGATGATCGAAAGTAGGATTCATGGTCTCACAACCTCTGGTCAACATTTTTGTGTTGTGATTTTAATATCTTTGTTGAGATAGCAATTCAGGTACCATAAAATTCACCCACTTAAATTGTACAAGTCAGTGGTTTTAGAATATATACAAAGAGTAGCTATTGCCGCAGTTAATTTTGGAAGATTTTCATTGTCCTAAAAAGAAATTTCTTTAGCAATCACTCTTATACCCACCCCTCACTCTTGCAACCACTAATCTGCTTGCATAGGTTTGCCTACTATAGACATTTTGTATAAGTGGAATAATAAAATATATGGTCTTTTGTCTTTGGTTTCTTTTCCTTAGCGTAATATTTTTGTATGTACAATATTTTAGTGTGTATCAGTACTTAATTCCTTTTCATTGCCAAATAATATACTATAGCTATAATACATTCTTATGTGATAAGCCACATTTTGCTTATCTGTTCTTCAGTTAATGGACTTTTCAGTTGTTCCATTTGGGGGCTGTTGTGAATAATGTTGCAGTGAACATTTTTGTACAAGATTTTTTTTTTTTTGTATAGATTGGTTTTCATTTCACTTTGGTATATGTCTAGGAGTAGAATTGATGGGTCATAGGATAACTCTTTGTTTAACAATTTGAGGAATTGCTGAATTGTCTTCCAAGATGACCACGCCATTTTATAGTCTCCTTAACAATCAAAGAAGTTTCAGTTTCTTCACATCCTTGCCAACACCTTTTACTGTATTTTTTATGGTAGCTATACTGTGGGTATTGAACAGTGTCTTGTGACTTTGAGTTATAATTTCTCTGACTAATGATGTTGATCATCTTTTCATTTGCTTACAAGCCATTTTTTAGATTTTCCTTGGAGAATTGTCCGTTTTCACCCTTTGCCCATTTGTTAATTGGGTTATTTTCTCAGTATTGAGTTGCAAGAGTTCTTTATTCTGGATATAAGTTCCTTATCAGATATATGACTTGCACGCATTTTCTTTTATTCTATAGTCTTTTTCATTTTCTTGATGGTATCATTTATAGCATAAAAGTTTTAAGTTTTGGGATAGTCCATTTTACCAAATTTTTTCTTTCATTGCTTATGCTTTTGGTATCATATCTTAAGAAACCATTGTCTAACCCAAAGTCATGAAGATTTAGTGCTATGCTTTTTCTTGTAGTTTTAGCTCTTAGATTTTGGGCTCTGATTCATGTTGAATTAATTTTTGTGTATCATGTGAGATAGAGATACAACTTCATTCTTTTCGTGTTTATCTAATGGTTAGTTTTTACCCAAGGAATTCCTGGTTTCAGTGACAGAGTGTGTTAGCCAGTTTTCTGATACTATGATGAAATTCTTGAGATAATTAACTTATAAAGAGAAAATTTATTTTAGGGTTAGAAGTTTTAGCCGAATGGCCCTATTGCTTTGGGCTTGTGATAAGGCAGCACATCATTGTGGGAGTATATGACAAGGTGAAATGCTTGCTTGGCAGGAAGCAAAAAAATAGCAAGGAAGGGTCCCAGGTCCCACAGTCCCCTTCAAGGACATTCCCCTAATGACCTCACACTTGGCCCCACCTCTTAAGTTTTCCACAACTTCCCAGTAGCACCACCTTAGGACCAAGCCTTTAACACATGGGCCTTTGGGGTCATTTAAGATCCAAACAATAGCAAAGTCACAATTCAGTATATCTGAATGCTTAAATGCAAAAGATTGGAGTCAGAAACCCCAGAGCTCAGACTTCTGCTCTCCTACTTACTAGTGCAGATACCTTAGCAAGTTACTTAATTTCCCTGAGTCTTAGTTTTTAAATAACAGCCGTAATAATAGCCATGCCTAATTTGTTAAGAAAATGAAATGGAAAATATATTGAACCTGGCTGGTAGTTCCCTTAAGGGTAGGTTAATTGGATAGCTATTTTTATTAATGATTCCCGGAAAAATTCAGTCTCTCTGTGTTCAGCTTTCTGTGTGGAAATTGTGGCTTCTCATGATTTCTGAGAATATATATTGAATTCCTTCAAGCTTCCTTTAGGAAGCTTATAATCTATAGCTTATAAGAGAAAAGATTATAAGAGAAAAGACCTAAATAAGCCATCAAAATTTAGAATTGACTGTACAGTCCTATGACAATCATATGGTCCCCTTTGAATGAATGAAAACTATAGATCATTAAACCTCTACTATGTGCTTCTGCTTCCAGAAAATTAATAATTTGTTAAGAAACTTAAGAGATGATATAATATTGTCTCCACTGGCATCACATCAAAAATGGCTCCAGTCTTCCCACTGGTTCTGATGTGTGACATGGTTGGAGATGATGTGGGTGATCTGTGGAGTCTTGGATGTCATTGAAGTGGTCTGTGAACTGAAGAAGCCTGGGGATCATTGTTATTGGACTGTGCTCTCAATGTTTAATCCTCACCACTTCCTGTTACATTACTTTCATTTTGTTTAGGTTGAGCAAAGCCAATTAAATTCCATTATGTATAGATTTGAGACAGACAATAAACAGGTTTTGGAGCTATTGTTATACACAAGTCAGATGAATGAAAAGTGCCATGGTGCTTGGCCCTTTCTCTCCCTGGATCCAGTTTTAAGTTGACTTGTGGAGTATGTGGCAGAAATAGAAGAGATGGAGAAATGGAAAATATTTAGAGAGTACTTGCCAGAGAGAAGGCTGACCTTTCTTAGCGTTTCTGTCACATCAAAGGAAGCAAAATACTTGCTTGAGTATTTCCTTCAGATAAAATTGTCCCTATATAGACCAAGACAAAGATGACTCTGTCTTAAATACCAGAGGTATTTAAATACCAGAGGAATGGTTTCAAAATTTACTTTCAACATGAATATACCTTTTTCATTCATTCATTCAAGAAATACTTACTAAGCCAGGTGCTAGTGACTCATGCCTGTAATCCTAACTACTCAGGAGGCAGAGATCAGCAGGATGAAGGTTCAAAGCCAGCAAATAGTTTCCAAGACCCTATCTTGAAAATACCCAACACAAAAAAGGACCCAATCCTGCCTAGTAAGCATGAGGCCTTGAGTTCAAACTCTAGTACTGCCAAAAATAATACTGAGCACTAGCCTCTTATCAGACTCTGAGAGGGTGTTGGGGCTACTGTTTTGAGGTGTGATCTTTGTGCTCAGGAGAAGTCCTTCTCAACAGTGAAAATGTGCTTTTAGTTAAATTTGTGATTTCAACATTTAAGTTTTCAAGTAGTAACTTGACAAGACAAGGTGTGGAGGGACTGCATTGTATAGATCCTGCCCCTAGAGGAGGTTAGGTGTTACCATTCACTTTTTGGTTTCTTTACTGGGATTTTTTAAAAGCAAATTGGGGTACCTTTGAAGGGCTGGAATGCCAAAATTTTTGGTCATCAAGGTTGACATTGCAGATGGCCTTTTGCTGACCAATATACACAACTTGGATGGAGCTCTGCCCTTCAACATTTGAGACCAATGTAAACAGTAAGAAATTAGGAAGGAAGAAAGCAAGAGAGAGGAAGGTGTGTAAAACTATCTTAAAGAGACAGAAAAATGTAAAGAGCCCCTTTTCAGGAGTGACTAGGGAAAACTTCATGGAAGAGGTGGAACCAAAAGGTGGGTAGAATTTGTGTGAACAGAATGGGGAAAGTGGGGAAACTACTAGGGAGCAGAAGTGACCTTCAAAGAAAAAAATCAGTAGGATGAAAAAGGAGTTCTTTGTAAGAGCAGGAGGAAATACTGGGGTGGTGTTAGGATGGGGTTAGATTATTAAACCAAGTCTGAGAGTTTAGAATTGGCATGGTAAGGGGTCACTTGGGGTTTCTGAATAGGAAGAAAGAACAGGTAATAACGGTATTTAAGAAGACTGACAAGGAAGGTAGACTTTCAAGGTTCAGAATATGAACCTTGACAAGGAGGGTAGGGGAGCTAAAATATGGGAAGACAGGAGGGGACGAGGGAGGCATTGTACCCCATTTCACAAGGCTCATATGATAAATAAATAACTTGAGTCACATAGCTAATAAGTCTCATGCCAGATCTGCATGACTCTTTCCCATGACTTCACACTGTTCGCCCAGTGTGAACACAGTGGAGTGTTGAAGTCATGAGCAGAAATACAGGTGACTGAGAAGGACTCAGTGATTAACATGGAGAGACAGGGCAGAATCACCCTCAGGTTTGCAGCTTGGATGGTTGATAGGATACCGAATCTGTTGAGAGAGATATTAGGGTCAGAGGGAAGATGATGAGTTAAGCTTGGAAGGAGCCTTAGAAACTCAGTGTATTCCATCTTTCTGTTTATAAATTGGAAAATAATGTCCAGAGGAATTAAGTGCTATGCTGAAGATGACACATCTAGATGTTATGAGTCTGAGCTTGAACCAGTTTCCTGACTCCATTAAGTAAGATGCTGGCGGACATATGAGAAGTACTGTCCAGAACACATAAATATCCAATTTTGTTTCCCATAGTACGTAAGAGAGGTGACTTTCAACAGGTTCTAACAGAAGGTTCTAAGAAGATTTTTTGCTATAGTTGTAATTATAGTTGGTCTCCTCACCATCTGCAAGCCTCACTCGTACTAGACTGTCACTTCTTGACGGCTATATCTTCTTTTCTCTAAATCTCCAAGCCTGGCAAATTATAACTGCTCAAAAAAAAATGCTCTGTGGATTAATTAATGTAAATCAAGAAGCCTGTAATTTAGCTAATACTTGGTTATTATCTGTTACGATGAGGGGTGTTTCTTCTTTTTCTTCCCTCCTCAGCTGCAGCAAAAATCTTACTGACCTGGCCAAGAATCCCAAGGCTTTGTTAGTCCTGCCCTGTCTAGAGCCTCCACTAGGGGAGCTGAGGTATGGTGCAGGCCCTGAGTACATGAGGTGTGGCTGAGCACTCAGGCTGGACATTGGAAACCACCAAGGTGTTGGAGGTCAGGAGTTATTGATGTTAGATCAGTAATTGTGCTCTGTTTCTATTTAAATTTGTAGGTTTTTTTTCACTGTTTACATATCTACATAACATACATAATATACGATGTATTATAACCATAATATATAGGTTATAAACATAGAAACCAAAATTTTGTTTGAGTAAAATAAGTCTGACTTACCACTTCAGAAAGAGTGTCAGTCCTATCAAGAATTTTAATCTCATTTTATTTTCTTCACATTAGTTACTTTGCCTTGAAACAGATTCTGGGAAAAAAATTGAATTTTTTGTTCTTTATTAGGATAGAGATTTACAAGTTTTGAAAGAGACTACTAAGGACCATTTAAACTCACACTGAAATTTTGTGGGAAAGAAAGCTAAAGCTGAAAATTAAGGAGTTTCCTCAGACTTTTGCTTTTCCCATTCCCTCCCCATTCATTATAGTAACTAGTCTTTCCTCTTACTACTATTCAAAAAGCACCTTTACTTCACTTTTCTTTCTTTTAAAAGGATTTAAATAGGCCCCTCTCATTTTTTATTTCTACATAGCAGCATGTCTTATAAACTTTTAAAATTCACAATGAGTTAATGTTTTCTTTTTATCTGATTTTTCTGTTAAGCAGTAAGATGATAAATGTCTGGTTTCTTGTAACACCTTAATTGGCAGAAGTTCTGAAGGAACAATGATGGATTTATAGGCAGAGTGATTGGATGTATTCTAGCACGAAGCTACCATTTCACTTACGGGATATCTGTTAAGGTTTGAATATGAAATGTTCCCTCACACTCTTGTGTTTGAATGTTTGGTCCCCAGCTGCTGGTATAATTTTGGTAAGTTATGGAGACTTTAGGAGGAAGTAAGTCACTGAGGGCATGCCTTTGAAGGTTATACCTGGTCCCTGGTCCTCCCTCTCTCTCTCTGCTTCCTGGTCAGCATGATGTGAGCTGCCTTGCTAAGCCCTCCATAACTATGATGGACTGACACCTCTGAAACTATGAGCCAAAATAAATAATTCCTCACCTGTGTTCTCTCAGGTATTTTGATCACAGCAATGAGAAAGGTAACTAACAAGAGTATCCCACTAGTTACTATGTAAGAGGGATATTATTGTACCAAGATAGACTGAGCCTTCTGAAGCCTCTCTCTCCCATGATTACAAAGAAAAACTGAACAAATCATAGCAGCAGAGTATTGCAGTTTTTCAAGTCCACATGGAACATTCACCAGATAGGTCATATACTGGGCCATGATACTCCCTTGCCAAACCTTGTCAAAAAGAATGTTCTATGTCTTTAAGAGAAATAACTACAAATCAATAACAAAAAAAAGATGTGGAAATTAAGCAGTAGCTTCAAAGTAACACACAGGTCAAAGAGGAAGTCTGGGAGAAAATTATAAAGTACTTTGAACTTCAAACGAAAACACAACAGTGATTGGCCAGGGGAGGGTGAGGGAGACTTGATTACAAAGAAGCAGAACAAGGGAATTTGGAGGGAAGGATAGTGAAATTTTTCTGTGTCTTGATTGTTTTGGTTGTTTTGAGGACTATGTATTTATTGAAACTCAGAACTGTTTGACAAAGATTGACTTTATTTTATGTAAATTTTAAAATATTTTAAGTGTTTTCTGTAATGCAGTCATCTCCCCACCACCATAGTGATGTGTTCTGATGAACTACTTGTCACAAGGCTGCTGGGGAAAAAAAGGAAGTGAAGCTACAGTATTTTTTAGTCATTAGTGGGTATGATTCACAAATCACTTTTTGGTTTGGATCTTTAAAGAATTAACATTTCTGTTTAGAATTTTTGATTTGAAAATGGTGACTGTTATTGGGGAATTAAAAAGGAAGACATTTTTGTGCCAAAGTAATGTGAACAACATAAATTTAGATCCAAATATAAATGTATATCAAAGAAAATTATATTAATTGAAAAATACATATTCTGTATTAGTTGAATTGAAAGCCATTTTGGTTAAAGAGAAAAGACTGAATTTTAACTAGGTGTGGTGGCATGCACCTGTAATCCCAGCTGCTCTGAGACCTGAGGGAGAAGGGTCACTTGAGCCCTTGGGTAGGAAGCCAGCCTGGGCAACACGTGAGGCCTTGCTTCCAAAGCAAAAGGGAAGGGGAGGGAGGAAAGAGAAGCGGAGGGAGTTTAGCAAACAGTTTGTTGTTCATTAAGTGCAGGAAGGCATTTAGACTACCTGAGAAAAGAACAAACTGGTAGCAGTTTTGGAATAATGATCTTTAGGTCTTTTAAAATTTCGTTAGTGATGTTTTGTCTTTTTCAGAGTATATGTTTTATACTTCTTTATTAATTATTTTCTGAGTAGTTAATTCTTTTTGGTGTTGCTGTAATGGATTTATTTTCTTTAACTTCATTTTTCAGATTGCTCTTTGCAGTTAGAAATGCAGTTGATATTTGTATATTGCATCTTGCTGAATTCGTTCTAATTTTTTAATATCTAAGAGCATGTCTGAGAAAAGAGTTAGATTTGCTTCTTTCTTTTGAATTTGGATGCATTTTATTTCATTTTCTTGCCTTATTGCTCTGGGAACCTCTTATAATAGAAGGGATGAGAGCAAACATCCTGTCTTTGACCTCATTTGAGAAGAAAAGCATCCTGTCTTTATGTATTTTAGTTGGGGGCTTTTCCTAGAGAAACCTCTGTCAAGTTGAGGAAGTTGCTTTCTGTTACTAGTTTGTCTTTATCATGAAAGGGTGTCAGATTTTGTCAAGTGACTTTTGTGTATTTGACGGGATGATCAGGTGGTAGTTTAGCAGTCTTTTGTTTGAAGAAAACCCCAGTTCACCCAGACTAGGGTACGTCAATTGTCTCACTTAGCAGAAAAGTCCAGGGTATCTTACCTTCAGGCATGACATGCTCTGATTGAGGGACTCAGGGGCTGTCATCCAGATTTGCCATTTTCTTCCTCTGTACCTTTATTGTGATAGCCATGCTTATGTCCCCTGTGATGACAGAATGGCTGCGACAAGCACCAGGCAGTCTCTAGTTCCCGCTGACTTTCCCCAGTCCCAGCAGAAGTCCTAAAATTACCTCAGGCTGAACCACTTGCCCATTCTGGAACTATCACTAAGGACAGGGTATGTGAAGGCCCAATTAGGCCTGACTCACATGCCCACCCCAAAGCTGGTTGGCCCTACCCAAATTACATGAATGAAGTATGGAGAAAGGGGTTTATGCTGAATTACCAAAAATAAATGTCAAATATGCTTTCTATAGTAAAATAATCCTGGGTTATACAAAGTATGTGAAACTGGCATTTAAATATTTTCCTCCCTTTAGGCCAACTCTGGCAATGGTAGCTGACAAGAAATAAAACCTTTTGCTCGTTGAAGTGTGGTTAGCTGAGTGCACACCCCATCTCATAGAGGATAGCAAAAAGGAGGTGGGGGGCTGATTAGAGGAAGATGAGTGGAATGCCCTTCTAAGAGAGCAGGACTGGGACAGACCCACAGTTTTGCTGTGTTGAACATTTTATCACTTCCAAGGTAACTCTAGATTAATTTAAATCAGTAAGTACATCAGTGACCTCTTTATCATTTATGCCTTTTTCTCCTATATCATTTCTTAGCTGTGTCTTACTTCCTCAGCATGGACATCACACAAGAGCAGTGTGTCCTAGTGCTGATCTAGACTCTTTCTGGATTCTAATGGGAGTGGGAATTCTGTGGTCTCCTAACATTTGAAACTCCGGGCACTTTATGCTTATGAGAAAAGCTGTTTTCTATTAGCACGTCCGTTAGCATATCTTAATTGTACAAAGCAATGGGTCTCATATCATTTTCATATATGTATAAACTAAATAAAAAAGTGAAAGTTTTTCTTGTCAAAGTTTCTGTAGTTCCAAGTTACAGAATAAACTAGTGACATCTTGAACTTCCCCTTGTGTAGTTGTAACTTCCCCTAGATGAATACAGAGCTGGTTATAAGGAAGGTATTGTTTCAGTTGCTATTATAATTTACTAGCTACCTTCAAAACTTCCTGCAGCTGTGCTTTGTGGGGGAAGGGAGACTGTTGAACATTTTTCAGGTTCCTATAAGATAAAAGTAGTTCAATACACTTTTTCAATTTTAAGAATTTTTTTTCACATTTCAATAACTCCATACTCTGGAAACATCTTATAATCAGTGTCATCTCATTGTTTAACTTGTGTTACATAAAATTGATGTGATGGCTTATTTTATGTGTCAATTTGACTGGGCCACAGGGTGCTACATTGGATCTGGAATATCCCTCAAAAGCTCATGTGTTTTAAGGTCTGGTCCTCAATGACTTTGGCAGGTGGTGGAAACTTTGAGAGAAGGGGTCTAGTGGGAGGAAGTTAGGTTATTGGGATGCTGGCCCCTTCCTGTCCTGGCTGCCATAAGGTAAACATTTTTGCACTACCACAAGCTCCCCACTGTGAGGTACTGCCTCAGCATAGATCCAAAGGCCACATACCCATGGACTAAAACCTCTAAAACTATAAGCCAAAACAAACCTTTCCTCCTTGTAAGTTGATTTGTCTCAGGTATTTGTTATAGTAATGGAAAGTCAATGAACACAAGTATCCAAACATTTGGTAAAGCATTATTCCAGATGGCTTTTTGAGGGTGTTTCTAGGTGAGAGTAACATTTGAATCAGTACACCAGGTATGTAGATTGCACTTAAATAAATGTTCCTGGGCCTCATCATGTCAGTTGAGGACTAGAATAGAACAGAAAGGCTGAATAAGGGACCTCCTTCTGCCCAACTACCTTCAACTGGGACATTGGCCTTCATTGAAACTCACCATTGACTCTTTTGGCTCTAGTTTACTGATTACAGGTTTTTTGGGGTTTTTTTGTTTTTTGGCAGTACTAGGATTTGAACTTAGTACCTCATACTTGCAAGGTAGGCGCTCTACCACTTGAGCCACTCCACCAGATCTGTTTCGTATTGTGTTTGTTTGTTTGTTTGTTTTTGAGATAGGGCCTTTGAACTATTTACGTAGGCTGGCTTCAAACCACAATCTTCCTGATCTCTGCCTGCTGGGTAGCTAAGATTATAGGCATGAGCCACCAGCGCCTGGCCTGACTACAGATCTTACTGAGATTCTAAGAAATTGATTCTTCCAACTCATTGAGGGAAGGTGGCTTAAATGATGATATGAATAATCAGAATCTCTTGCAAAGAACTAAAAACATCATCAATAATGTCTGATTCCAGGAGAGCTGATCCTCTGTTCAATAAGAATTCTAGTCTGATAATTACTGGGTTTGCCAAGTTGCAGTGTTAGTTGCAAAAATGGTGGCCTTCAAGTTTGAGTCTCTGTAGAATTTGAAGCCAAGGTCAGGAAGTATCTTCTGAAATAAAAATTTCTAAGTTCATCTCAAGAAGTTTGCCAGCCAAGAGTTGAGTTGGAGATAAGACATAGAGATCCTAACATTCAATAAGGGATCTGGGTCCCTGGGAAGAATCTTTGATATAAAATGTAATAAGAGCTATAGTCTTTGAAAAGATTACTTTGGTGAGAAAAGGTGAATGTTAGGGTATTTTGAAAGTGAATGTTGAGAATTAGTTTACTCACTTTTGTTTAAGGAAGTGAGAGACATTGTACCTGGCAGAGCTGAGTATTCTTATTCCTAGAAAAACAGTCCCTGATGAAGTAAATGATGAAAGAAACATTTTGCCTGCCCACCTACTCCTTCACTTAGATTTGGTGCTGACCATTCAAGCCTTCTGATTACAAACAGAGTTTCTCTATATCATCATCTTAGGCTGGGGTGCGTCAGGCAATACAGTCATTTTTCTGTGTAACATAACAAAGGGACATCCGTTGGACATCAGTTGGTATCTTAACCATGTGGTTTGTGTGAAACCATCCCCAAGGGCCCATCAGATGTCTTCCTGATCAGTCCTGGGACTCTGCCCAAAGGCCAACACTGACTGACCTTTTCTCTGGCTGCCTCAGCTACAGCAGAGTCCCTTGAGAGAAATGTAGCCCCAAAGGAGGGCATTTCAGAGAGAGGGAAAAAAACATCCGACAGAGAAGACCTGACAGGTGTATGCAGAGATAGTTAGGGATGACATTTTATGAAGAAGATCCAGCTCAAAACTCAGCAGTTAAGTTTGGTTTGACTGAAATGTGGGGCATGTGAGAGGACTAGATAAGATGTCTTTCTACTCTATGAGGTTTGCTCCTGAAGTTCTCCAGTATTGAAGTGATTTGGTACTAGTGGTCAGCACACTGCATAACCATTGTTGAAAGGGCATTATAATCCTTGTTGCATCATTTATAAGTTGCTGAAGTTTTTCCTTAATCAGAACAAAGGAGCATAAGTGTGTGATAGCAATAATGATCAGGACACAATAGTCATTTGTCTTAGAAAAGTTAAAAAGGACAGATTATTAGTACTATTTTAGGGGAGAAAAATCTTGTGTAAGTTGTATTAAATAGAGAATTGTCCCTTTGTTATTGAGCCTTTCAGACCTCTTCTGTACCTTATGTGATGAAAAATATATGCTTCTGGGGGTGTTTGCTTTTCATTTTACAAAAATGGGATCAAACATACAGCCATTTTGCAACTTACTCTCTTAGAATTCCCTTTGAATTTCCCTTGCAATGAAAAGCTCTTTGTAACTGGGTGCTGGTGTCCTATGATAGAGTCTGCTTCTGAGTCCTCATAGACACATTAGCCAATAATAATTACTAAGGTGTATTTGTTTCTGTTTTCAGGTTGGCAACCTCGATGGTTCCTTCTCTGTGGGGGAATATTATCCTATTACGATTCTCCTGAAGATGCCTGGAAAGGTTGCAAAGGGAGCATTCAGATGGCCGTCTGTGAAATTCAAGGTGAGAAACCAACCAATTTGCAGGTCTTATTTATTTATTTACTTATTTTTCTGTCTCTGAAAAAAGCAAAAAAGCACTGGCCCCCATGTGATTTTTCTCTGCAGTTCCCATAGTACAGACCAAGATACATAGTGCCATGTCATTGCAAGAAAGCCTTGCAAAAAAAAACTGCAGCCAACTTTTACAAAGAGATTGGTTAAGAAATGGTCCAAATAAATGACAACAATGTGCTTTACCATTCAGCTAGTGCTTGTTCCTTAGTCATCGGCTCACTGGGACCAGTGGCTATTTGCAAAGCTTTTGTATTTATACTATAGTATCAAACACGTCTGTGTTTAAATCAGGTCTTCCCACCCCTCTTCTCTCTCTCTCTCATGCATCACAAATGCATGCACAAGTATGCCTGCCTATCCCCTCTACCTCCACCCCACCATTCAAAACAAAACCCTAACAGACCTACACTTGGTTTTGTTATCTTGAAACATAATGAGAAGATTATGACTCAGAAGAAAAACAAATTGGATGGGAATTTGGGAGGGGACGAGGAGAATGATTTGCCTGTTTCTTTCTCTGAAGAGATCAGGGGAATTCTTACACTTTAAGTTTGACTTGTCAAGGGTAGTAGAATAAGAAAAATATCGTGCTCTTGAGTGCTTTCCAGAAAATCCAGGAGATAAAAACCAACAAAAAATATATACTCACTTGTTGGCATGTGTTTTGGTTCATTTTTTGTTGCTATAGCAAAATACCTGAGGCTGGGTGACATATAAAGGAAAGAGATTTAGTTAGCTAACAGTTTTGGAGGCTGAAAGTCTGAATAGTGTGGTGGTAGCTCTGGTGAGAGCCCTCTGGATGGAACACATTATGGTAAATGACATTATGGTGGGAGCTTATGACTAGGGGAGAGATCACACAATGAGACAAAAAAGAGACCAGTTTGTTCTTTTATAATAACCTCGCAAGTACTAACCAGAATCCCATGAGAACTACAGTAGTTCCCTCCCCAGGCAGTGCCCCCAGTGACCTCCCACTAAGCTCCATTGCTTAAAGGTCCTACCACCATATAACATCCACCACCCCAGGACCAGGTTCCAATAAATGAACCCTTGGGAGGTTCCAACTTTCTCTTTGAACTGAGGCACATACAAACCATGGTAGCATGCAAACCATTTTGGCCTCATAGCAGCATCCTTTATGCATAGACACATAGGCCAAAAGAGAGTGCCTCTCAGTTCTGATGAAAGATTAAATTGGGAGTTCCTTTTTGGGTCAAAGTTGTGATACCTTGGAGCCAGTTGTGAGGTTTTCCTTCTTGATCAACAGAGCTATCTAGGATAGGTAAACAGAACTTTGTACAAGCTAGAAGAGGTATTGAGGGCTGGCCTCCTCTTCTCTCTGAAAATAGCTGGTACCAGTTGAGCTCAAAAGTTGGATGGGGTAGAAGCCACCCAGACAAGGTAAGGTTCTTCTAAGTCTCTGACCTCCCTCTGCCTTGCTCCTAGTTCATTCTGTAGATAACACTCGCATGGACCTGATAATCCCTGGGGAACAGTATTTCTATCTGAAGGCCAGAAGTGTGGCTGAGAGACAGAGGTGGCTGGTGGCCCTGGGATCAGCCAAGGCTTGCCTGACAGACAGTAGGACCCAGAAGGAGAAAGGCAAGTATTGATTGTCCTCTGGTCTGAAAACCTTAGGAATCATTCACTGTTATCTCTGGGTTCTGTATCACTTAAATGCCTTTCATCTCAATAGAACTTGTACCATATTCCATATCCAATTCTACTTTCTTAGCATATGATGGTGGAAACAGTGCAGGCTTTGGAGCAAGATACACCTGGGTTCAAATGATGACTTTGTAGTTTATTAGCTGTGTAATTTTGCGAGAGGTCATTTCATTTTTCTGAGCCTCAGTCACCTCATCTTTGAAGAAGAGGTCATTGTACCTACCTTAAGGATTACTGTGAGGATTAGTGATGATGTAAACAATGTAGTACCTGGTTAGGCACCAAGTTCAGCAGAGCGTAACTGTGGTAAGGAAGCCTTGAGTCAGGGTGCTTTCTGTAGCAACACCCTGCTCGTCCTGCCTCTCCCTGACGTGGGATGAATTCTTAATTGCCAGGTTGCTGCTGCTTATGCTCATTAACTTGACATTAGGTCTCCTGAGAACCATGGCATGACTTTTTCTTTGGACTGGGGCAAGAGTGCTGGGCTCACTGCATGTCCTTGGTTGCTGCTGTCCCAACACCACAGGATTGTGTATACAACTGAAAAGTTTGGCTAGGAGTGGGGAGAGCATGCTCCAGGGAGCATTTCTTTCTCATGGTGGTAGCAGATGTTTCTAACTCTTAAGTAGACTCAGTAAAATGGCCTCTTGGTTGTTTTTGATGCTAAGTCAAAAACACATTCTTAAGACTATCTGATTTGACTCAGCAATGTACAGCGATGTGGGAATGTCAGCATTTTCATGGAAAAGGAACATTTTTCATGGAAAAATCTTAGTACTGAGGTGGGTACAGTGCCTGTGCTGATAGTGGCTGGGTGCCCTTAGCCTCAACAGGCAGCATGCTAAACCAGTCCTCAGCCTAGTGACAGCAGTGTTCTCAGTGTAGTTAGACATGACAAAACAGTTTCCTAGGTATAAGCAGAGCACTCTAAGACTCTGTCTTACAGAGAGGAAAGTCTGTGGCAGAACTGAGACCAAACTCTGAAGTCTTGACTCTCCTGCTAGTTCTGACAGAAGTGAGTCACACACAGTGTTGCTTCCTTTAAATACTGGTGATTATTCAATATGCTGTCTCAATAAATAATGTGTATTACTTCAGAAGACTGCTTTGCTTGCTCCTATATCTTTATCACTTCTGTAACCCATTCTATAAACCTCTGACTTTAGGCATAGCTTATATATTCCACTTTTATACAGTAAACTAAACAGGAAATTGGTTATTTATTCTGGTACTATATTACCATTATTTTGTTATTTAGAATTTGCTGAAAACACTGAAAACTTGAAAACTAAAATGTCAGAACTGAGACTCTACTGTGACCTCCTTGTTCAGCAAGTAGATAAAACAAAAGAAGTCACTGCTGCTGGTGTTGCTAATTCTGAGGTAAAGTATTATTTTGGTAATATTACTGATATTATACATAAAAAGTAGCACAAGACTGCTTACGATGGTGCTTACTCTATCTGACTGTCTTTTAGAAGAAGTAATAAAATTCAGTGAAGAAATGTGTGCACTGCATGTGGAAGCATACCGTTTTCCTTCCTGGAATAAATTTAGGATTATTGATAATATTGGGGACTTTTAACTTTAGAACTGACATACTAAAGTATGTTTTCTCTCAGTTTATACCACTTTTTGAAAATTCAGTCTTTCTTGTCTTACAGAACATTTCTTCAGCTGTAGCAACTAATAAGTCAGCATAGTATGTGTCAATGGTGTAGGTCTGTCACTGGTGCCTGGCTTATCTAGCACTTTTGTTAAGACTGGAAGGTCTTTAATTCATCACAGTAAATACTGTGCTTTGAAATGGCTTGGTGCTTTCAGAGATGAAGTTTTCAGTCCTTCCATCAAGGATTACAGTTTTTTGCCTTGTTTTGGTTTTGAGACAGTGTCTCTAATATAGTCCAGGTTGGCCTAGACCTGGCAGTTCTCCTCCCTGTCTCCTGAGTACTGAGATTCCAGCTATGCACCACCATGCATGGTTAAGAATGGTGATTTTTTTTTTCTTTTTTCATCACACTATCACTGAAGAGGATAGTTTTTTAATGTGTACTAATAAAATTGTCATTAACTCACCCTAAACATAAGTTCAACTGTATATTGAAACCAGAAAGATTCTCTGCTCTGCTCTCAAAGAAGTTATAATCTGATGAGTGATATCTACAACATGAGGAATCTTCAGGTTATACTTAACGATTTTAATTTTTAGGTTGTAGTACACCTTGCTACAGGTGTGCTTTGAGGTCTTTCTAATAAAGGTGACTTAATCATTTTCATTTCAGTTCTCTTATTCATTCATTCATCAGCTGCCTATTATATATAAGACACTGCTGGTAGAGGAAGAAGGAAGGGAGCACTAAAACACATTTCGATACTGTCATTGCAAAGTTTATACTCTAGAGCAGCGATTGTCAATACAGAGCAGCTGTGTTCCCCAGAAGACATTTGTTAGTGTCTGAGGACATTTTTGATTGTCACAATTTAGGGAATGCTGGTATCTAGTGGGTATTAGCTAGGGATGCTGCTGAACATCTTAGAAAGTGCTTCTATTAAGTGCTGTGGGAAATTTCTAGTGGCAAATGTGGTCCACAACAGCATCACCTGGGAGCTTTATTAGAAACTCAAGTTTGAGGAGAAAATGAAGACCACTAAGATGTGATCGCCTCACTCTCTAGTCAAGAGTGTGGCCTCAGTTTCCAGAACAACTTATTGATACCAATATCTAGAACAAGAAAACTAAGTTGGAAGAAAAAAAATCTATTGGTGCTTAAAGGAATTCCAGTTGCTGAAACCTCGTGGACTCATCCATACTGAAAGCAAATGATGCATGATTCTTTGAAGTTCCATGCAAGCTTTGTGCCTAGCACCTGATGCAGTGCTGTCTTGATGTTGTGCAGTTGGAAGAAGTTGTGGCCTTTCTCTGAAGCAGTGGGTAAGTGTAAAGGATCAGGTTGAGGGCAAGGCTTATGCATGGTAAATAGATAAATTAGGTTAGCCCAGTTTTTTTTTTAACCTTTATCACTGATGAACATATTTATGCAAGCAAAAGGGTGGGTACCTTATTATTTGTGGATAAAAACTTGTAAGGACAAACAACATTGGGCTTTCTTCTTTTTTGGCAAGACAAAAGTCTTCCACTCTGGTTGTTTCATAGGAGGGAATTGATGTGGGAACTTTGCTAAAAACAACCTGCAATACTTTTCTGAAGACCTTGGAAGAATGCATGCAGATTGCAAATGCAGCTTTCACCTCTGAGCTGCTCTACCGCACTCCCCCAGGATCACCGCAGCTGGCTGTGCTCAAGTCCAGCAAGGTAAAAGGCCAGCTCAGTTTGACTTCTTTATTTACACTTTTATATCTTCTCTCAGTCCTCCATTTGTAGTCAGTTACTTTTGGAAGTTTGACCACCTACACGAATCTCCAATGTAGCCTCTTTTCTTTGTGACCAAGGAATCTTACCTAGAATTGTGGCAGCTTCCTAACCAGTCTCTTTCAGTCTGACCTTCCAGCCGGCCCAAAGTATTCCTGTTAGTGCAGTATAAATTGGACCACTTTACCTAAACCTTGCAGTGGCTTCCCATAGCCAAACTTTCTTAGCCCCTTCCCACATCAGCATCCTATCTCCCTGAGGTTACCTGGCTTAAACTTAAAACTGCCTATCGTTTTACCCTTTCTTCTTCATTTCCCAAAGCCAAGAAAGTCCCTTTAGCTCCCTTTCCAAGTTGTCTCCCATTTTCCATTTATCTTCTTCCCTACATCCATAAGTTGGCCTAAGAGCTTCTCTTCTCATATATCCCCCTGTGTTAGCGCTACTCTAGAAGTTAGCTTAAAGGCAGAAACTCTCTACAGTGTCTACTTTCACATCTCTACCATGTGATACAACAGTGCACGGTAATTTGCTATCCATTAACACTTAATGAGCATAACTTAAATCACACAGCCAGTTGCTAAGAATTTGGCTATGATAATTAGGTTTTCAAAAGGCCATCTTCCTTTTCTTTAGAAATTTGGGTATGCTGATTAGGTTTAATGAGAAGGGCAAGTTGGGACCAATGACTCCATTTTGGTAAGACCTAAAATTGTTTCTCTTGAAATGGACAGTATATGCTATGACCATGTTTACCATTTTTGCATGTGATAGTATTCTAAGTAATGCTCTGTTGGAAGTTTAACATGCAAACTTTCATTTTTTTTTTTTTTGCTGCTTTTATAGATGAAACATCCTGTCGTACCCGTTCATAATTCACTGGAAAGGTATAGTGACATTTTTGGTTTTTTTCTTCTTTCTAAAAATAAAATAAACAGTATTGTTATTCTTTATTTGAAAAGAAGGAATGATACTGTTGTTAGATAGTGGTTCTCCTCATGGCTTTAGATAACAGCAGAAGGAAACAACATCTGAATTTTCCTCTTTGGGATGAGCCTAAAGCAATATGACCTTTGATCCCACACTAGTGGGAAAATGGGGACATTTACCCTAGGATATGGATCCCACTCATCACAGCGAATCACTTAATCTCTCTGGTGTTACTGCAGGTTCGGAGCTTCTCTTGTAGAAGAGCTCAGTATTAACGTGCTTTTGTCCAGAAAAGACACTAGTGCTACTGTGTTGTACTTAGAAATAAAAATCTCAAGTAGTTTTACAAGTTGAAAAAAATAACAATATCAAAATTTAAATTATCTCCATTCTTCTAATTACTTAGTCAGTTTAAAAATATATACTGGGCTGGACATGTAGCTTAGTGGTGGAGCACTTGCTTAGTGTTCTTTAGGCCCTGAGTTCAATCCCCAGCACTACCAAAGAAAAAAGAAAAAAAAAGTACCTGTCTATACATGTCATGTAGGTGTTCCCATGTACTGATGTAGTGCAGATCTTCATTCTTTCAAATTGTTACTTACTAGCTCATCCCTCTAACTACTGTTGTTTGCTTCTTTATTATAAGGATTGTTCCCTTGTTCCCAATTTGGTTGTTTCCAGTTTTCTCATTTTCTAAATACTTCTACTTTTTTTTTCTGTGGTGATCATAGAAATAGGAAGGTTTATTAAGGGAAAGAGTGAAAGCTCCAGTGGGAAGGATGGGCCCCAGAGAGGTTGTCAGAGAAGTGGCGTGGTCTGAGGTTTGGGTTTTATTTGATGCACTTTTTATTAGTGTACGTTAATTGTACAAAGGGTTACACCATGGTGTTTCACGCATGCATATATTGGACATTGACCAGATTCACCCTCTCTATTGCTCTTTTTCCCTTTCCCCCCACTTTTCAACATTTTTCAGTAAGTTGCCTTGTGCTGCCTTCATACATAGACATAAGGCCAAACACTTCTACTAGGAACATCTTTGTGGACTTGAGATTTTGCCTATATGTATACCCACATTTTGAATTAATAGGTTGAAACACAGTTTTTTGAGAAAACAGCAAATGGTTTTCCTAGAGTTCATATGTAGCTTAGTCCCTTCCCCTTTATTTTTATTAGAGGAAAATACTTTTGTTTCAATTTGGCTAGGTATGATCACCTACATTAAAATACTTTGATTATTCCTTTAACAAATAAGATCAGCTATTTCACGTGAAGTGTGACAGGTCCCTCAGGCTGTGTTGTGGTCCTCTTGGGTGTTTGGCAGACTTCTGCTGCTAGGAGTGCTCTGCTGACCACAGCTAAGCAAACGTGAAAATGGCTAGTGGTTTTTAGAGGAAAGTCAAATAAGCTTTAAATGTTACACCTGGAGAAAGCCATTGGAAACCAAAGAACTGTCAATTACTATTTCCTGACACTGGTGGGGAGCAGGAAGATTGAGTCACCTCAGGGTAACGGCTCTTTGATTTCTCAGCTGCAGAAGTGACCTGCTTTTCTCCCAGGCAGATGCCTGCCTTGGTGTCTATACAGGCTGAAAGGCTTGACTTGGTTTAACAATTCTGTTTTTATCAGCAGTAAAAAGGATTTGTTTATTGTGAACCCTCCCTCCACCCCTTAGAATAACATCTACCTGGGCAACTGTGACCAAACCACTGCACTTTCTGGCTTTTTTTTTCTTTTTAAAAACATTTTAGGCAAATGGAATCGAACAGTTGTGAAAATGGATCTTTAAATATGGAAATAAATGGTGATGGAGAAGTCCTAATGAAAAACAAGAGTTCGTTGTACTTGAAATCTGCAGAGATAGACTGTGGCATATCAAGCAAAGAGAAAACAGAGGATAATACAACAGGTAAAAACAGAAAAACAGAAGTAAAGTCTGATGCAAACCACTGAACAGTAGAAAATTTGGGGGGTGTGGTTTTTACCTGTGACAGGTAAAACCTCAGTGAGACAGGTGCTGGAACACACAGTGTTGAGGAGGAAGTGACCTGCCTAGGGTTCTTGGCAGTGATATTCATGGGCTGCCTGGAGCAGTTTTAGAGGTGACAAGAACTTCACTGATCCTGCTTGCTATATCTCAAAGTCTTTGAACTTAAACTATGACATCTAGCTTCACCTGTGTAAGTTCACTTTTCCATCTGCCTGGTTTCTGGTAGGGACTCTGGGTGTCAGCATTTGCCAGCCATCCACCTTTCTCTGGCTAAGTTTCAGGTGAAAGTGCATAGCTGGGAATGCTGTCTTTCAGACTTGCTAACCCCATTGACGCTAATCATAAAACTCCTTCTTCAGATTGAAGATAACTCCAGTAGCACTTTTAGTAGTTAGTAGAATATGAAAATAAAATTTTAAAAAATTTCGTCATCTGTGATGAAATAAGAGACTCAATTTTTCCAGGTGACTCAGGAAAGAAAAAAAAATGTTAATCCTAAAAAATCTTAGCTGTTAACCTAAGAAAAGTAAAGTACACACTGAAGTCTTATCTCTTGATGAAGACAGGAGAATTTCTGTCGAGGCATACTGCTACACACTTGACTCAGTATTTCACCTGTAGGAATTTGTCTTCAGGCAACAGGCAGGTTCAAGGAAACTGTCTGGGACAGGGATTTCTTCATGGCATTACAAACACTTTTTGTTATTTGCGGTAATTATGTTTCATAAAGTCACCCAAACCCTGAATTAGCAGATAATGCTGTTGCTTCTAGGGGAAATACATACAAACCTGTGGTCAAAACATTTTTTGGGAGCAGTACTGGAGTTTGAACTCAGGGCCTTGCGCTTGCCAGGAAAGCACTCTACCACGAGAGCCTCACCCCAGCCTTTTTTCAAATAGAGTTTTTTATGCTTTTAGCCAGGGTTGGCCTCAGACCATAGCCCTTGTACCTTTGCTTCCAGTGTAACTGGAACTATAATCATTCACCACCACTACCAACTTATTTGTTGAGATAGGGTCTCACTACCTTTTTTGCTTCAGCTGGCCTCAACCTGATCCTTCCAATTGCTGCTTCCTGAATACCTGGGATTACAGGTGTGAACCACAACATGCAGTCTTGGTCACAACATTTTTGTTGACTAATGAATATATAACCTTGTTTTGTGTGTCTATTTCTATTTAAATGCATCTTATTAATATATATGATTGGTTCATTAATTGGACTCTTAGCCAGTAGCACTGTAGTTTGTGCCAGAATGGAAGTAATCTCACGCGCATATTTTGTCCATAAGACATCACAGCTTTCTCGTGCTTATGCACATTAGACAGCATTACCGTTCGGGGCCCCTTTCAAAAGCAGAATCAGCAACAGAATGCACAAGCATGCAGGAGAACATGGCACTACATGAGGGCGTTCGTCTGTGGGATGAGAACTAGAGCGAAGGCAGAGCATCCCTGCTCCGCCCAGCAGGAATGCATTTGTCAGCAACAGGCTTTCCACTACTCTGTGCAGGTCCAGAGTAGAAAAGTGCTGCAGATATTGGCTTTGAGGTTAAGAATAAATTTTAGCAAGTAGGCAAATTCACATATCAGAATAACTCATAATGAGGAATGTACTGTAACAGTAAAATTTTGGGAAGCACCTAAATGCCTCCACTTTGATGTGAGGCAACATTTCACAGTCACTGAAATCATGTTTGTGAAGAGTATTGAATGGCAGTGGCATTAATTGTGAGACACTGTTCCATGGAAGCAAAGGTACACACAGGTCTATTCTTTAACCCCAATTTTGTCTGCATGTAATTTTGGTAGGTGTATGTATTATGCATGCACTATTTCATGGATTTTTAATTGTGTACATTTTCTGTGCTTTAGACATTTTTACCAATGACTGGATACATTTTTACACTAAATGCATAACAGGTTAGTAATAGGTGCCTTCTCCTTTACAATCCTAGGTGAGGGAATGAAGGAAGATGGGGAGGATCCTGACAATGATTTGGCTCCGCCTAGATCAGACTCCTCAAGTTGCCGGCCAGAATCCCTCTGGAAAGATGACAAAGAAATTATCCCAACTTTCTTTAGTACCATGAACACCAGGTACTGCAAACCCTCCAGAATCACTGGCGGTTGAATAATAGTTTTCCTTCTGGAAATGTGTCATAATGGTCCTTTCAGGTGATCATGTACTCTGAGAGAATATGATACACCAAGTATTGGCTTTACCATACCTGTCTGAATAGTGGATGAGAAGGAATTGGATCATGAGCAAACTGTGAACAAACTTTAGTTTGCTTGGGTGGATTATCTTCGGAAAATTATGTTAATGGGCTGTTTTATAATAGAGAAACAATCCATAGGGCATATCCATGAAATCAGGTCATGTGGTTTTCCCTACAGAAGAGCAGCTGTTTCTATGACTGTCTCCAAACCTCAGAAAGTGCTAATGCTATATTTTCCATCTTTTCCTTCTCCCTGTCACCAAATTGTGTAGTTTTAGTGACATTGAACTTGTGGAAGACAGTGGCATTCCCACAGAGGCATTCTTGGCATCATGTTATGCTGTGGTTCCAGTATTAGGTAAGAGCCGCCCTTGGCCATTGCCTTACGTCCATTAGTCAGAATCTGTCCCAGGCAGTCGTTTTAAAGGAGAAATGTCCTGAATTGTGTCTGCAGTACCATGGCCTCCTTTGCTACCT
This sequence comes from Castor canadensis, assembly GCF_047511655.1. NCBI lineage: Eukaryota > Metazoa > Chordata > Mammalia > Rodentia > Castoridae > Castor > Castor canadensis. The sequence goes on from NC_133387.1 coordinate 88,719,998, forward strand.
CCTCACATTACCAGCCACATACAGCCATGACCCTGTGTGACTCAAACACAACCTCATTGTAATTACTAATTACTAATTACTAACCTCATTTCTAATTATGATTAAAAATTGAACTCAGCGCAGTACAGTGGAAGAAGGGGATTCTCCTTTCTAGAAAGCAAAAGTGAAAGTAAGTGAGGAGCAAAACTATTGGCACTATGAAAAAAGTTATTTTGCCATTTAAAGCAGTTTCTTCAAAGATAAAAAAGTATTATGTATATGTAAATTTATTTAAATTCAAATTTATTTAATGTAAAGTCAGTTATACCAGGGATTATTAACATGTTAAAGTTTGTTGTATAACCATTTAACTGTGCTTTTTTGTTTGGATGGTACTGGAGAGTGAACTACTGAGGGACTGAGATTTGCTAAGCAAACACTCTGCCGTTTGAGTCAGGACCCCAGTCCTTTTCAGTTTGTTTTTCAGATAAGGTCTTGAGCTTTTGCCCAACTGGCCTGTCCAACCGAGATCCTCCTACTCCACCTCCCTTATGCTTATTTTTTGTTTTTCTTTTTAAACTGAAGTATAACTTGCATGAAACTTAAGTGGAATAATTCAGTTTTGACATAGAATATTTTCATTACCCTAGAACATTCCCTATGCCAACCAGTCCCCAGTCCACTGCCCAGAGTTGAGGCAATCATTTTATGATTTTTGTCACCATCAGTTAGTTTTGCCAAGACTAAAACTTGATGTAAATTGAATCATATTGCATTTTCTTTTGCATCTGGCTTGTCTCAGAGTGTTGAGAGTCATATTTATGCACGTATCAGTAGTTCATTTCTTTTTACTGAAGAGTAGTACCCCATTAGGTGAATATGCCACAGTTTGTTACTTGTTCTTCTATTCTTGGATGTTGGTAGTTTCCGTTGTAAATGAAGTTGCTGTGAACATTTCTGTGTCTATGGGCACATGTTTTTGAGTACGTATCTAGGACCAGAATTGCTGGTGGTAAGCTTAACTTTATAATGCAATGCTGAACAGCTCACAGAGTGGCTGCACAGTTGTACACTTGCAAAAGCAGCAGGCATACGTGCGTGCTGGTGACTTCATGTGGTGATGATACCACCTCTGGTAGTATCAGTATTTTTGGCTTTGGCAGTTCCTCTGTGTGTATTTAGTGATCTCTCATTGAGGTTTCATTTGCATTTTACTAATGGCTGATAATGTTAGATACTTTCTCATCCAATTATTGACCATTGCAGTATCTTCCATGTGAAGAGTCTGCTCAGATGTGTAACTCATTTTTTAAAAGTTGAATTATTTTTCTTTTTTTTTTACTGAATTGTGAGAGTTTTTTATACATTCTGAATAAAATTCCATTGTAGACATACACATTGTGACTGTTTTTCCTCATGCTGTGGCTTACCTATTACTATTGCTTTCCTGTGCAAAAAATACTGTCTTTTGAAAAGCACTTTTAAATTTGGATGAAGTCCATCTTATTCTTTTGCAGTTAATGTTTTCAGAGTCCTAAAAAAAACTTTCCTTACCATAACCAAAGATCATAAACATATTTTCCTCTGTTTTCTTCTAGACTCTTAATTTTAATGTTTATTTCTGTAACCCATCTTGGAACTTTTATATATGGTATGAGGTAGAGGGCTGAGGTTCACTTTTGTTTCCTTATGATAATCTGCATATTCAAGAACCATTGTCAAAAAAACTAGTTTCTCCTTTTGTATTGACCGTTTCTCCTTTTGTACTGACAGTTCTCTCAAAACCACTTGCCCTTATAAAGAGGGTCCATCTCTGGACTCTTTTCAAGATTGTTTTGGCAATTCTAGGACCTTTGCTTATCTGTTTAAATGTCAGTGTTTCAACTTCTATTAAGAAGCCTCTGTTTTTTGCATTGTATTTGTAAACCAATTGGGGAAAATTAATGGCTTGCACAGCACTGAATCTTCCAATCCAAGAGTGTGACACACACACACATCATCATCATCATTTTCTCTAAACAATGTTTTGTACAGTTTTATCTTTTATTAGGAATGAACTTTAGGATTTTAATGGTTTTGATGCTATTTTTAAAAAGTGCTTTATTTCATTTTCTAGTTGTTCATTGATAGCATGTAAACAAATTGATTTTTGTATACTGAGAGTTGGTTTTTATATCATTTTATAAAATTGCTTTTTCTGCAGCAATTGAAATCATGTAATTTATTATATAATGGACTGCATTGTTTGGATTCATTAATTCTTCTAGCTCACTATTCATTCCTACCATCTTGCTATTTATTTTCTATCTGTTTGTTGATCCTTTTTTATTCCTTTTCTGACTTTTAGCCAATGAATCAATGATTTTTTTAGTATGCTGTTTTATTTTCTCTTTTGGATTTTTAAAAAGCTACCTGACTCTACTTTTCTTTCTTTTAGATCAATAAGTATTTTTTTAGAGTTGCATTATCTTTTATCTTCTGGCTTTTCAGCTATATTCCTTTTTTAGGAAAAATTATATTTAGTAAACTTAAATAATTAAAATTTGCAAATTATATTTAGCAAAATTAAATTTAGTAAAAGTCTTTCTAACAGAACTATTCAGACCACATATGTTATTTTAAGTTTTCTAAAAGGTATATTAAAATACCAAAGCAAAAGTTAATCTTAATAATTTATAATATATGCAAAATATCATCTCAACATGTAGTAATGATATAAAAGAATCATTAATAAGATATTGTGCATTCTTTCTTTTGTGCTAAGTCTCTAAACAAACTTGGTGTGTATTTTAGTCTTTCAGTTCCTTTCATTTGCAAGTGCTGAATAGTCATGTCTGGAGCAGCCATATTTCACAGTGCAGTCCTAGGGATTTCAGACATGAACCTAAATGCATAGGATTATCTTTATCTTACCAACACTTAGGACCTCATTGTAGATATTCACCTCAGCAGAGTGTAATAAAAAAGGTGATAACGGTGTCTAGCTTTTGAAGTTTATGTTTCTGAAGTGATTTAGAAGCAAAAATGGAAGTTGTTGGGGAAAAGAGCTTTTAAATATATTGTTGCCATAAAAATCTCTTCCATTAAAAATAAACATATGTATTTAAAAGATTTGCTTTTTCAGAAGTATTTTTGATCCTTTCTTTCAGACAAACTTGGCCCTACAGTGTTTGCTCCTGTTAAAATGGATCTCGTAGGAAATATTAAGGTGAGTATTCTGGCTTGTCTCTGGAAATTTGTAATAAAGGGAAACGTTTGCAGTACTTTTGTGTTTGACAAGGAAAAAAGGTATATGATAATGTACTGGCATTGTGAACACTCAGGGAGGATAACCAGTGAAACCCTTGTATACTAGAGGTTAGCTTTTGTGAGGGAGGGAGAATGTGAGGTGCTCATTCTGAAGATGAAATCAGGATTTCTGTTTCACACCCAAAGCGTGGACCACAGAACACCAGTTCTGTGCTTTTTAGATTTACAGTGACCAGTTGCATTTTTCCAAAAAGTATGTTCGTGGAAATAACTTTCAGTGATTATATGTATTTTTCCAAAAAGTATGTTCGTGAAATAACTTTCAGGCCCAGTTTCCACTTGCAGCTGTGGGACCATCAACAACTCACATCTCTCTGGGCCTTCTTCTTCCCAGTAAATTGAGGGAGTCGTATACAATACTTCCAGCTTTTAAAGTTTAGGTCCTTTTTAAAATGTCAGCTAATGTTACCTCCTTGAGAATACAGTACCCAGTAAAAGTCAAATGTGTCTTCATACTCCTGAGGAAGGAGTATAAGAAATTTCTGTAGCCACACCTTTCTTAACTGTGTATTCAGAGGGAATAATTACATACAACAGTCTCATTCAAACAAATGATTGAGTTTTATACTCAAGATGGAAGGATCCGCCAAACAGCTGTGAGAGAGGTTCTAAGATGGAAAATATACTTAAAGAACAACAGTTGAAAACCCTGGGACTGAGTTGTGCATGATGGTATATGCTTGTAATCATAGCTACATGGGAGGCAGAGATGAGAGGTTCATGGTTTGAGGTCAGCCTGGTCAGGAAACACCATTTCAAAAAATAATTCAGATTTGGTGTTGCACATATGTAATCTCGCCTACACAGGAGGCAGAGGTAGGAGTATTGTGGTTCTGAGGCCAGTCCAGGCAAAAGCATGAGACCCTATCTAAAAAACAACAAAAGAAAAACCACCCACTACAGCAAAAAGGACTGAGGGGTGAGGTTCAAGTGGTAGCAAACACAAGGCCCTGAGTATCACCCCAGTATAAAGATAAAAAGAAAGAACCTGTGACTAATATTTAATTCCAGTGTACGCCTCATAGAATTCTCAAACAAACTATATTGTCTTAAAAATAGAAAGTCATAAAAATAGAGTCTTATTTTCATTCTTTGAGACCTTCCTGCCAAATTTGTAAGTCTCAATATTACATTTGTTTGCTTGGTAACTTCTGCCTTTTTAACTTAGATTGTTTCCCTGCTTTTCTCCAGAAAGTGAATCAGAAGTATGTAACCAACAAGGAGGAGTTTTCCACCCTCCAGAAGATAGTGCTGCATGAGGTGGAGGCAGGTGTGGCTCAGGTTAGGAACTCAGCTACAGAAGCCCTCTTGTGGCTAAAGAGGTGAGGCAGGCTGGTGGGGCTGCAGCTAAAAGCCAGTTCAATTGAAATGTTACCAGCAAAAAAGCATTACTGGGCAAGGAAAGTGCTTCTGAATGAAGGGTTTAACCAAATTGTGTAGTCTTTTCTAGAAGGAATAAAACACCAACTGTGTTCATCCCTCTTGATGTTGATATTGTTACTGTGTGAGATGGGGATCATAGGTGCAGGAAAGACGAGGTGTGGTTTCTCCCGTCAGTGAAAGCCTCCTAGAGGGCTTGTCAAAAACACTGGACTTAGAACCAGAGTTTCTGTTCCTAAGCCTGAAGTGGGGCCCCAGAATTTACATATCTCGTACATTCCCAAGTGATGTTGAAGCCACCAGTCCTGGGACCACAGTTTGAAAAACACTACTTTTGGTATATCATATGGGGTGAGGGAATGGTTCAAAGCATAAAAGGGAAATGACCAGGAAGAAACTCAAAAAAACCTCCTTATGATCTGACCTGCAGTGCCTAAGGTATTACTGAAATAGAAGCAGATGTCTGCCATTTCTTTATACTTGATCAGTATAAGTGAAATTTGAAAATAATACTTCTTTTTTTGATTTAGAGGTCTCAAATTTTTAAAAGGATTTTTGACAGAAGTGAAAAATGGGGAAAAGGATATCCAGACAGCCCTGAGTAAGTGTTCTTTGAATTTTGATAGATTGATTGAATAGGATTTGGAATGGAGACCCCTGACAGAGAAGATGGCTATGGGGAAAACTTTTGCTTTTCAGGGTTTGATTTTATTTCCTTTCTTCTTATTTCATTATTATCCACTGTTTGCTTCTTATATGCTTTGTTTAAAAAAGATCCAGGAGATCTAACTTATTAAGATGTACTTAGTGTATCTTAAAGAAGCACTGAATTGACTGAATTAAGATCCTATAATCGTCATAGGAAGACCTAATACTTATTATGAGGTTAGATTTCCTAAATTAATCTTCACATGCAGTACAGTCCTCAAGCATCAGTATACAAAGGGAAGCTAATTTTGGAGACCATAAATGGAGGTAGAGGTGGAAATCCTGTGGATTTGCTTTGGAGTGAGTTTAGGAGTTGGTCATCACCCTGTACTCCTCAAGTATTCTATGCATGCATTTGTAGTGGTAGAGCTGAGATTACCAGGAAGGTCTTGGTCAAAAGAGACCATCCTGTATCTCCGGCATCTTAATGCAGTGACTACATCACTGTAGGTGCTTAGTAATCATTGGGCAGGTGGGTGGATGGATGGATGCATCTATCAGACCAGTTTTGGAAAATATTAAGACTTGGAAGCATCTTTGCAGTGTTCCTAACAGACTGGCTGAATTCTTGGCTTATAGGAAATTCTTCCAGCATAGGTTTTGAGATGGGGGGAGGTGAAAAGCATCTTATTTTGAAGTCCGATATTGTAGAGATACACTTTGTCAAGTGCTAAGTAGCTATGATTATAAACAATGAAATGAATTAATTAGATGTTTCTGGTGGGAAGGAGGATTCTTTGGAATTTTTTCTGTTCACAGAAGGGTTCTGTCTCCTTCTGTTAGTCCTCCTTCTGGGCCATGAGTCCTAGGGATTCTGTTCCCATATGATTTCCCAGTCCTCTCTGCCTAGAAATTGCTAATATGCCATAGAATGATCCATGCTGACATTTATGTAACATTTTGCTAAGAATTTAGACAATTTAATCCTCACAATCCATTTTTACATAGTAGGGGACTGAAATTATGAAAGATGAAAATGGGGTCACTTTGGGACCCTTCCCTCAAAGGTCCTCATTGCTCCCACAAAAAGTCTCATCCCCAGGCCACCTGTATTTGAGTTCCTCATTTATTCCTAAATTTCCAGGATAGCCTTAGCTGTAGTCTGCCCTGTGTGACCTGACTTTTAGTACTAAAAGTATATTCACTGTCTATACACGTGCCCCGTAACCAATATCTGTACAACTCTGTGTCATGTGGAGTGATTAGGATCATAGGCTCCTCAAGCAGCTCCCTAGGTTCCACCACTGACTAGTGTTGTGCCCTGAGGCAAGTTACTTAACCTTTCTGTGCCTCAGTTTCCTTGTTTATAATGTGGGACTGTGGTACTACTTCCCTAGTAAGGTTGTTGTAAAAATTAAGTGAATTCCTACAGGTGAAAAAATTGAAAAAGTATTACGTGCATCAAAAGTACTCGGTAGAGGTTAGCTTCTGTTACTGCTTGCACTTTTGGATCATCCTCACAGTTGTGATCATCATCACATGTGAGGCTGACCTGTCAGATATGTTCCAAACAGTGGGTTTGGGTGCCAGGGCAGAAGTGCGTTTTAGGCCAGCTTCTTCCTGTGGAAATGTCTTGCTGAAGGCTGACTTCTCCATCTGTAGGAAGCGCAGATTTGGAATTCAGTGCTGTGTGCCTGGTGGACTGCACAGTCCTCCTGCTACTCTTGCTGTGGTAGAGCTGCTGGGAGGAGGAAGAGGGCAGTGTTAAGGGCATGGCGCCCAGGCCTAAGCTGGGGTGAAGCAGAACCGGTTGCTCACCAACTAGTTAAAAGAAGGGCTTTGACGCTGGAGGTGGAGAGGAATTGAGGATATACTCTCCCAGCCCTGCTCCCACCTGAATTCTGTGCTGCTTTCTTCTGTGATTTGGAGATAAAGCCCAAGAGATGTTGGCTCTGAAGACAGAGGAGACATTGAAGGGTAAATGCTGCTTTGTGACTGAAATATCATAAGCAATCTCAGCTCTTCTTCCCTCCCCTCCAACACTGTTTTCAAAGGAAAGGAAAAAGGCTGTGAATCTGACATTTTCATCAGGCTCATTTCAGAGGTTTTGATGAAAATCATATCTTTGAGTGTTGTAATCTCTTAATTTCCTGTTGTTAGGTGTGAGGAAATAAAGTGCCCTAATCAATCCTCCCTCCCTCCCTTTCAAACAGATGCAGCAAACTCTTGCAAACAAATGATTTTATGAGAACTGTTTACACAACAGCTATCCAGACCCTGCAGACTCCTTAATGCACATTCTTCTGAGATAATGGCTTTTCTTTTCTCATTTTAAAGTCACTGCCTTTCTAAGTGGAACTGATATCTTGTCTGAAATGAGGGAGGGCCTGTATATAAGTAAAAGAGAAGGCTTATGCAATTTATATGCCATATATTGGCAAAATTAGTTTGCTTTTCAAAATTCTAAAACTGAATTTGATTTGCCTTGATAACAGCTACTGGTCAGGAGTACCCAGTATGACTGTTATTCTAAGTTCTTGGTTTTTTGTTTGTTTATTTGTTTTATGTTTTTGGCAGTGCTGGGAATCAAACCAAGGACCTCACACATACTAGGAAAGTGCTGTACCATTAAGCTACACCCCTAACCATATACTTAAGTTCATACAAAAGACCAAGAAATTATGTACTAAGTTCTTTATAAATTCTTCATTAAGTCTTCCAAGTAACTCCCCCTTTTTCATGAATAAACCTTCCTTGGGTCTCACAATCTAAATCTTTAGCTGGTCCAAAGACAGTAACATCTTCACCACCTGAAATCTTAACTAGAAATACAGACCATAAGAACCCAGCCCAGACCTGCTGAATCAGAAACTCCAAGGTGGAGCCTGGCCGTCTGTGTTTTAACTAGACACTGAGGGTAATTCTAATCCATGTGAAATTTGAGAACCACTGATGTAGACCTGGGCCACTGAAGCTCACTTACTCCTTGAATACCTCTTGATTGTTTGGACATTCCTGCATCTGAGGAATTGTTAATAAACAGAACTAACAGTGTTGAAATTACATCAGTCAGTTTTGCCTCCTTTTTTTTTTTTTAATCATAATTAGCTTTCTAATAAAACACTGCTTAAGAAAAGGTTTTAATATAAATGCTCATGAAACTTGTCTAATTTTGGTGGCCTTGGAGGTGGGAGATAATATGTAAAAATTCTGAATACATGGTGGAATCCTTGGTGTCTGTTACCTTCCTGGAAAGCGAATCTGTACTGTATCGATGCCATCACTTAGATTCCCCATGATGATGATCACAAAGGAATGTTTGGGTTGGTCTCATGCCAGTAGGGGGCTCTGTACCCTTAGTATCCTGTGACATTCACTAGAGGTCATTTTAAAGAAGGAGTTGATTCCACAGGCAGGTGTGTTTAATGGTCTGCCATAGGACTGAGCCCCTCCATTTGCAAGTGCCACATAAAAAAGAGGTTTTGGAAAGCAGCCTTGTAAGTGGAAGGAAGAAAAGTTGCTCTGGCATTTCATGCGCCATTGTACTAAATGTTATATGCTCTGCACTATTCATTCAGCCGGAGAGCATATTGCCATGTCTCTCTCCTCAGAATGAGTCCATAAATGTCAAGTAAAAATTAACCCAACCAAGATCTCTGGCACAGAACAGGAACATTTTTAAAGTTGTTCAGTCATGCATTTACTGTGAAAGGCTTTCACAGAGGAGAACTAGATAAAAGAAAGAACTTATAAGCAGATATTTAGCATCAAATTATAACTTGACTATTCCAAAAACACTGTGGAACATGAGTCGATCCGTGCCCTCTCCAGAACCACTCATTGTATGTGCCTCCTGTCAGGATTGGCTTACTGCACCAGTGTTGGTCGTGACAGTATCTAAAATTAATATAGGGCATCTCTGAGCACTCGTTTCATGGCTGTCCATTGGTTATTAAGTTGATGTTTCTCCATATGTCTCATTTTGCTTGAAGCTTAGTCACTATAAAGAACTCAGAGATATTTTCTTACTAGGTTTTTAAAAATATTTAAGCATTGCAGACATTTAACAAGTACCTACCATTTGAGCCAATGTCTAATAGTTTAATACAGTTAAGTGCTTATGTTCCATCCCTCGGTCCCATTACTCCCTTTGTTTTCCAGAGAAGATCATCATCCTAAATTTGCTATTTGTCATCATGCTATGCATATTTTTATGCTTTTACTATATACTTACGCATCCACAAACAGTATCTAGTGTCAGACTGCATGTTTAAGCTCATATACATGGTGTCATGTTGTATACATTCTTCCTTTTTCACTCAGCTTTTTTCAAATTTATTCACTCTTGGTGCTTATAGTCCTAACTCATTCATTTTCCTTGCTCTGTCACCTTCTGTTGTATGAATGCACCACAATTTTTAAAAATATACTGCTGATGGACACCTGGGTTGATACCAGATTTTCACTATTACTAACAATGCCTTAAGGTACATGTTCTTTTTATGTATGTTCTTTGTCATATAGAAAATTATAATATCTGAACAGCATACCAGGGGAAAAGGAGGAGTCTGCTCATTGCTATAAGTGTCTGACCCAAGGTATCTGGCCGTCTGCAGACTTATCATTCATTGAACTTCACTGGCTGAGAAACTGTGCTGCCAGAACAGTGGTGCTCAAGCTCTGACTTGAATCAATATCTCCTGAAAGGCTCCTTAAAATACAGGTTGCTCCATAGATCAGGAGTTGGCATCCGAGAATGCAATTGTAACAAGTACCCAGCAGGTGCTGAGGCTGCTGGTCTAGGGACCACACTCTTGAGAGCTGCTGCTCTAGTTTATGATAGAATTGAAATGGTTGAAACATGTTACTGGATATTGCCATATTAGTCTCCAAAGTCTGTAAGTATCAACAGAGTAGTGAGAGTGCCCATATTCTTGGTAACACTTAGCATTGTCAGTGTTACACTGAGAATTGTCAGTGTTTAACTTATGTCTGGTAATTGTAGAATGATAGACTGTTGCCAGAGTTTGTGGTCTTGGATTACCAGTAAGCTGAGCAGCCTTTCTGATCTTCATTGAGGAGGATTTCCTCCTCAGCAAATTGCCTCTTTGTGAACTTTGACCATTTTTCTATTAGGTTTGATTTTCCATATTATTTCATGGAAATTTTTTACGATTTCTGGATGTTAAGCTTTTTTTCAGTAATGAATTATAACTATCTTCTGTCAGTCTGTGACATGCCTTTTCTCTTCATTTGTGATCTATGTGGTACACAAAGATATTCTCTTATACTTCACTCTCAAAGTTGTACAGGTTTTCTTTTTCATATCCATATCTTTAATCTTCTTGGAATTAGTTTTGAGACTGTAAGGTAGAGAATTACTTTTATCACTCCCAATCAGAAATCTATTTATCTTGGTAGCATTGCTGGATCACCCACTTGTATATTATATCAGCTCTGACATCATGTGGACGTCTTCTATACTCCATATTCTGGCCCACTGTTGTCTGTGCATCGTTGTGCTTTGTAAGAAGGTTAGCATTCTTACAGGGTGATGGTCTGCACTATTACATGGATTTCTCACACTAGAGGTCACAGGACTTCCGGATAGATTCATTCCCCAGTGCCTACCTATTCCCACCAGCCCCCTGCCAAACTCAACTGCCTGTTTTTGGACCTCTCCTAGTTCCTGATTCTTGCCTAAGGATGGTCTAGTTTAGCGTATTTGCAGAACTGAGATGATTGCTATTTCTTGAGGTCAGTGAGTCTCCTTTCCTGCCTTTGGTTTTCTACTTCCCAGGCTCTCTCCTAAGACTTAAATTTCTATTTCTCCCTTGTTTTCCCTACAATCCGAAGTAACTTTATTAGTTATAGGTTATAATAGAAAAGCACTCTGCTATGTATAATTCTTGAGCAGTATAATTGTCCACCAAGTGCAAGGAAAGGTTGCTCTTACTAAATACCTCATAGGCAGTTTCTGAGTTTACCAGTAAAGAATTCAGATCTGTGCTATTTCCATAATCAGTTCTTTCAGTTTATAGCTGGGGAAAACATATTTTTTCACTTTCATTGTTTTCTTTCACAAAGAACTAACCTTTCTTTTGGGGGCAGAATGGTTTGACATGACACAACTGCCCCAAGTTCTCACTGTTTTTAGCTTTGTGATCTTGGACAAGTCACTGGTTCTCAGGGTTTTTCCTTTCTTCATTGTAAAAGGAGGAGAGCTAGGCAAGGTAATTCTCAAGGCTTCCTACTTAGAAATTTAGACTCAGTCTCTAGGGAACTGACACATTTCAAACAATTGAGAGAAAGGTATCATTTATGTCTTTCAGAGGCCAAAAATACTCTGATTATGGAACATGCATTATGATAATGAGCGTTAGGACAGTGAAGATTAATGTATTTTATTATCTAATCTTCTCTAGGTAACAAAAATAGGTCAGGCTTAGACTTCATCTTATTTTAATGCAGCTTCACATGGCGGGCTTATTTGTAGTCCTGGAAGTCAGCTGTGGACTTTTTGCATTGTTTTTAATGAGTTTAGGTCATTTGTGATTTTAAATTTCATCATTTGTCTTCCTTGGCCTCAGTCAGGACTCAGCCCAGGTTCTGTGACTCTCTCCTCTCCCATTAGGCCATCTGCCTCATGTGTTAGGGGTAGAACTCTCCTCTGTCAAGGTGCAGCTGTTTGCTCTGGCCCAGCTGAGTGGGAGGACACAGATGGTACTGCTGTGCACCTTCCCTTGTCCTTGCCCACACTGTGTGGACAGCTGATTGTCCATAGACTCCCCTTGCCTACCATTTTTCTTCCTGCCCTTTGTGGGGAGGGGGAATAGAAAAAGGTTTCCAGGATTTTTTGAATAGTTGATTGTAAGGCAAAGTGTAAGGAAGGGGTAAAGTTCTGAGGTTGGTGTAGCATTAAATTCCAGAGCCCTTTTTCACAGGCATTTGTCCATCCAGTTGGCTTTGTAGCTGAAGGCCCAGAGACGGGGACAGCAATATCAGCTACATACTATAAAGAAGTGAGTCTCATCTTTTTCTTCCCTGCCACAGCTCCAAATCAGAGTAATAATTACTTTGTTAACAGAAGAAAATAGTACTCTCTGTATAGGGAAATTTTTTTCTTTAAAAGGAAAATATCTCCCCAGAATGCCCACTGTGGTTAAGTTTAAGAGAAGTGATTATTGATTTCTTTAGCTCCCTCTTTTTAAAGTATTTTCTACAATGAACATGCATTACTTATAAAATTAGAAAAAAAAAAGACAATAAGTATTTCAAAACTGCCACTATGCCTCAAGTAGTTCAAAATGCTTGAATTGGTAGCTAAACTTCCTCACAAGTTGGCCCCAATGAACTGTTACCAACACCCAGCATGGCACACCCTGTCTCACTTCAGTGGTGCTGCATCTGTCTGCAGCCTTCTCTCAATCCTCCCAGCTTTCAAAACTCCTGAGAATCCTCTGTCCCCACACCCCAGGCTGGATCAGGCTGTGCTCCTGTAGTACTGTGTACAATCCCTTCATAGAATTAGCAGTCTACATAAAACTGAGCTGTCGAATAACAGCTCCTTACAAATCTATGAGCTTCTTGAGGGCAGGGGATTAACAGAGTTGAAACAGCTGAGGGTCCACTTCCTTTCATAGTGTATAGACTGAAGTAGATTCACTTTTTTTTTTTTTTTTTTGGTGGTACTTTGGTTTGAACTCAGGGCCTCGTGCTTGCTAGGCAGGCATTCTACCACTTGAGCCACTCCAACCCACTAAATTCTTATTAAATGGAGCAGCTGTTCATTGTAGATGTCCTTAGCAGATTCTGCTACCTTACTCAGTAACGTTCTTAGGCTGTTTTTATGGCCTTATATGCACTCTTCTCAGCTTAGATGGCTCCTCAGATGGTTAAGATAGTTAGAAATGTGGCTGTCTTTCTGGTTTTCCTCAGTGGCTGTGTCTGGTATTTTCTGTCTGTACTCAACACTTGTGGGTCAGCAGTGCTCTTCTCAGGATGTCTTCACTAAGGCACTGGGTATCATATAAACATTTCCCTGATACCGTTTATCCCTTTAAAAAACGTCAGCTAGGTTTGTGGCTTACATTGAAGGTGCATGACTTTGAGCATGACTTGGTCTATTCTGGCTGTTTTCACAAAGAAAAAATTTAATCTTGGGTCCTCTTGGATGTTTCTAAGAGTCTTCTCCATACTTGAATTTATCACTTCTGCTAGAGCTTTACCTCCCTGGAGGCTGGCATTTCAACCTGTTAGTATACTTTAGACAACCAGGAAAATCTGTTCTTACATTTCACATGTACCGTCTTTTATGTAAAATGTTGCAGCATATTGAATAGATTCTGTCATATAAAATATAACTTTTATGCAAATTCAAATTACGTAAAATTGAAATAGTAGTTTATACTAGAAGTATTAATAAACTATAAACAGTGAACTGTGTAAGCTGCAACCACATTGCAGTTCCATTTTTGTCAATAAGATACAAATATCCAGCTTCCTTTGTGTCCTGTGAACTGCATTGCTTTTCACTCCAGAGGAACTTGTACTTGTGGGTATCATAGCTGTTTTGCTGTTATTTTAACATCTGCTTTGGTCAAAATTGAAAATAATTTAGCCTGTTACAATGTCACCTATGCATTCATTAAATGGTGGTAGTATTTATGCTTACGCTGAGACTAGAACATGAGCGTCAGTACATTTGGAATAGAGAATTTTGGTATGGTCAGGTAAAACATAAAGATGAAGATGCCCCAACAGTCCCCAGTAACTCAGGAACTTGTGCTCCATAAACTACTGGAGATGTAATCAGAAGTCAGAAGGAGCGTTAAAGTCAAAATGCACAATGGGGATGTAGATCTTTGTCTCCTGAGAATGCGTTCATTCCTGTGGGGAAATCAGTTTTGAATTGTGCATATACTGAATTAGTCAAAATCTTCAGACATCTTATTCTTGGTATTTTTTAAAAATTAAAATTAATATATACCTGTTTTAAAATCTTACTTTAAAACACATTTGGACAAAAATAATAGGTTGTCTTAAAGCATAAAATATGAATTATTAATAAGCCTCACCCATTACTTTGTAACTTCAAGCCATTTTTTCCGTAACATTTTTGGGGTTTTTTTTGGCTTTTGGGTTTTTTTCTTTTTTTTGAGACAGGGTCTCACTATGTTGCCCATGCTCATCTCAAACTCATGATCCTCTCACCTCAGCCTACTGAGTAGCTGGGACTACAGCTATGCCCTATACCACTTGGCTTTTTGATAATATTTTAAAAGATTTCTAGCTTGTACACCCAGGGACATAGGACTTTGAGGACAAACATTTGGCATCCCAAAATAGAATGCTGGAATGAGAAAGAACTATAGAGATCATTTTACAAAAGGGGAAACATAGCTAGAAGAGGGCAGCTAAGGGCTTGGGTCAGGGTCATACTACATTTCAAAGAATTGCATTTTAATTATTTTAATAGTACATTTCTAATTGTATTTAGTCATAATTCTCATTGTCCTTTCCTCCATATTTCTTCACATGTATGAACTTTTCCCACTATGATAATAAACTGGACTTATAGGATAAAAGTGGAAGTATCTATTTTTCTTTGAAAAAAAAAATCCTTGTGAATTTAAGGGATACAAAGTCTTGTAATTAGATTTTTTTCATAAGTTCCTAATACTAATAGGACCATGCTACAGCATATATTAAAAAGTACTTTGTACAAATGTATATAACTTGTGATTAATCATTCCTCATGGAGTCTTTCTCTTTTCAAGATAATGCATATGGTAAGACACTACGGCAACACCACGGCTGGGTAGTTCGAGGGGTTTTTGCGGTAAGTTATCCCTCTGCTCCCTAATGTTCAGATGTTCAGAAGCAAGGTGTTGTGTTTTGTATATAAGGTGTTGGTATTTCTGTTTGCTTTATTTTTGAAGATAGGAAGAAAATGTTGCTTATTTTATTATTTATGTTTACAGGCATTTGGAGTGTGGAAAGGTCAGCAATAAAAAAAGTCTAGAATAGCAAAGACTATTTAAGAAATATGAGTATGTTTTCCTCAATCCAGTTCCAGTGACCTTGTAGAGATTTGCCTCCCAAGCTGTTGCCTTTCTGATAGGGTGGTAAAAAATACATCAGTGTGAGAGAGGAAGACAGGAAGCAAAGATCGCAAATACCATTGAGAGGAAATGATGCATTCATATGATGAATTCAAGCTAACAGCTCCCTCTGCTGTCCATTGCATTCAGTCTGTTCATTCTTGGGTCTTAGTTAACTGTTTTCCCCACTTGAGTTTTATCCTTGAAGTAACTATTTTCAGGATGCCAGCAGTTAGGGCTAGAAATCTCTTCCTACAGTTGTCTTCATTGTGAAGATGTTTGTATCCATGTGTTTTGCTCCTGTTACCCACCATCTCTTTCTTCCAGCATGTTAAACTAGGAAGAATACAAAGCTGGGAGTCATAGTCCCTTAGACAAATCACTTAGCCTGCTTTATGATATAGCAGGAGTACAGGGCTTCTTATTTTGGCCATAATGCTTGTTCTTCCCATGCAGGGAAAGGTCAATCCTAGTCAAGTGTAGCAGAGTTCATGTCCTTACCCTAGGAAATGTCACAGAATGTGAGTGTTCTTTGGAAAGCTGGTGGAATAAACTAGCCTTACAGATGATGTCTTTTACTAATTTAAAGGATACATCATTTGCCTAAGATAAGAACTGTTTTAAGCCATGATTTATTCTTCCCACAAGAATGTATAGTGTGTGGAAATGGCTAGCTCCATATCTCCCCATTCATTGGAATACACACCAGACCAATTGTAGCTACAAACCTACCTTTGCTGCATGTATAATAATCACATGCTACCTTATAGCTACTGGAAGTCTTTAGGTACCAGGCACTGTGCCTGGTCTTTCATGTTCATTATCTTTGTCAATCCTCAGAATTAACACCCACCATTTTACAAGTCTAGAATGGTTCATTCGAGTCCCAAAGTGTGCTATGACAGAGCACAGGTCTAAACCCAGGTCATTCTCCAAGGTCCCATCACACACTCTGCAGTGAAGACAGAATTAACTAAGAAACCTCTACTGAGCTATTAGGCAGTGGATGCTGGATGTGCTCATTGATCTCCCTGAGTAAATACTGTGGTTGCTTGTGTGCTCCTGACACCTAAATTCCCTTGGCCAGATGACTAAATGCATAAACATTGAGTTGCCTTGTTTACAAGAAACAAATGTGCTTTTTTTTTCAGTATCAAAGGCAAAGTTTAATTCTGAAATATTGGTGATCCAAGAGTTGTTACTTACAAGAAATTAGTTATACTAGAAAATTCTTCATAAGCATGAATCTCTAAAAGGACTTCTTTAAATATTTTCCCTAATTTTTAGTAATTCAGACTTACTGTAAAAAAAATTTTTTTGAAACAGAAGAATAGAAAGGGAAAGAATTAAAACTGCCCATATTTTCCTCTTTTTTTTTTTTGTAGTTATGGGGTTTGAACTCAGGGCCTACACCTTAGGCCACTCCACCAGCCCTTTTTTGTGATGGGTACATTTGAGATAGGGTCTCACAGACTGTTTTCTCAGACTGGCTTCTATCTGTGACCCTTCTGATCTCTGCCTCTCGAATAGCTAGGATTACAAACGTGAGCCACTGGTGCTGGGCCATATTTTCCATTTTTATGTTTACCTTCTTAGCTTTTTTTTTTATATCTGACTTACATTCTTTTAAATATTGATCTTTTAATTTATATAGTTACTTAGATAAATATATTTCTACTTACAGATGTTTATACTTGTATGTATACCTGCATATAGTATATGTGTATAATTATTTTTATTTTGTACACCTAACTTTGTATATCCATATTTTTTATGTTTAGATTAATATAATTTTGTATTCTTTCTCTCTACTTTATAGATTGTGTCATGACTTTGTTTTTTGCAATGCTAAAAGCATCAAACCCAGGGCCTCATGTGTTAGACAAACACTCTGCACACTGAGCTGTACCCCAAACTCCTACCATGACCATTTTTAAATACCATAAGAGACTGAGAAAAATAGCACTTTTAGTGACTTCTCTAGTTTGAAAGTATCATGGTTTACTTACACAGTCCTCTGATAGAAACATAAGCTACTTCTGAGTTTGTTTTTAGAAGTAACACAGAAATTTTGACTAAAATTTCTTATTTACTCAAAATAGGTTCCTAGAAGAATTGACTATGTCTGATACCAAGAACTGCAATATAGCTTACAGTTTTGAGTGTCTGTCATACACTGGTTGTTGTTTTAAGTACCTGACAGACATAAAGTTATTAATCTCGTAACCGTAAGACAGGTTCTCTTATTTGCCTTCCTTATAGCAAGAAAACCTGAGGCACAGAGAGGTGAGATAATATACCCATAGTTATAAAATAAGAATGTTCTGAAGGCTTTGGATATTGTTACCAATTTTTTAAGTTTCTAGTTTTAAGAAAATCGATAACATCAAGCATTTGGCAATAGCCTTATCAATGTAAGGGTTGAGTCTGTAGCTTGATTGACCCTCTCAGCTGCTCTAGTATTATTCCTTAAATCGTCCCTACTTTGAAATATTTATCGAGTTTTCTAACATACTAAATATAATTAGCACTGCCAAATTCATTCTAACGCATCTCATTTGCTCAAGGAAACATCTTTTCCACCAAGGAATTTGACTCATTTACCAGATAGTGAACTTTTATCTTCAAACAGTTACAGTCTTCTGAACTAATGCCGGCCTTTGTTCTGCCTCCAGCTTGGTCAGTAACTAGCCATCATTTGACCTTGCTGGTTCATTTGACCACGTTGGTTCCCTCTTTAGCCAGCCTAGACCGCTGAACTCTTATCTAGCACTGGTTAAATCTTCCATAGAAGTACCGTATTAGGTGCCATTGTGTGTTGCAAAGCACAAAGTGGTCCTAAGCCCTAGCATTACTAGCCATAATGATGTTCATCTGTAGGAAAGGGATGTAACCATTCCTCTTATAAATTATGACTAACTGGGATAATATATGTTAGCGCGTCATTGCATAAGCAAACAGCAAATTTTAGCTCCCTTTCATTTTAGGAAATATTCAAGGGTGTAAAGGAAACATCCATGTAGGGGTAAATAAGAGACACGTAAGGAAATGTATGTAGAGATGAGACACAAATAGAAGAGTGGGTGCTCTGGAAGGCTAGACATGTGGAAACAAAGACAGATGGCGATAGGCATACGGGTTGATTCTGAGCATTCAAGGGAGTAGTCTGGATCACACTGTGGATAAGAAGGAAACTTTTCTTAAATCTCTTAGCATTCCCTTACTTGGTAGAGTTATTCATCGTTAAGATGGCCCAATTGCATACTTGCTTCTAACCTCAAATATTAACTTGATTTGATGTTTGGACATAATTTTAGAGATCCTGTGAATGAGAAGGATATTCATATTTCTTCATCCTTGCTCTCCTCAACTTTTGTGTGGATGTGTGTATGTGTGCATATGTGTGTGCATGTATGTGCATAAGAGTAAGTGTGCAAAAGATAGTTGTAATGCAGATTCTCACAGGCAATTCTTTTGCAGTTAGCTCTAAGGGCAGCTCCATCCTATGAAGATTTTGTAGCTGCACTAACCATAAAAGAAGGTGACCACCAGAAAGAAGCATTCAGTATTGGGATGCAGAGGGACCTCAGCCTTTACCTTCCTGCCATGGAAAAGCAGCTGGCCATACTGGACACTTTGTACGAGGTCCACGGGCTGGAGTCTGACGAGGTGGTGTGACAGCTGCAGGACAGCGTCTCCTAACTTCAGGGAATAAAGTTTGCTAAAGTGTTGTGTTGCCCTAGTTAATTTCCAGCAACAGCTTCACCCCTTTTCAACCCCTTTCCTTGAAGGGATGGAGAGGAGGAGACAAAACCTAGTGCTTTTATGTATAATTTTAAAAACTACATATGTGTTTTGTGTGTTTAAAAATCAAGGTGCTATATATTTCAGTTGAACATGCCTACTGGAAACCAAATCATAGCATCACAGACTTGAACAGCAAGTAATAAGAGCAGATTTGACAAAGGAATTTGTTGATGTTGTGTTTTGTTTTAGTTTTTAAAAGTTTTGATGGGCACCCAAACCTAAACTGAAAACAAGCAAATTCTGTATCAAGAACTACTTTATACCAGTATTTAAACCATCTTAGACTGAACACTTGGAGGGACTGTAAGCCCCTATTTTTGAAGCAATTGCAATGTTAAGAGTTTGCTATTCCTAGACTTTCTTCAGTCGATTATCTTCTCTGTAGGTCTATTGGTGAGAAGAGCTGTGTAGTGAAGAGGTTTGGGCATTGGTGTGACCATGAGATTGTGGGAAAACATGGATAAGACTGCCATCCCTATTGACAAATGGGAGATCGTGGCTCGATGAGATGAGTGATGTGCTTTCACCTCACACTGGAGGACAGGATGGGAGAGGTGGGACAGGTCATTTGAGATGACACTTACCCTTCGTCATGTATTATCTCAACTGGACATTACAACAATGACATTGAAGGGGATTCTCATCCCACTTCAAAAGAAAGAATTAGAGGTAGGAGGGTCTGCTCACAATACTATAGTCAGAGTTTCTCTCTCTCTCTCTCTCTCTCTCTCTGTCTCTCTCAGAGACAGGGTCTCACTATGTAGCCCAGGCTGGCCTTAAAGTTATCCTCTACCTCCTGAGTGCTAGGATTACAGGAGTGAAACAGCAGTCTCTTCTTCATGCAGTCTCTTAAGTAGGGTGATTTTCATGTCATCTGTGCCACTCTGCTGAAGTCACTGGAGTGTTTGTTCATAGAGCACATTCCCACAACTTACCTGAGGAACCCAAATCTGGGGTTAGGATTCTAGAATCTGCATTAGATAAACTTCTAGTGATTCTTATGTGCACTCAGTTATATTCTGGTTTTTAGAATTCCCAGTCTGCTGCAAGAATTGAATGATAAGTCCTTTTTTTTTTTTTTTTCAAAGAGAAGGAGGCCATCACTTAAGTGAAAGTAGTTAATGGAGAGCGAGAAGTGGAACAAGTTTACTCAGGATGTTTAATTGAGCCAGCATCAGTTGTTTCAGCACCCGGTCCAAAGGCCTTGGCATAGCACTTAAGAGCTACAGCTCTGAATCTGCTGTCAGATCAATCTTGACCCAGGAGTGCAGAGCACACTAAATACAGCTTGCCTTTCAATCTCAAAAACTTTGGGGTGCTATCAAAGTTCATAGATGGGACTTAATACATAAAACAACCGGGTGTGGGCATTCTTCTATACAGTGTGAGACCCAAACTGTAGCCCTCATCTCTCAGTCAGTAGTAGGTCATACTGCCTAGAGTGTGTGTAGGACAGAAGCCACGAATGCCTTCCCCACTGGAGGCTTCTTCCTTCTGGTAACAGGAAGGGAAGTTCTGGCAGGAAGTAGCTCCCATGGTAGAAGTCAAGGTCCCTTCGGTGGCGCGGGAGTGTGTTGTGGCTCTGGATAATGCCGTTTCTGGCAGGAGAACCTCCCCTTAGCACAGAGCTTCATGGTGGGGGGTGTTGCTGATTTTGTCTTTTTTCTTTCTTTAAACAAATGGGCATTTATTTAGCTCAAGTTAATGAAGCAAGTAGAGTTGGGCACACATCTATAGTCCTTGTCTTAGTCCCAGGCTAAGGCAAGAGGAGTGTTTACGCTCAGGAGTTCGAGGCTGAGCAGTATAGCAAGACTCTGCCTCAAAGAAAGTTAAAAAGAAAAAAAAAAAACAGATTTGTTGCTCACATAAGAACTTCTGAAAAGTGCTTATTCTTAGAAAAGCAATGGTACATGCTTTAGGGCTAAAGAAAAGGGCTAAAGTCATGTTGGTTATCTGTTGGCAGTTGCTCAGGTGTGCATTTTCCTCCCACTCCCATGAGAACTTCATTTGGATTTTTCTCTGGCTGGTGTGAATATGAGGGTGGGGCTATGCATCCTACAAGGGCAAAAGAGAAGACAGCCAATCTTTGCTTTTCTTCTGAGTGAGGATGCCTTAGGCACTGTGCTGTCCGTAAAGGGAAGCAAGGCTAGGCTCGTGCTCCCTGCCATCTCAGGTGCCTTTTGTGGTCTCCTGGAGAGGAGGCGGTTGCTCTGAAAACACCCCAGCTTTGCTGCTGAGGCTCTGAACACACACAAAAGGAAAGCTGCTGCGTATGGCCAGTTCACCTTTTTAGGTACTGCCTAGGTATTTACCACTCAGCTTTTGGTAAAATAGGAGTTTAGTGTTGTCTAGGATCACTGGGAACCTGGATCAGACAGAATAGCTTAGATAACTTGAATACATTTCACTTTCCAATCACCTTTTTTTCCAGCTCTATAAAAAAGGGTAATGTGAGTTTTGAGTGGGGGGGGGGGTTGTTGTGTTTTGATAGGTATTCCTCATGAAGCATACTAAGTTTACCTAAGATGTATAAAACAAAGAGTCCTTAAATAAAAATAACTAGAAATTGAACTTAATACTAAATAAAAATTGTAATTTGTGCCCATTTGCAATTACTTTCTAAGAAAGAGGAAATGAGAGAAGATGCTTAAAGCTTCCTCCTAAAGCCCCTAGGAATTCTGGGACACTTAAGCTTTTTTCACCCTCGTAAGAGATGACTAATGTTTGCTGACATCACCTTGGGGGCCGGCAGAGTGACTCAAGTGGTAAAGCGCCTGCCTAGCAAGCATGAGACACTGAATTCGTACCCCAGTACCACAAAAAAAAAAAGAATAGTCACCTTGCCTTCATCGTTCAAAACATTTTTAGAATTCCTTTTCTAGTATAACCTTTAGAGAAAACCTGAAGAAAAAGAAAATGTGTCTTCCTAGGTATTAGGAGAAGTGAATGAGTAGCACTGGTTGACCCCTTACAAGTCACTTTCCCACACATGATTTCAAATTTGCATGTGTGCTTGTGTGCACGCACACACACAGAAGCTAGGTTCTACACTCTACATTGGCTGGGATCAGTGTGTGTTTGGTGAACTGACAAAGGTTTTTAATGATGGCAAGTCTTTTATTCTTTGAAAACAAATCTGATTGTAGCTAACCCTGGTGAAAAATGTTCAATTGGAAGGATACTTTTTGGGGTGGAAACCAAATTATAACTTTGAGGAGGAGGTGATTCTTGAGGTCTCAGTCCAGTTCAGGAGGGAGTTTCAGAAGGGTGCTGAGTGTTGAGCTGATGGGCCTCAGGGAATTAATCTTGAAGTGCTGTATGTATTAGGAAGTATGAGTAGTGGCTTGAGGCACCTTCTCATTATTATGTCTGTGTCATTCTGAACATAAAAGCTGCCCCCAATTTCATATGCCATGACTGGGGACATCTGAGCTCTGCAGCTCAGACTTGTGGCTTTACTCTTTGCTACTGAAAGTTGCCAGTAGTGCCTGCATCAGTATACCATATCTGTCCCCCTTCACCTAGCTTTTAGCCTAGGTGAAGCATCTGGCACCAACCTAGCCAGACTGCAGGAGCTTCTTGCAGAAACCATGTTCCCATGTGTAGCCGTAGGACAGGTGAATACCAGTAAGTGTGGCACTTAGAGAGGTGACCTGGGATTAGGTGAGTGCCACTAGGAAAGTTTTTGCTCTGCTTTTGATAATTACTTCCATATACAATCCAAAAGGTGACTTTATATCTTCAGAGTAGTGTTTTGATTAAGAAACTATGTAGTAGGGACCAGTAAATAAAGTATACTTTATTAGACTTGAAGTAAGTTAAATAGCCAAAGTAAGAAGTTTTTCTATAGGAAAAATAGTCTGGTTGTGAACATCACATATATGAGGAAATATCAGATAAAGCAATAGAGTCAGAGTCATGAGTCATAGAAGGTGATGTAAGGCATTTTCAAACTGTAAAATAGAAAACTGTGTGTAAGTATTTCCTACTAAACTCTACTGTGTCCTACAGGAACTTGGTTACATAATGGTACATTTCTGAATCATTGATTAAAGCCAGTTGCATCTGATTTTAGTCATAGATTTTACAATGGTTCAGCTCCCCCACCCTCATGTTTCTTTCTTAACTACCAAGTTTTTTTTAATTTAAAAGTTTTTAGATGTAGAATTTTTAAGTAAGTAAAATATATGTTAAGCCACTGTTCCATTAGGTGAACTAATGTATTTAGTCTTGGAGGCCCTTTCTTGAGATACTTTGTGAAATTGTCCAGTCTGTATGCACACATTGGTGTACGGCAACCTCTCCCTGTGAAGTGTGTATAGAGTGCTTTATTTAGAAATATCTTCCACTTCTGTATGACCCTTTGTAACCTGCAGTTGATTACTCAGGGGTTTCATAGTAATGGCATAAGAAGGTATTCACTCGATGTATAATGGTATTCTAACACTGTTTACCTATTACAAGGTCATTAGAGGTCTTTTCAACAACTCTATAAGCTTACTTTTCACTTAGACCTTCCCTGTAAGTGTAGCCAGTCCCCATTCTGTCTAGCCAGTCAGTCCCGTGGTCAGGGACATTTGCATGATTTTTTGTTGCACTGCTGCATTAGGGCACTCCAGGGCATGTTTAAATGATCATGGTGGTGCCTCTCTGGTACAATTGATGCATGCATCGACCTCTCCCCTCCACTGTTTTTATATACCCTTTAATTAAAAGGAAAAACATACACTACTCTGTAATGCAAAAGTTTCCAGAATTCTTAGGAATTTTTATTCCTTATGAATCACTTTCTTTCCAAGTGAAAAATGTTTTCAGCTGAGCTGTGTGAGAACATAACGATATCCTGCTTGTTTTAAATGTCTCATACCATTTAAAGTGGTCAGTGTTCCCTCCCTGTACCTTCCACACAAACCTCCTGGGGTGGTTGGTCCCCTTAGAGGGTCTCATCCACACAGTGTCCTATGAGGGTGGGTATCTGTCCACAGTTATACACGGAGTCAACAGTGATACTAAGGGTGATGAGCCAGTTTCATGGCATATTTAATGTAGGATTCCCACATGTCATGAGAATTTCACTAGAATGTCATTAAACAGCCCAACTACCTCATGTGAAATTGGCTGTGGACAATCTGTGTTAGATGAAAAATGTATTCAAATAAAATTATTCTGCTTGGTAGATTGAACAAAATGCTGTCTGTATAAAGAAGAAACATGTTAAACCTGATGCCAAAGGCTAAAATGTACATAGATTTCCTTGGATACATTTTTAAGGTGATGTTTAACTCTGCACCCATTATTCTTAAGAATGTTTGTAGTTTCGTGGATCCATGTACTTTGAATGTCTGTAATATGCAGTCTTATGTCACCTGTTCTTGCCCCTTAGCATTTTTAATGAGAACCAGAATGCCGGTAGAAAGCAAGTTAAACTACAGTGTCAAATGGTTTGTTGGCTTCTTAATTTAATGGACCTTTACTTAGAATATAAAGTGTTGAAGTCTTTTAGGACCAACCGATGAATAAGAATTTCACATTTAGCTTTGTATTGCTTTTCTGTCTAAGTTGTTATTCTGTATCTCATGGGGAGGGGGAACAAGGGAGGCTTTTACTTTTTTTGATAAATGTTTGAGAACATCTGCCAGATTTTATATTCGTTAGTTATAATAAAGTTATTTTTAAAGTATTTTTTCAAGTGCTCCTCAAAGACTTTTGTATAGGTTTCTTCTTAATTGAATATGCCATGAATAAGTATCATTTATGGAACACTCGGGCCTTCCTGGACACCATTCAAATCCCTTACAAATATTAATGCACTTCCTCCTCCTAATAACTCTGTAGGGCAAGTACTGTTGCTGTCCTCAGTGTACAAACGAGGAAACCAAGGCATGGGTTGGGAACCCTTTGCCTGAGACGCATAACCAATGAGGGATGGACCCAGGCAGCACAGCTTCAGAATCTTCATAGAGTGATTTTAACCCTCAACAAAAGCTAATTGCAAAGCACCAACCACTATAATGACATTTCTCTGGGTGTTCTAAGCATTCTGTAAAGATTAACCTTTATCAGCAGTAGCTTTGTTCTTCTTTGGTGTGGTTTAATTTTATTTTCAGAAAAACCACAAATGTAAACAGATAGTAGGTGAACTTGAAGGGTAGTGTTTGAGCAACTGTGCGTTTAATTAGTTTACATTCAACAGCAGACACCTTTTTTACCTAAATCACTTGATGCCAAAGTAATAGAGTCTATGCTCTGACTGGATCCTCAGAAATTCCCCCCACTGTTGCCTACCTTACTCACCTCTTTACACATAAGAGCTGGGCCAGTTAGAGTTGGGGGTGGGAGGGATTGAGAGCGAGAAATGAAGCGGCAGATGCTTGAGCAAAAGTGTCATGGGGAGTTGGGCTGAGATGGCCATGTTGGGCCACGTGCAGGAAAAGAGAGGAAGCTGGCATTGAGAAAGGATGGTGCAGACGCACTAAGAAGCAAAGATGAGGAATTGTGGAATCACTGGAGACACCACCAAAGGCTCCTGACAGGCTGGCTTCCCTTTCGTGATTCCAGCTCTCTAGAGGCTTTGTTCCCTGGAAATCCTTTTCTCAAGAAGCTGGTATCTTTATAATACACTGCTCTGACCTTTTTCCTTACACAAATTTTAAGGGTCTTCCATCCCTTGAAACAATGATTATGACAGGTGTAAGTGTCACTCTTCCACACAGAGTGTGAGTAAATCTTAAAAGTAAAAAAGAAGGGATGGGGGCATGGCCCAAGTGGTAGAGTGCTTGCCAAGCAAGCATGAGGCCCTGAGTTCAAATCCCAGTGTACACACATAAAACAAAATTGAGGTGCACTAGGGAATCTCCACCAGCATCCTCCTTACTTTGTAAAATGGAAGTGCAAGACCTGAGCCAGTTTGTATATAGGCTTTGCTTATTCCCAGTTATGAACTCTTAAGATCTTTCCATAATGGCTTTTCTTTGTAAATGTTAAACATCAGTACTGCCAGAGCAGGATGTATAGGGACAGCCACCTACCTCCTGCTTCTCTATTCCTAGGTACAGGGAAGTATTGTTGTAAGTGTCTGTTTCTATCCCTCAGCACCCCTTCTGGGACACATGGTGACCAGGCAAAGACAAGCTTTGCAGAAGGGTGGACAGAGCTGGTTTCAGAAACAGAACGTGTTTGAGTTTCTGTCCTGACTTCCACTGTGTGGAAGCCACCTTGTAGTAACGAGGGGGCAACTGAGCAAGTGGCTGTATTGGCTGCTTGCTGTTACTCCAGAATCTGTGGATACTCATGCATCTTCTGTCTTTTCTATTATTATTTTATGATAACTTGGACACACCTGGAAGATTTGTGTTCAATGGCAGCCATGGAGAAACCAAAAGAGCAAGAAAGAATGGAGCCAACCTAGAATTGATACTTCAGTTTGTTCTTATGTTCACATGAGCAGACTAGAAGAGATGCCCTTGATCCTTTCTATGTGTTCACACCACAAAGATGTACCTGTATACATTGGCAGACATGCAGCCACTGTCATCATCACTGTCACCATTTCCACTTTCTACAGAGACACAAAATGGAGATGGCACTGTTGGAGCAGCATGGTTAGGTTGATGGAGAATTGACGAATGTTGATGGTTTGACATCAGCTCTAAGGATTCTGCATTTCAGTGACTTATGTGAACACATCTCCTACCTTAGAGATCAGTGTTGTCATCACATCTTTGCTGACACTTATTTGTGGCCAATTTTTAGGACCTTTTGTTTTGGCTTGAGAGGCCAACTTGTTGAAATGGTTTTTAGATCTTTTAAATGCTTCAAAGCCCTTCATAAGAGAAAATTAGATCTTTTAATTGCTTTATGAGCTGTCACCTTAGTGAACTCTTGGCCCTCTCTTTCCCCTGACCATTGGGCTTCACTGCCCAAACCTCCTCTCCAGAATTTCATTAATTACTGAGAAGATAGGGTATTCATCCACCTGGCTCCAGGTCTAGGCATCTGACTCTCTATTCTCCTTGTGAACTTACTAAATCCATGTCACATGACTTCAGATACTAGATTTCCTGCAGAAAGTCCTTAAGTTACACTTCAGGAGCAGGCCACTTGCCTGAGCTGTGGTCTGGAAGCTCCAGTCCAGATCCACCTGCCTCCTGATCATGTTTCCTTAGATATCTGTTTTAGCTTATGTTGCTATGACAAAATGGCTAGCATAAACTATTTAAAAGGAAGAAAGATTTATTTGACTTACAATTTCAGAAGGTTCATTCCATGGTCACTTGGCTCCATGTTTCTGGGCTGGTTGTGAGGCATCATGGCAGTCAGACCATGTGGGGGTGGGGGGAAGAAAAAGGAATACAGGAAGGTGTTGGGGCAAAATATAGCCCCCAGTGACCTACTTTCTTCAACTAGGTGCTGCCTATTTTTTTACTGCCTCTCAGTATTACCATCATATTTTGAAACCATCAAGGAATTAGGTCAGAGCTCTCAGGATCCATTCGCTTCCCAAAACTCATCAGCTAGCAACCATACCCCCATTATATTGCTTTGGGGAGACATTTCATATTCAAGTGATAACAGTGTTCTTCCTTGACCTGAAGACCGCAACAAAACCTGGTTGTCCCTTAAGCTTTTGCATCCAAGTCAAGTGGTATCACCATTTTTCTAGTCTCTCAGGCAAGAAACTTGGACACTCTACTCCTCTGCTACTCTCTATACCCACTTTGTCTTCAGGGCCTCCCCACTCTTGGTGCTGTGGCTAACAGCCTTTGTTGCAGGAGGGCTCAGACAGAGACAGGGCACCAAAGCTTTCAGGAAGCAAGTTTATTAAACAGGCCAGCAGCAACTCAGCAGACTTGAGCCCAAAGGCTGAGCTCTGAGAACAAAGGGGACCTTCCTTATACACCATTTAGAGCAGGGTTACAGAAATGGGGGGCTGCAGCTTGTCCCGTACATAACCGCATGTTATTTCATTGGCTGTTTTAACCTATGGGGCGAGGCGACCCTTCTCTGGTCTCCAGGTAACATTCCCCAACTCCAGATTTTCTTTGCTTCACTGTAGCACTCATTAACTCTCATTATCATTTCTCCCTTCTTCCCCCGCCCCTTCCTGCCGCACCTTGACTTCTGAATTCTCTGTTCTTTTAATGACTTCCATGGCCTTCCAAAACCTGAAAATGCTCTCCTATGACTCTATGCCATGATTCACACTCTTTCACAAACTTGAAATGCCACATGCCTTTCCCTCTTTCCCATTCCTGGAAGCGCCTCAAAATTTTCCTAGACATAATAAATCCCATCCTTCAATTTTACCTCAAAACATCCCTGTATTTCTAAAGATACCACAAAAATTAGAGCTTAGGGACAAGAAATGTGGCTCCAAGGTGTCCAGTTCATCCAGTCCCTATAGCAGAAGTGTGACTCAAGAATGGGCTAACTCTTTGGTGTTATGTTCTGTTATTTATGTAGCTGCCTCTCTCACTAAACCATGAACTTCATGTCTAAGTCCAGCACTTAAAAGTGCCTTCCCTGCCCATAGTAGGTTCCCTGAAGTCTTTTGGAAGCTGGGTATTACCTGAAGTGCTGTTCCCTGATTCAGATGTGCTACTTCTAATGTCTAGCTAGGTAAAGATACAAGTGAAGCAAAACTATTTAGGTCTCCTTATTCCCCCATCTTCCTTAGCTGCTCAAGAAATACTTTGAGCAACTGGCCACTAAGAATATAAATAATTTATGTGCTTTCTAAATATTTTCCTTTGTTAATGCATGTAAAAAATGTATCAATGCTGCTTATGTATGTGAAATTATGAACAATTAGGGCACAAGGTTCAATTCTTAGTTCTCAGCTCTGTTTGTACATTTAGAATCATTGGAAGGAATTTAAGAACAAGCAAACGGTAGCTGGGTGCTGGTGGCTCACACCTGTCATCCTAGCTACTTGGGAGTCTAAGATCTGGAGGATTTCTGTTCCAGGCCAGCCCAGGCCAAAAAAAAAAAGTTTGTGAGACTTCATCTCAACAGAAAAAACTGATGTGGTGGCTTATGCCTGTCATCCCAGCCATCTCAGGAAGCATAAAAACAGGATCACAATACAGGCTGGCCTGGATAAAAAACAAGACCCCCATCTCCAAAATAACTAAAGCTAAAAAGGCTGGAGGTGTGGCTTAAACATAGATGCCTGCCCAGTGAGTGTGAAGCCCTGAGTTCAAATTCCAGTACTGTAAAAAAAAAAAAAAAAGTAAATGGGGCTGAGGGTTTAGCTCAGTGGTAGAGTATTGGCCTAACGTGTGGGGGTCTGCATTCAATCCCTAGCACATCCAAAAGCTAAACAATAAAAAGCAAGAAATTTTTTTTAAAAACCCACCTATTTCTGGCTCCTCATAGACTACTTACATCATTCTCAGGAATGTAGGCTGTCCCTAATATTGTTAAAATTATGATTCTAATGTGCACCCTCCCACCCCCTCTCCAACTGCTGATTTAGTCCTTTAAAATTGTACCATGGCGTCTTTTAGGATAAATAAGGCCACATCACAGATGCCCACCCCCCAGAGCCTAACAAAATGAACAGCTAAAATACAAATTTAAAAAGTGAAAAACAGTTTTTAAAAAATCCACTAGCACTCAAGCAATGGATAGAACCCAAAATTGTCCTTATACATCAAAAGACGATGGCAAAAGAAAAAGATAAGGCACAAAATAGTTCCCAGTCCCACCCCCCATACACACACTGGGGAGTTGGCAAAATTCAGAATCCTCATTAAAATTTCAGATTTTAGAAAGGAATTGGATGGTGGTCTTATTTCTTCCTTTCACTGAGTAGAATGATTGTGAGGCAGAGTGGAAGTAGGGACAAGGGCGATGAGGGTAGTGGGAGAGTTTACTAGGAAAGATGGATGAAAAAAGGGTCAGGAAGTAGCTCTTCTCTAAATTAAGAGAAAAACCCACATTCCATGATATATAGTAGATTTGTCTCCCCTCCAGTCAGAATTCACTCTAGTGCAGGAGTTAATGGAACTATCAAGACAGCCTAGTCCAGTCCCTATAGGAAAAGTCTATTGCTGTAGTTTGGCACACATGTTTAAAGTCTGTGCCCCAGGATGATGCTATTGGAAGTTGGTAGAACTTTTGAGAGGGTAGTACCTAGTATGAGGTCAGCAGATCATTGAAAGCATGCCCTTGAAAGGGATTGTGGAACCCCAATGTTTGCCTCTTCTCTTTTTTCCTTGTCTATGATGTAAGCAGTTTTGCCCTGCCTTGTACTCTCGCCACGGTGTGCTTACCTCACCACAGGCCCAGATCAGTGGGGCCAATCAACCATGGGCTGTAACATTCAAGACTCTGAGCCAAAATAAACTTTTCTCTCTATAAGTTGATTATCATGGGTATTTCATTACAGTGACAGAAAGCTAACTGACATGTCTACAGCATGCTCCTCCCTCCCCTATATAAACACAGACACAAGAGTGGGCTCATATTTGCCTGGTACCTAGCCATATGGCTGTGCTGGTTATTAAAATATCTCAATACTTTAATACCAGGAGGTAAATAAGATATCTGAGTGTCTCATAGTATTCTAGCCTCTCCAGTCCCTCTCACAAGAAGCTTCCCACTCCAGGCCCTCACAGATCATCACCTACAGGGTTAACATCAGACCTGGCAAGGAACCTCAGACCCCTGCCCCAAAAAGCTAAGCCCAAACTGTTCTGTGGTCAATGTCTGTGTCATGCTGGTGGTTAAATATTTTTAATGTCATCCATGCAGGTGAGTATATATAACACAAGCTCACCGGGGAAGAGAAATAGATGCTGAAAAGATGGGAGATATGTTAAGACAAATAAACCGACACTGTACAAAAGCAAAAAGTGGCCTGTACAGAGCTATACACCTTAAATGTGAACAAACTTAAATAAAGTGACCTGGCCACTCTGCAAGTATTCCACAGTCAGAAAGGGCATGATACGGGGAACAGGTGGAAGAAAAGCTAATCAAAGAGAAAAGTTCTTTTAGGCATACTGAACTCTCAAAGAAACTTGGGGAAATAATGAATGCATAAAACACGCATTCAGACATAAGTTGATGAAACAACAGAACAAGATAAAAGGGTGAATTGCAGAGCTCAGGAAACAACTTGATCAAATAGCATAATAGAAAAAAATGAATTAGAAATAGCAAGAAACAGGTTTGAAAGCTGGATTGACAAGATAGAAAAAGGCTTAAGGTGAATGCAGCAAAACAGATTCAAGTAAGTCTTGAAAGAATAGTTTAAGAGGACAATGGTATTCTTATTTAAGAGTAATTGGTAAGAAAAAGGAATAAAGTATTGAAAGACATGATACAGGAAAAAAAAATGTTCCTGAAATGAAGGAATGACTTCAGATGGAGAGACTGCACAGTAGTCTAGGAAATTGAACAGAAAACACTTGACACCAGAACATTGTTATGAAGTTACTAAACATGAAAAATAAAGACTGAAGAACTCAGGCATAGAAACCAAGTCACCAAAGGATCTCAGACTTCCTTATCACAGTGAGATTCAGTGACAGAAGACAATGGAAGTGTATTTCCAGAGTTCTGATAGGAAAAAAGAGTGACTAAGTATGACTGCAGCCAAGTCATCAGCAAAATCTTGAGTCATCTTAAGAAGAACTTGAAATACAGCCCCTGTGAGTCCTTCTTAAGGAATTCATTTGGTAAGGAGAGATGAATCAATAACTCAGTAATAGAGGAGCTTGTAGTAAAGGAACCATGGTGAGCACTGACTTTACAAACATAAACAAAGGTATTGTTACATTATAGATACAGATGGCAAATACTATAAACCTTAAAAATATAAGTAATGCCTTGGGAATGGGGAAAGGTGGCATAAAGCACCAGTCTTCCCTTATTTTCGCAATGGAGAGTTAATTTTATTTAAAAGAAAAAAAATGTAATAAATAACCTCTGAACTTTTCTGTGCTCTTTTAAATGAATTTAAATAAATTTTTAAAGAAATATCTGCTGAAATAAAGGGATATTTAAAATTCAGCAATTGTTTCAATTCACTTTAGTTTCTTAAATACAAGTAAATTAACTGAATATTTATTTAAAGTAAATGTGATTAGACACCAATATGAGAAAGTAAAAGTAAACAGGATTATATGTTTATAAAAATAGCCTCTTTCTACATCTGCATGAAGAAAACTCAGGAATGACTGATAGTCACCTAAAGCAAATGATGGTTGTTTTTTACATGCATTTTGATTTGATTTTACTTTTTTCTTTTTACTTTATACGTCACTTGGCTTTTATTTTTATAATCATGCTATCTTTTGATTTTAAAATGGAAGAGGTGGGCTGAGGGTGCATGCATGAGGCCCTGGGTCCATCACCAACATAAGGAAAGAGGAGGGGAGAGAAGGGAAGGGGGAGGGAAGGAAAGGGAGGAGAGAGAACTGTTCTTCCTAAGACAAGGCTATAAAGCATTGTATGCAGTTGGTGGCCTCCTGGTATACACTGTTCCTTATAATTGCACTTGCTTTATGTTATGACTTAGATCTTAAATTTCCCTAAAGGCCATGTGCTAAAGGCTTAGTCACCAGCCTGTGGTGTTGAAAGCGGGGGTGGAAGGAGATGGTTGAACCATTAGAAGATGGGGCTTAGTTGGAAGAAGTTAAGTCGTTGGGAATGTGTCCTGGAAGGGGATATTGGGACCCCAGGTTCTACTCCCCTAGCTTCCTGGCCACTACAAGGTGAACAACTTTGAACTACCACACACTCCCTGCAATTATGTTCTGCCTCACCACAGGCCCAAAGCAACAGGACCAAGTGACCATGAACTGAAACCTCTGAATCCATGAGCCAAAATATATCTTTCTTCTTTTTAAGTTGTTTATCTCAGGTATTTTGTCACAGTGACAGAAAGTTAACTAACACTCTTTAAAGCTCCTGTTCAGTTACTTTAAAATATTAATATTATCTTACCACATTTCTTTTTTTCCCTACTGTTAATATATCTCAGAAGTTGCTATTCATATTCTTTTACCCCCACCAATATATCCAAGTGTTCCATTTTATATAGCTCAAGAATATTAACACTCTTTTTGGCTGAAGAGAAAACTAAAAACCCATATGGTACCTAGAGACTTGTTCAGTACATCAGAAATGAATGAAAAATGGGGAAAGCCATTTGGAGAGACTGACAGACCTCTTACAAGAAGCCAGAAAGACTCTTAGCAATAGGAGGATTTTGCATATGAATTGACTGCAGTCCATCAGAGGAGATGAAAGGTTTCTGCTGGCTGCCATGAGTCTGGAAATGAAATGACAACTCTTTCTCTTTCCCAGTGAGATCTCCAGGTGACAGAGCTATAGCTCAGCATTGTCTAATGTTGGTCAAACCCAGCCAGCCAGCAATGGTGGGTGACAGAATGCAGTGGTAAGCTTTATTCAGTAAGCATTCATTTCAAGGACCATTCAACATTATGTTGGAGGAAACTCACAGAAGCCATATTTTCTTTTGTGGCACATGTGGGAGCAACTCAAGATTTTCTCTGTCATACAAACTTTTATAAAACCCCAAATCCTCATTTTTGTAAATCCCCAAGTCCTCATCTTGGTTAGTATGGAAGGGTGGTCACAGGACTTTGGAGCTGGCCAACTCCTTCATCCACAGTAGGTCTTGTTATTATATGATGTTACTAGGGTCCAATCAGGAATTGGGTGTCATATGCACAGCACAGTCCCCAGCACAGAGAAAGAGTCCCAAAACGGTAGGAGGTGCCTTTAGTCACAGCTGTTTGGAAGGTAGAGACAGAAGGATCACTTTAGCTCAGGAATCCAAGACCAGTGTGGGCAATGTAGTGAGGCCCTGTCTCCAAAAAAGAGCTGTGAAAATGATGGTGGTGATAATTGTCTGCTCACTGTCTGTATTCCAGAGGCCAGGTAACCCGTCTCCTTTCCCACACCTCTCTGAGTGCTCTGCACCACACTCATTGCTTTGAACTGGCCCCTTCCCCACCCCTTGAGTTCTGCTTGGGCTGCTGGTCACAGCCCTCAGACCTCTGGCCAGGCCTATCATGGGAGTTCCCTAAGACTATACCACTGGAGACCAGAGTGTCCCTTTTCTCTAGTTACCGAACTGGAATGGCATGCTCTATCTGCAGTCTGCCCGTTCCTGGCCTCATGGGGATGTGCGGCAGGAATAATGAAGATCACATAAAGAACAACACAAAGAGCAAGAGGGAGAATGTGGATGTGATTGCTTGGTGCTAGAGCAAATCATGCCTGGGCCCAGTTCCATGCCCACCTTTCCCAGTTATAAGCCTGTAAGTCATGCTTTCTTGGAAGCTCAATGGAAGTAGCTTTCTGCCACTTAAAACCAAAAGAAGCCTGAGAAGTCTTCCAATATGTCCAAGACATTTGCCTTTGGCCAGCTTAGCAAATTCTCTCTCCATGGGACCAACTGGGAATCCAATTTAAGTCACAACTATTTGGTCTGTTCTATCACTAGGACATAGGGCTAAGCTTTTGGGTTCTGTTAGCCTTTACCTCCTTCCTCAATAACATTTATAATCACAGGGCCAGATGTGGTGGTGAAAGTCTATAATCCAAGCTACTTGGGAGGCAGAGACCAGAGGATCTTGGCCTAGAAAAAGTTAGATGAGACCCTGTCCGAAAAAACAAAGTGAAGCAAAAGGACTGGTGGGGGGTGGGGGCAGGTGGCTCAAGTGATAGAGCCCTGAGTTCAGTCCCCAGTACTGTCAAAAACACACCATACACAGTTGTAATCATGAGTACTCATGTACTACCAAGCACTGTATGAGAAACTTTAGATTTTTCTCTCTGAATCTTCAGAATAACTACAAAGGAAGTGCTACCACTAATTGCATTTGTAGATGAGAAAAGGACATAGAAGTGTTGCTTGCTTTGCCCAGTGAGTGCCATGGCTTGTGAGAGGTAGAATGGACTACAGCAGGAGCCAGGTGGCAGACTCTAGAGCCCACATCCTCACTGCTGTGTCTCTGTCTCTGTCATCTGAAATAAGACAAAACAGAGGCTTTGGAGTCTGGGGTCAGATTGCGCCCTACCATACCTGCACTGTGGGACTTTGCACATGTTCGCTAACTTCTCTGAACTCCACCTTCTCCTCTGTAAGAGATCCAAGCTGAACATCGCTCATTGGAAAATCTCAAATCCAAAGTATTCCAAAATCTAAAACTTTTATTATCATTTTACAGAATAATGGGTTTCATTATGACATTTTCACAATTGCATATTATGTATTTTGAACATATTCACCCTTGAACACTCTCTCTTGTCCCTTCCCTCCTCCCATTGGTTCCTCCCATCTTCCCCAATAGATCCCTTTCTGCTGTCGTGTCTTTTTTTAAGTCATACAAAATAGTGGTTTCATTATGACATTTCCACGTATGTATACAATGGACTTTGATTTTATTCACTCTCCCCCGTTTCCCTACCTCATCTCCATCCCCTTTCTTCTCCTCTCTCCCTCCCAAATAGTCCTCCATTTAGGTTCATGTCTTTTGGGTTGTATTTATGGATGAAGATTCCACATATGATAGAAAAATGCAATATTTGTCTTTCTGAGTCTGGCTTACTTCACTTAACATGATGATCTCCAGTTCCACCCATTTTCTTGCAAGTGACGTAATTCCATACTTCTTCATGGTTGAATAATACTCTATTGTATATATTTACCCTAATTTCCTTATCCATTCATCTGTTGATGGACACATAGGCTGAGTCCATGACTTGGCTATTGTGAATTGTGCCACAATAAATTTGGGTGTGCAGGTGTCTCTATTGCATCCTAACTTTGAGTCTTTTGTAAATATGACCAGAAATGGTATAGCTGTGTCTATGGTAGTTCTATTTTTTTATGTTTTTGAGGAACTTCCATGCTGACTTCCATTGTAATTGAGCTAATTTACATTCCCACCAACAGTGGTTAAGTGTTCCCTTTTCCCTGCATCCTCACCACCATTTGTTGTTGTTTGTTTTATTGATGATCGCCATTCTGACTAGGGTGAGTCCCAATGTCATTTGATTTGCATTTCCTTTATTGCCAGGGATGTTGGACATTTCTTCATGTATTTATTGCTATTATATTTCTTTTGAGAGCTGTTCAATTCATTTGTCTGTTTATTAATTGGTTTATGTGTTCTTTCAGTGTTTAATTTTTTTAGTTCTTTATATATCCTGCATATTAGTCCCTTGTCAGATGAATAACTAGCAAAGATTTTCTCCCATGCTGTAGATTCCTCTACTCTGGTGATTCCTTTGCTGTGCAGCTCTTTGATTTAATTTGCTGCAATCCCATTTGTCAGCTCTTGCTCTTATTTCCTGAACTATTAGAGCCTATTCAGAAAGTCATTGCCTCTGCTTGTCTTGAAGTGCTTTCCTATAGTAGTTTTAATGTGTCAGTTCTTATGTTAAGGTCTTTGGTCCATTTTTATTTGACTTTTGTGTAGGGTAAGAGACAGGGAGCTAGTCTCAGTCTTCTATATATGGATATCCACTTTTCTCAGCACCATTTATTGAAGAGGCTGTCATTTCTCCAATGTATGTTTTTGTCAAAAATCAGATGACTATTGCTGCATTGGCAATTCCAATGGTCTGCATGTCTGGTTTTATTTGTCAGTACCATCTTCCATGTTGGGGTTTTCTTGTTTTTGTTTTTTTTTTTAATTTAGCTTTGTAGTATAACTTGCAGTAAGGTATTGTAATACCTTCAGCATTGCTCTTTCTCCTCAGGTTGACTTTAGCTATTATGGGGTCTTTTGTGCTTCCATACAAATTTTAGAATTATCTATTAGATAATTATTAGAAATTTTCTTTCTGTAAAGAATGTCATAAGAACATTGCTGGGGATTACATTGAATCTGTAGATTGTTTCAACATCTGTAATGTTGTATATTACAACATTAATTCTGCCAATCCACGAACATAGGAAGTCTTTTCATCTTCTAGCGTCTTCTTCAATTTCTTTCTTTAGAGTTTTATAGTTCTCATTGTAGAGATCTTTTTACTGGTTAAATCTATTCTGATTTTTGTTGTTGTTTGTTTGTATTTTGTGGAGGGGTGGAGTCTATTGTGAATGGAATTGTTTTCCTGATTTCTTTCTCAGCCTGTTCATTATTGGCATATAGAAAAGCTACTAATTTTTGTATGCTGATTTTGTGACCTGCTACTTTGCTGAAAATGTTTATCAGATCTGTGCATCTTCTAGTGTTCTTTAGGGTCTTTTAAGTATAGGATCAGGCTGGAGGCACAGAGCACCTGCCTAGCAAGCACGAAGCCCTGATTTCAATCCCTGTTACCACCAAAAAAAGAAAATTCATTTAAGCAAAAGATCATATTGTCTGCAAATAGGGATAATTTGATCTCTTCCTTTCCCTTTTATTTTATTTTTTGCCTTATTTCTCTGGCTAAGAATTCAAGCACTATATTGAATAAGAGAGGACACCCTTGTCTCATTCCTGACTTTAGAAGAAATGATTCCCATTTTTTCCCCATTTAGTACAAGGTTGGGTATATGTTTGCCATGTATAGTATTTGTTTATTTTGGTAGGGGCTTGTCAATCTTGTTTATCTTTTCAAAGAATCAACTCTTTGTTTCATTGATTCTTTGGATTATTCTTTTGGTCTTCATGAATTTTCACTCAAATCTTTATATTAGCTCTTTCTTGTCCACTTATTTTAGATTTTGCTTATTCTTGTTTTTTTAAGGCTTTAAGGTTCATCATTAGGTTTTGGTTTGAGACATTGTTGGTTTTTTAGCTATAACCTTTCCTCTTAGAACTGCCTTCATTTCATTCTTTAGTTTCTGGTAAGCTGCATTTTTTTGCTTTCACAAAATCCAAAACTTTTTGAGTGCTGACATATTACCATAAGAGGAAAACTCTTCACAAGACCTCACATGATGGGTTGCAGTCAAAATTCAGTCCTGCACTAAAAATATTGTTTAAAATTACCTTCAGGCTATGTGTATAAGGTATGTATGAAATATATGTTAATTTTGTGTTTAGACCTGTGTCCCATCCCCAAGACACCTATATATATATATATGTATATAGATACAGATATAGATATACACACACCCAAATACTCCAAAAACTGAAAATTTCTGAAATCTGAAGTACTTCAGGTCAACTGAAATTATTGCTTTACTCACCTGGACAGGCAAAAGTTTGGTGGCTAACTTCTGAGTCTCCTAGGCTCAGCAAGCCAGGCTACTATACATAGTGGGTGCCCAGATCTATGTAGGTCCTTCCTGGTGTGAAGGTGGAAACTGCCTTGAGCTTAGAATGGTCAGATCTGGACTTTGGTCTTGCCCTTGTAATGTATAATCTGGATCACTTTGATCAAATTACTTAGTTCCTTGACCCTTTATTTCCTCCTCTGGTAGAATGAGCTGGTGTTGTATGACTATTATCTGAGATGACACTGTTGAGAGCACTTGGCATGTGTCCATGGCACATGCCAGGACTAGCGGGGAAAGAGGCATGTAAATGCATCTGACAGGTAGCTAGTCCCTTCTCAGTTCACCCCAACGCATCTGCACACAGAAGAAATTACACTATCAAGAGGGACATCCACAGACTGTTCCTAAATGTCATCGCTTACACTTACTGCTTTTTCTAATTTGCTAAATATTCAGGATTGGTAGGAGAGCAAGATTCTATTTTTAAAAACTACTTGAAATGTCTCAAATTTCAGAATTTAATCATACACTAAATCAGAGAATTGTCTATCTCAAACATCCCCTTGCAGTTCCCTGCATTTTAAGACAGTTCTGTTAACAGAAGTGTCTCCATACCAGGCAAAAAAATAAAATAAAAATGACTAGGTATATAGGCATGCAAGTCCCATGTCAGTTACCTTGCA
Source organism: Castor canadensis (assembly GCF_047511655.1). Taxonomy (NCBI): domain Eukaryota; kingdom Metazoa; phylum Chordata; class Mammalia; order Rodentia; family Castoridae; genus Castor; species Castor canadensis. The sequence continues at coordinate 88,759,105 of NC_133387.1, forward strand.
GACAGAGAGGTGGATTAGAAACACTCCCTGCTGTCCAGGAATTTGCAGTCAGATAATGGATATAAGACATATTCTTGAATAACCATGCTATAAAACAGAATGTAATGCAGGCTCAGAAAGACATATAAACCAAGTGGTTTGAGAGCCCAGAATGAGGACTGTGTCCTTTTAATTGAGGACATAGCATGAAGGCTTGCTTCCTGGAGGAAGCGACAATGAGCTTGTGCACAGAACCTGGGCACCACTTGGGGTCTGTTGGCTGCAAGTGACCACAGACCTGAGCAACTCTATTAATCAACTCAGCCCCATGGGCAGTTTAGAACACTACATCTATTTTCAGAGGGCACATTCTTTTCAAGTACACATGGAACACTCATCAAGTTAAACCCTGTGCTGAACCATAAAACAAGTTTGAAATCACTGATCTGAAGAAGGATTTCGGGGGGTGGGGCAAGGGGGAGGCCAGTGACAGCATTGTAACTTTTCAATCTCTGTGAATCCTCACATAAAAGAGAAAAAACAACCAGATATCAAAACCAAAACTCCGTGAACAATTTATAATACAAAGCTAAATATTTATTTCCTAAGATAATAGCAAATTACTACAAATCAGGTGGCTTAAAACAACAGAAATTTATTCTCTCACAGGTCTGGAGGTAGAATTACAAAATCAAGGTGATGGTGGGTCCTCCCCTGCTGAAGGCTCTAGAGAATTCTTCCCTAGCTCTTTTTATCTTCTGATGGTTGTTGGCCATCCTTATTGTTCCTTGGCTGGTGGCAACATGACTCCAATCTCTGCCTCCATCTTCACATGACCATCTTCTCCCCATATCTCCAAATTTCTCTCTCTCCTCAGAAGGAGACCAGTCATTGGATTTAGGGCCCATAATCATTCACTATGACCTTAACTTGATTGCATCTACAGGGATCGTATGTCCATATAAGGAGACATCACTTGTGCCAGATATTATGATTGAAAGATGTCTTTTGGAAAGACAATTCAACCTGCAGCATGTTGTCTTTAAACCTAATAGTAATGTAACCAATGTCCCCCACCACTGTCCCCAGATCAGGATCAAGGCAAAGGTGTCTGTTCTCACCATACTACTTGAATTCATTATTGAAGTTGAGGTCCAAGTAAGGCAAGAAAAGACAATAAAAACACAGTTTAAGAAGGAAGAAATCAAAACTATTATTTTCAAAGGATGTGTGAAGCAATCCCTAAGGATTCTACAAAGATTAGTAAAACTAATAGCTGAATTTATGATGTTTGCTGGATATAAGATCAATATAGAAAAGTAAGTTGTATTTCTATATACTAGCAAAAAAACCCAAAAACTGTTTGAAAATGAAATTTGAGCTGGGCATCTGGAATCCCAGCTACTCCAGGGGCAGAGATTAGGAAGAGGCCAGCCTGGGCAAAAAGTTAGTGAGACTAATTTTTTTTCACCAGAAAAAAATAGCTGGGCATGGTGGTACATGCCTGTCATCCCAACTATGAGTAAGGCTTAAGGAGGAGGATCTCCATTCTTATTCAGCTCTGAGCAAAAACTCAAGACTATCTGAAAAATAACTAGAGGTATGGAGGCATGGCTCAAGGGTAGAGTACCTGCCTAGCAAGCACAGGGTCCTGAGTTCAAACCTCAGTGTTTCAAGAAAATAAAAACACACTTAAGAAGCATAAAAATCTGTCATTATCTCTTCAGGATTCTGTAACAAAAGACCATCACCTGGCTTACAAACAGTAAAAAATTATTCCTCATAGGTCTGAAGTCTGGAATGTCTGAAATGAGTGTGCCAGCATGCTTGGATCCTAGTGAGGGCCTCTACCAGCTTGAGTCCTCACATAAAGGGTTCCCTTGTACCCCTTTTGTAAGGGCATTGATCTCATTAATGAGAGCTCTGCGCTAATGATCTGATCACCCAGAAAATGCTCTAGTTCTTAGTATCACCACACTGAGTTTAGGGTTTTAATTCACGAACTGGGGAGGGACATAAATATTCAGACAATGGTAAAATTCACAAAATAATCAAGAATAAATAATAAGATATATAAAACCTTTACATGCTAACCTACAAAACATTTCTGAGACAAATAGAGGACCTAAAATAAAAGTTATAAGGTATATCATATGCATGGTTTAGAAGATCTAATCTTGATAAGATGTCAGTTCTTCCCCAACTGAACTAAAGATTTAGTGCAATCCCAATCAAAATGCCAGCAGGCAAATAGGGCACTAACAGTGTAACAGAAAAAAAAAAGAAAGAAAGGAAAAAGAAGAAGGAAAGAAAGAATGAAAAGGAGAAATAAGTTGGACCTCATCAGCATTGAAACTTTTGGGTGCATTGAAGGACACTATCAAGAAAATGAACTCAGTGTGGTAGTTCATGTTTGTAATCCTAGCTACTTGGGTGGAGGTGGGGAAGATTGTGGGTCCAGGCCAGCCTGGGCAAAAAAAATATTTCACAAGACCCCATCTCAACAAATGGCTGGGCACAGTGATGTGTGCCTGTCATCCCAGCTAAAAAGAAAGACATAAATGGGAGGATCACAGATTAGGTTGGCTTGGGCATAAAACAAGACCTATCTCAAAAAACCAACCAAAACAAACAACTGGTGGAGTGGCTCAAGTGACGGAGTACCCGCCTCGCAAGTGCAAGGCTCTGATTTCAACCCCCTGGTACCACTTACAAGGAAGAAAGAAGGAAGGGATGGAGGGAGGGGTAGAGAGAGAGAAAGAAAGAAAACAAAAACACAACCCACAGAATGGAGAAAATATTTGCAAACCATATATCTCATGAGGGACTGTGTTCAGAATGCTGAGAACTCTTAACTACAGAGACAACCTGATCAAAAAATGGCAAAGGATTTGAACAGACATTGCTCCAAGGAAAATATACAAGTGAAGACTGAGCACATGAAAAAATGCTCAGCATCATTAACTGTTAGGGAAATGCAAATTGAAATACCAGTAAGATATCACTTCACCTAATAGCATGGCTATAACAACCATTTTAAAACCACAGGAGAAAAGCAAATATTGTTGAAGTTGTAGAGAAATCAGAACCCTTGTACATTGCTAGTGAAATGGAGCAGCTGCTTTGGAAATAGCAAAAGCATAGGACTGGGGTGTAGCATGCATGAGGCCCTGGATACCATCCCCAGCATCCACACCATACACACATCCCTCACACGCACGTGTGAGCACACATGCACAAAGATAAACGTAGAATTACTGTATCACTCAGTAATTCAGATCCCAGGTATAGACCCAAAGGTATTAAAAATAAGGACCTGCACAAGTATTTGTATGCCAATATTCATAGCACTGTTACTCATGATAGCTAAAAGGTAGAGTCACTCTAGTGTCTTTCAACAGGTGAACAGGCAAACAAAATGATGGAATACTATTTGTCCACTGAAAAAGAACGAAGTTCTGGCACATGCTACAAGATGGAAAAACCTTGAAAACATCAAGGGAAAGTAAGGCAGTCAGAAAAGGACATTTCTATGAAATGATTCCACTCACATGAGATATCTAGTCTAGACAAGTTCAAAGAGACAGACAGGAAGTTAGAGACTACCAGGGGCTAGAGGGAAGAGGATGGGTGGCCATTGTGTAATATTTGTAGAATTTCTGTTTGGAATAATGAAATTGTTCCAGAACTAGATATTGGTGATATCCTACAGTGCTGTGAATATGCTTAACGTCACTGAATTGTTCACTTAAAATGGAAAGTTTTATCTTACATGCATTTTACCACAAGTTTTAAAAGTTAATAATGAAATGCAATAGTGATTATTGTATTATATATCCAAGGTGTTGTATTCCAAAACCCCTGTGGACGCCTGAAACTGCAGATAGTATAAACCCTATATACACTGTGGCTTTTTCTTCTACATACACACATATACCCATGTTAAAGCTTTATTTATAAACTAGGCTCAGGACAACATCAATAATAATAACTAATAAAAATTCGAACGATTGTAATAATATACTGTAGTAAAGGTTATGTGAACATGGTAGTACTCTCAAAATATTTTATTGTATTGGGATCCAGTGACTCACGCCTATAATTCTAACTACTCAGGAGGCAGAGATCAGGAGGATCATGGTTCGAAGCCAACCCAGGCAACCAGTTCGTGAGGCCCTATCTCAGAAAAAATAACCAACACAAAAAGGGCTGGTAGTGCCTCAAACGGTAGAGTGGCTTCCTAGTGTGAGGCCCTGAGTTCACACCGCAGGACCTCCAAAAAAAAAAAAAATCTTATTGTACTGTACTCCTCCTTTTTCTTCTTCTGATGGGGTGAGTTGGTTCTTAGTTGTCCCAATTGTCAGCATTACTACCACTACTCTTGCAGTCTCAGTATTAAGTAGAATAAGGGTTAATTGAACACAAACACTGTGATACCCTAATAGATCTGATAACACAGATAGCTATTAAGTGACTAATGAGTGGGTAGCGTACACAGTATGGATACTGGACCACAGGTTGATTCACATCCAGGCAAGGTGAAGTACAATGGCAGGAGATTTGGTCACATGACTCAGACCAACATGAAATTAAAAACATGAATTGTTTATTTCTGAAATGTTCCATTTAATGTATTTGGACCACATTTGACACTTGGTAATTATTTGGTAATTAATGTCAAGATAAAAGGGGACTACTGTACACCAAAACTTGTTGCATGGACACTTTGAGTGGGTGAATTGTATTTGGTATGTAAATTCTATCTCGATAAAGCTGCACTGTAAAAAAATAACCACAAAGCTTGTAGAAAAAAATTGATGAAATAATTATAAAATATATTAGGAAATGTAAAGGACCTAGCATAATCAGAACAACCTTGAATATTGTAAAAGTAGAGGACCTGCATTAGCTAATTACAAGACTATTTGTAAAGCTGTAGCAATTAAGATGGGATGGTATTGGTGTAAGATACATGGATCAAGAGAGATTTCAAGAATAAACCCACACTTGGTCAGTTGATTTTTTTAAATCAAGATGGCAAAGCACATGAATGGTGGAAGAAAGATCTGTCGATAAATGGTGCTGGAACAACTGTCCATCTCCATGGAAAAAAATGAACCCCATCCACACTTCACACACACACACACAGTATTTTGAAACAGATCATGTAACAACCTAAAAGTGAAAACTCTAAAGCTTTCACAGGGAAACAGAGGGCAATATATTTGCGACCTTGGGGAAGCCAAGATTTTAAGACACAAAACCACTAAGGCTGGACACAGTTGCTCAAGCCTGTAATCAGGAGGATTGTGGTTCAAGGCCAGCCCATGCAATAAGTTCACGAGACCTCATCTCACCCAATGGCTGGGCACATGCCTGTAATCCCCAGCTATGGTGGGAAAGCACAGATAGGAGGGTCGCAGGCCAGTCTGGCCCTGGGAATAAACAAGACCCTATCTCAAAAAATATCTGTGGAAAAAGGGTTGGCCAAGTGGCTCAAGTTGTAGAACACCTGCCTAGCAAATGCAAAGCCCTAAGCTCAATGCCCAGTACTTCCAAAAGAAAAGTTCTAACTCTAAAGAAAAAAAATGACAAATTGGGCTTCATCAAAACTTAAAACTTATTTAAAAAATACACCATTAAGCAAACCATAGAAGGGAGGCAATATTCACAATACATATTTTAAGGAAAAGATGTGTGTCCATAATACATAAAGGACCCCAACAACTCAATATTAAAAAGAGAGAAAAAACTATTTAAAATGCATAATGACTTAGCAGACATTTTACAAGTGATTACACACAAATACCAGTAAAATATGAAAAAGGGCTCAACATCAGTTCTCACTGGGAAATGCAAACTAAAAATAAAATGAGATCCTACCCTATAGCCATTAGTATGGCTAAAATTACAACACCAATGACAACAAATGACAACTGAAACTCTCATGCATTGCTAATTGGAGTATAAAATGATATAACCACTTTGGAAATTGGTTTGGTAATTTTGTTTAAAGTTAAACACGTGCCTACCCCATGACCCAGCAGTAATACTCTGAGGTGTTTTATTGTTCATGTTTTTCTCTTTAGTTTTATTTATATTGGTTACATGAGTAGCAGTTATCTTATACATGGTGGCTTATCTTTTTGCTTTCTATGTCATGTATTTTGTTATAATCAAATGGAACCCATTATTTTATTAGGATTAGCACTTGTTGGGTTTGGTTTGAAAACATTTCCCTATTCAAATATCACTAGAATGTCATGATATTTTTCCTAATTTTTCATTGTTCACCTGGATACTATTTATGTATAGAATGTAATTTGGATTAATTTTATCTTTTTTTCTTATGAATAGCTATTTGTCTTGATGTTATCAAAGAAAGCTATTCTTTTCCCATAATTTTATTGCTACCACTATGATATATAAATGAGTTTAATTCTAAGCCTCTGTTCTTTTCACGTGTCTGTCTCGCTCCAGGCCAATATTGCATTATTAGAAGGTATGTACTTGAACATATTTGTTTTTCTTCTTAAAATTGCTTTGGCTATGCTTGTCCTTTTAATCTTCCATATGAATTTAAGATTTTTGTAAGAATTTTTATAAGAATTCTACTGAGTTTATAGACTGACTAATAGCTCAAATGTTAAAGTGTCCTCCAAAGGCCCATGTGATAAAGGCTTGGCTCCCAGGGAGGTGCTATTGGGAGGTGATAGAACTTCTATGAAATGGAGTCTAGTGGTAGGTCCATAGGTCACTGGAGGTGTGCCCTTGAAGGGGACTGAGGCCCCCAGATCCTTCCTCTTTTTCACTTCTTTCTGGTCACCAGGTAAGCAGTTTTCTCTGCCACACTGTCCTCACCATTGTCATCCAGCAGCCCCCTTAGAGGTCTAAAAGCAATGGGTCCGCCCAGTCAGCCAAAATAAAACTTTTCTCTTTCTAAGTTAATTATCTCAAGTATTTTGTTACAGTGACAAAAGCTGATTAACGGGTAAATTCCCGTTATCTTCCCATCAATTAATATGGTTTATCTTATTTTTCATTTTCTGTTAAAAGACAGAGTGTCACTATGTTGCCCAGGCTAGAATATAACTTGTCTTTCCTCCTATTATGTATTATTCAATAAATTTATATAATTTTATTGATAAAAGTTGTATGCTTCTTTTATTAGATTTATTCTTAAATATCTTGATTTTTATTGTTGATATTCAAAGATATATCTTCTTGAAATTATGTTTTAGTGGAAGAGTGCTTGCCTAGCATGCATGAAGACTGTTTTCCAACTTTTGTTGCTGATAAAACTGTGCTATTGATTTTATATATTGCTTTTATATTCACCAAATTTGACATACTCTGATTTCTAGTAGGTTTTAAGGATTTTTGTATTTCTTAGTTATTTTCCTTCCTAATCTTTATAATTTTATTTCCTTTTCTTGCCTTATTATACTAGCAAGAAGCTCTAGTAAGATGTTGAATAGAAGTGGTGATAAAAGATATTTTTAGCTGGTGCCAGTGGCTCACATCTGTAATCCTAGTTAATCAGGTGGATCACAGTTCAAAGCCAGCCCAAAGCAAATAGTTTGCAAGACCCTATCTCACAAAAAACAACACAAAACAGGGTTGGCAGAGTGACTTAAGTGGTAGAGTGCCTGCCTACCAAGCTTAGCAAGCATGAGGACCGAGTTTAAGCCCCAGGCTCCCTCCCAAAAACAGTGTTCTCATTGTATTCCTGATCTGCAAGGAAATGCTGCTCTTTTTTTTTTTTTTTTTTTGGTGGTACTGGGGTTTGAACTGAGGACCTCATACTTGGTAGGCAGGCACTTTACCACTTGAGCCACTTAGCTAGCCAAGGAGATGCTTTTAACACTTCACTATCATACATAATTTGTGCTATCAATTTTTAGTAGCTATATTTGCCAGGCCAAGGTTGCTTTCTCTGTCTTGTTAAATAGGGATATTATGAAACAATGTTTAATATTACAAAAAAGAAGCCTTTCTGTATGTATTGAGACAATCATAAGGTTTTCTTCTTAAGCCAATTAATATGGTAAATCACATTCAGAGATTTTTTTTTATCATTATAACCATCTTTGCATTCCTAGGATGATTCCAATTTGGTAATGATACACTTTCAATAGGCATTTCTAGATTCAGTTGCCTAATATTTTCTTTAGGCCTTTTGCATCAATAGTTAGAAATAAGATTAGCCTTTAATGTTCCATTCTCATACTGTCTTTATCTGATTTGGCATCTGAATTATTATACTTCATAAAATGAGGGGGCTGTGTTCCTTCATTTGTATTCACTGAAATGGTTTGTGAATGATAGTGATCTGTTCTTTGAAGCTCTAACTGGTAAAGCCTTCCAGACTTAATGGGTTGTTTCTCTCTCTCTCTCCTTCCATTCCACCCCATACATACCTTGTTTCTTTTTGACTGGGGGTAGCTTTGGAAACTCCTGATGCAAGTTATAAGTCTAACCAAAAACTGTATTTCTTCTTAAGTAATCCTGTTAAGTTTGTATCTTTCTAGGAAATTGTACAACCTATGTTTTCAATTTACTGAATATAGTTATTAAGGAGAATTATGCAAATGACTCTGAGAAGTTACTCTGGAAAAGAAGCCAGCAGAGATTCAGTCCACCTGCTCCCTAGAGAAAGTCTGCACAGTGATCTTCTCACAGGAACAGTAGCTCCCTTCCTTTAGAAGGAGGGTCTGCAGTTTCCCCTCCCCCTCCACCCCCTCCCCACTCCCTGCCCCAGTGCTGGATGACTGACTTTCTCAGCAACTCCTACAAACTTAAGTCTATATGCGAAGCAGGCCATTGCCTCCTGTAGAAAAGGGTTAGTTTCTGTGCTTGCACCATAAGAAGATAGAATAGCCTGGGGAATGCCCACTGTAGGTTTGGTCCTGCTGTGACTCTCCATACAATGAAGGGAGGACAGAGAACTACATATTCTTCCAATGCAGCCTGATCTTTATCCCAAACTGAGTAACACTGTGGAATTCATCCTGCACCCCAAACCTTACAATGAAGAACTCTACCTTGCACAGCACTGTACATTGTTGTTGTTTTAATATTACGTCTTCATGTATCTTCACTATTTTTTTTTCTTTTATTATTCATACGTACTATTTTTTAGTTTACCATCTGTCATCCCTAATCATGCAATCTCTCTCTTAACCAAGTGCACTAAAAGTTGTCATGATTATTTTTTTACTTTTTTTTTGGGTGGTACTAGGTTTGCACTCAAGGCTTCACACTTGCTAGGCAGGCGCTCTACTACTGGCTCCATGCCTCCAGCCCTTTTTGCTCTGGTTGTTTTTGAGATAGGGTCTCACATTTTATCTGGGCTAGCCAGAACTGTGATCTTCCTATTTATGCTTCCTGTAGTAGCTGGAATGACAGGCACGCATGTTGACATGGAGTCAGGTGAACTTCTGTCTGGCTGGTCTGGAACCATGATCCTCCTAATCTGAACCTCCAGTGTAGCTGGAATGAAGGCATGTGCCACTGCATCCAGCTATGGGTTGAGATAGAGGCTCACGAACTTTTCTCCCAGGCTGGCCTCAAATCACCATCCTCCCTATCTCCTCTTTCCAAGTACTTGGATGGCAGGCATGAGTCACCAACACCCAACATTTTTTACTTTTACATCAGAATAATTTTAAATTTATGGAAAAGTTGCAAAGATGGTAGGGAATTCTTGTATAAACTTCACCTCAATTCCTTAACTATGTATATTTGCTAAAAGAGATTAAGTGTGCAGTGCTTTCAACTGCACTATTAACATTATTCAGATTTGACAAGACTTTTCACTAATGTCCCAGGATGTCAGCTGATTTAATCTTTCAAAACTCAATTGTATTGAGGAAACTTATTTACCATAAAATTTGCCTGCTTACAGCATACGATTCAATGTTTTTTATTAAACCTACAAAGTCATGCAGTCCTTGCCATGATATAATATTGTTGGGATATCTTCATCACTGCTAAAAGAAACCCTGGACCTTCTAAGCAGACTTTCCCCTTCCTCTCTCCTGTAGCTAGCCCCAGGCAGCTACTAATCTGCTTTGTGTCTATAGATTTTCCTGTTCTGGAACTTTCATATAAATGAAACCATACAATATGTGATGTTTTATAACCGATTTCTTTCACATTAGGAAGTTTTTGAGATTCATTCATGTTACAGTATAAATCAATTCTTATTCCTTTTAACTGCCATATGATATTTCATTGTATAGATATGCAACCTATTGTTTATCCAGACCCAGGTGACGAGCATCTGGATTGTTCTCCAATTTGAGTTATTAAGAATAATGCTGCCACGAATGTGCCAGTTTTTCTGTCGAGTATACACCTAGGCACAGGATTGCCTAGGAAACTGCATATTTAACATTTTGAAAAACTGCCAAGCTATTTCTAAAGTGATTGCATCGTTTTACAATCATTTTAGCAATGTTAAAGGATTCAGTTTCTCCACGTCTTCATTAACACTTGTTATCTGTTTTTTTTTTTTTTAATTATAGCCATCCTAGTGGATGTAAAGGAGCTCTCTCATTGTGGTTTTGATTTGCATTTCTCTAAAGACTAAATATGTTAAGCATGTCTACTTGAACTTATTAGCTTCTTATATATCTTCCTTAGAGAAATGTCTTTTTGAATCTTTTGCCTAACTTTTAGTTGAATTGTTTTCTAATTTTTGAGTTGTAAGAGTCCACTATATATTTCAGATGAAAGTCCCTTCAGATTATAATTTTCAAATACATTCTCACAGCCTGTGGCTTCTCTTTTCACTTTTCTGATAGTGTCATTTAAAGTTTCTATTTTGGTGATGTCTATTTTATCATTTTTTGTTGTATTGCTGTGCTTTTGTATTGCATCTAAGGAGTAATTGTCTTAGCCAAGATCATGATGTTACTCTTATGTTTTCTTCTGAGGGTTTTATAGTTTTAGGTCTGTAATCCATTTGAGTTTATTTTTTGTGTATGATGCAAGGTTTTGCATGTAGATAACTTTATAGAAAAGACAGATTTTTCTCCTGTTGAATTTCTTGGTATGTTTATCAAAAATGATTGACCATTAATGTAAATTTATTAATGCCACACTATCTTGATTTCTGTATCCTTGAAGTAAGTTTTGAAATCAGGAAGTCTATGACTATGTCGAGCAGGTTTACCCACATTTGCTGTTTCTCTGAAGATTATTATTTTTTGCCTTCTATTTCTTCTGTTTTTGATTTCCTCCATGGAGTAAATCCACAGTGACATTTTCTATAAGGGTCTATGAATGGTAAACTCCCACAATCTTTGCCCAGAAAAATGTCTTTTTCAACCTCTTTTGAATTGTAGTTTAGCTAGTTACAAAATTCCAGGGCTGTGATTACTTTCCCTCTACACTTGAATGATATTTTTCTGTTGTCTTCTGGCTTCTGTTGTAATGACTGAGCAAGGTGCTGTGGGCTTAATTTTGTCAGTTTTATAAGCAGTCTGTTTTCATTTCTGGTCACATTTAAGATCTCTTTGTTTTGTGTTCTGCTATTCTCCTGTGTTGTGTTTAGTGTAGTTATTTTCATTTCTTATGCTTGGACTCTGTGTGTGTGCCTTCATTGTGAGGATTCTTCTCTTTCTTCAATTCTGTGAAAGTCTTGGCTATTATCTCTTTGAACACCACCTCCTCACAATTATTCCTATTGCTGGAATTCCTTTTTGTTACATATTAGACTATCTCATTCTGTGTGTCTCTGAACATCTTTTCACATTTGCCACCTCTTTATTCTCTTTCTACATGTCACGTAATGTCCTCAAGTGGGAATTCTAATTTATCAGTGCTCTCTTCAGCTTCTTTTTCACCAGATCACTAACTTTTCTATTTCAATGACTTGGGCTGGGGATGTAGCTCAATGATAGCGCACTTACCTAGTATGTGTGAAGCTCTGGGTTTGATCTCCAGCTCCACAAAATCAATCAATCAATAAATATATATATACATACTTTCAGTGACTCTAGTTGTCATTTCTAGATATTTTAATTTGTTTCTTTTCAAAATCATTCTTTTTATAATAACTGCTCTAGCCAGCTTTCTGTCTCTATATATGATATCTGAATAATTGATACTGGCTCACAATTTTGGAGCTTGTGCTCCATGACTGATTGTCCCTGTTGGTTTGTGTCTGTGGTGAGGCAGCACATCATGGCGGGAGTGTTTGCCAGAGCAAAGCTGCTCACCTCACCCGGCCAGGAAGCAACAACAACAAAAAGAAAAGGAAAGAAAAGAAAAAAGGAAGAAATGGGTTCAACAATCTCTTTCAAGAACATGACCCTAGTGATTACCTAAGGATCATCCCCACTTGGCCCCACTGCTTAAAATTTCCAAATAACGGGGCTGAGGGAGTGACTTAGGTGGTAGAGTGCCTGTCTGGCATGTGCAAGGCCCTGAGTTCAACTCCTAGCACTGTCAAAAACCCTTCCAAATAGTTAACTCCAAGCACAATACTATCTTCTAAGCAGTTTACATATATTAATACATTTAATCCTCACAACTCATCAATATGGATGCCATTAATAGTTCCACTTTACAGGTGAGGAACCTGAGGCACAAAATAGTGAGTGACTCACTGGAGGTCATCTGCATAGTCAATGGTTCTGTTGGCATTTGAATCTAATATTTTTGCTCTAATTTCTGTGCTCATAGCCCCATGCATGTGTGTTTCATTGGATTTGTCCTTTTTTTTTTTTTTTTTTTTGGCTGTACTGGGGTTTGAACCTTGTGCTTGATAGGCAGGTACTGTACCACTTGAGCCCCACCTCCAGCCCTTTTTGATTTAATTTGTTTTTTTGGTTAGGGTCTTGTGCTTTTTTTCTGGGCAGACCTCAGACCTCCATCCTCCTACCTCTGCCTCCTGAGTTTGTTCTTTTCTGGGGTTTTAATTACATCTTCTAGGGATTTAATCCTTTTGCACATGATTATTTTACATTCTTTTTCAAATTATCACTCTATTATGTGAAGAGTTTGGAATCTTCTGGCGCTATTGTGTCTGTGGTCTCTTATGGAGGATTTTATCCTCTCCTGTTTCATCAGTTTTGTTTGTGAGCTTATCTTTAGCCAGGCTTGTTTTTCTGTGAGATTCTCCTGTGGCTGCCTTGTAGACAAGTCCTTCAAGAGCTCTTTTTGCATTTGCCACAGAAAGATCATCACACCTCTACCACTGTTTTGATCATTTGTCATCTTGGAGGACATTTGTTGTCTGGGTTCCTGGATCACCTACAGATTTGAATCTCCACCTTTGAGGAGAAAACTGACGTCTTGAATTCATTTTTCATACAAACCTTTTCTTCCTCCACTTACAGGCATACAAATTCTTCTTTCATCTTTCTCTGCCAGCAATGTTTTTCTTCTACTCTTCCAGTGTGGATGCAACCCTTTAGAAACTACTGTCATTTTTAACTAACCCCAACTGCAGCAGCACCTCACATCCTTACTACCTAGTTCCCTTTTTGTTGTTGACATGGCTGGAATCTTCCTTTCTCTCTTGCTATGCATTTAAAATACTCCTGGCTAGATGTTGTCAAGCATTTCTAGGCAATGTGGTAGGAAAGGATTCAGATTCTCTTTTTCCTTTTCTTTTCTTATGAAGAGTAGAGCTCTCATCCCATCCTTTAAAAAACTGTATTAATTATTTTCTCTCCAAAAGAGTGATAAAAAGTTGGGACATACATAAGAGTGTTATTAGAAAATGCAAACCACTCACAGTATCACTACTAGAAATGATGACTATCTGTGTGCTTCCTTCTTTTTGTATTATGTGTGTCTAGATATATATGCACACGTGTATAGTACAGATATACTCCATAAATGGATTCACATGTATACATCTGTTTACATGTATCATTTTCTCCTAATTTTTAGTTTCAAAAGGCTGTACTCTAAAAAGATCAAAGCATAAAGTATATATTATCCACATGATACTAGAAAAGAATTTATATTGAATTTTCTCAATTTATTAGAACTCATTAAAAAAACAATGAACCAAAGAAAAACTTACATATTAACCAATCAAAAGATAATTGGGAGACATCTTCATGCATATATTTGGCCAATCTGAAAAATTATAATTTTGCACCCTGCAGCCTAAAAATAGGAAGGGAAATATCTACGCTATGCAACCTACACTCTTAATTAACTTTGTGCCACTGTTGGATGCTTTGTATTTGAAGAAAATAATGTATCTCACAGAAATAATTTTGATTGGCTATTCTGAGTAACTTGATTATATTTCTGGTTTCTGGTTTGCTGCAAACGTCAAATACTTAGATACTCCCCCATTCTAGCTTTCTTGGTGGAAATTGTTCGTTCAGAAAGGCTTGGAATATCTTTAGTGTATGTAAGAGCTGCGAGGAAGAATGTAAGAGCAAGCCAGAGTATAAAGACAACCCAACACCAAGGTTGGGGAATGACAAGAATGCTAGCTGGAATGGCACACCCCCTCCCTCCTTCTGAAGGCAGTTTGGCTTCAAGAGAATGGGCATTGTGTTTCACTTGGTCTTGAAAATGTAGATCTAAGTTTGGCACAGCCCTTCCACCTGTCTCCAGCATCCGCGCCCCAGTTGACGCCATGATTTAGGAAGGCAGATTAAATATTTGAGAGGAAAAATCCTGAAAATTGTGAGAGGCCGGCTGAGCTGCAGCATGAAAAGCATTCTTGGGAGACTAGGGTTCTTGGCTCACAGAAATCAAAAAATCAACTCAGATTCATGCTACATGGTGAAATGATGTGACACTTCCTAGAAGTCACCCCATGGCCAGTTCCCAGTTGTCAGCACTATGCACAACGTCTCACCCAAACAAATCTAAATTCCAAGTTAGAGTATTCTATTTTAAAAAAATCTTTATGCAAGTTAAATTTTTGAGACTCAAATTAGCTCCAAGTTAGAGTCTTAAAATTCTTATTAGAAATGATATTCTTAAACTCCAAAACTTTTGATTTGTGACAGCCAGGATTCATGAGAGAAAGAGGAACTTTTAGTTCCACAACCTCGTACTCTAAAAAGATCAAACATAAAATTTACATTGCCAGCATACTAGAGATCAGAAGAATAATTACATGACTCTTCTTCCAGTTAGATTAAAGGTTGCCCAGACTTTATTCAAAAATCTTTTTATTAAAAAAGTATTGAAAATATTTAGATGCTGGTGAGTTCCTAAAAGGGGCACAAAAAATGTCTGACAGTGACCAAGGACCTGTAAGAGGCTGTCTCTCAGAATAAGGTGGGTGCAGAATGAGATGGGACATTTTGCATGTGGGTTACACCTCTCTCACTGTATGGGAATGAGCCTAGACTCATGGCTACCTCATGCCAGCGTGCCCAAGATGCCCTGGGATGCCTTTCTGGACAGCAGGAGATGTGTGTGGGCATACTGAACTGAGTGCAACCTAAAATGACAGAGAAAACATGAGAGTGACTGAATTTATCTGGAGCTTACTTAGTTTTCTTCCATGTGTGCAATGAAGCCATAAAAGGAATATTACATTGTGTTACAGGAAAACAAAGCTCTGTTTGCCTATGAAAATCTCGCACCGCGAATGGGAAAGTTATTGGGTTCTTTTCTCAGCTCTCATTGCTGCCTTTGGTGCATGCCCGCTCCCCTCTTCTCTTTCTGAGGACCAATCTTCTCCACTTCTCCCACCATATTCCAGGACCTACTGGTATTATGTCCTAGACTATGTGACATCATTCCAGCCACATACAGATTCTGACCTTCCATCTCTTGGCCCCATTTCCAAATTCTTGGACAAGAATCTGCCTGACCCACTTTAGTTCTGTTTCTGTCTCCCTATGTCCAATCAGTGGTGGCCTGACGGGCAATGACATGACTACTGTGTACCTATCATCTTGGGTCAAGATACAGTCACTTAGAAAACCAGAAATGGTTGCAAGCTGGAAAAGCATCCCAAAGTGTGATGACTTATCAGTCACTGCCGGGCTGTCCCTCATTTTCTCAATAGCAAAAGTAAAAGGAATACTGTCTATAAATCCCTACTTTAAATGAAGGCAAAGGGCACTGACATGTATTCACTTTTCTCCATGTACCAGACGCTGTAGGAAGCTAACCAGTTATCATTTTTAAAAATTACTTTATTGGCATATAATAGTTGTACAGGGGGATACATTGTGATATTTTAATATATGCTTACAATATAGCTTAGATTTTTTTCCCTCCTGCCCTTCATTTTTTTAAGTGTACATTGATAGTGCAGGGTGATTCCAGCTTGGCACTTCAGGCCTGTGTATATTGTGCTTTGGTCAAATTACCCCTCTGTAATTACTCATTCTCTATCACCGTGCTCCCCCAATAGTCAACACCTTATGGTACAGTGCACTGGGGTATATTCATATACAGATGGGCTGTTTCAGTATTTTTCATTCTCTAACATTTTCTTTCCCTCTTCTCCTTCCAGTAGTCCCCTCAGACAGACTCACTAATACTTACAATGTTGTTCTCCCTCTCACTATGTGTGTGTGTGTGTGTGTGTAATCATCTCTGTATCTATATCTACATCTAACTTACAGCCTATCTTCCTAATATGAGTGAAAAGATACAACCTTTAGCTTTTTGAGTCCTAGCCAGGTTATCTTAGCACATCCTGAAAATAACCAGAAGAGACAGGCACTTTAATTTCCATCTTTATAGATAAGGAAATTGATGCTCACAGAGGTTAAATCTCATAGCTAGCAAGTGGCAGAGCTCAGATGTGAACCCAGACAGAACCCAGGCTGCAACCGGGAAAGAGCTATTATTAAGATTGAGATAATGTCTGTGAGTGTGCATTGCATTCTCAGCTATTAATAAATTGTCGGGACAGACTGTCCCATGGAGTAAGTGCTCAGCATTGAAAGTCTCTTTAATAAGAGCACATCCCCCTTCTATGACAGAGAAGTCCTATCATCACAGAGCTGTGCTCATATTAACTCACCAAACACCTCTGAGAAGTGGACACCCTTCTGCTTTAAGAAGTACGAGACAAAACACATCTTATTAAACATGAAAAGGAAGATGAAACAGCAGCTGACACTTGTAACTGTAGTTGACCTTCAGCCACCATTTGGTGCAATGGACTAGAGAGTTTAAAAGCTTCTGCCTGCCTCCCATCGAGGAGGGAATCTGGCAGCCTGTGGCCACAGCCTTTAGAATGCATGTACGTGCTCTGATCTTCTGACCTCCTGAGCTAAATATAACTCTTTTTGGTACTGACCTGATACACAAAGCTCAGGCTCCCTTTACAAAGAGAGATTTGTCAACAGGTAATGATTAACCACCTTCTGTATTCTCGACCCTGAACTGAAAAGCCTGTAAGAGAAGTCTTTTCTATGCTATCAAAAAGCTAAGAACTGTGGCTAGGTATGGTGGCTCCTGCCTGTAATTTCAACTACTCAGGAAACAGAGATCAGGAGGGTCATGGTTTGAGGCCAGCCTGGGCAAAGAGTTAGAGAGACCCCATCTAAACAAACAAGCTGAGTATACTTGTCATATCTGTAATCCCAGCTATATGGGAGGTACAGGTAGGTGTAGGTAGAGGTCCAAGATAAGCCGTGGACAAAAAGAGAAAAACCCTATCTAAAAAATTACTAAAGCAAAAAAGGCCTGGAGGTGTGGCTCAAGTGGTAGAGCATCTCCCCAGCAAGGGTGAGGGCCCTGAGTTCAATACCTAAGTTTAGTACTGCCGAAAGGTTGTTCGATGGAGCTAGTCATAAGAACCTAGTCATAGTCATTAGGGAAGTTTGAATCTAAGCTACAATGAGCCAGGCGTGGTGGGACGTCCCTGTTAATCCCAGCTTTCAGAAGGCAGACGCAGGAGGATCACATGTTCAAGATTAGCCTGGGTTCCAGGCTGACCTGTGCTACATAGCTGAGACCCTGTGTCAAAAACCAAAAACTGACCAACCAAGCAAAAGCAAACAAAAAACAAACCATGATGAGATACTTGTTCATAGTCTGATGGCTATAATTAGAAAAAAATCAGACAATAACAAGTGTTGGCAAGGACGTGGAGAAACTGGAACCTTTGTACACTGATGGTAACTGTAAAATGGTGCAGCTACTGTGAAAACCGTGACAGTTCCTCCCTAAGTTAAGCATAGAATTAACACACAGGCCAGAAATTCCATTCCTGAGCATACACCCAAAAGACTTGAAAACAGATGTTCAAAAAATTGCTCATACCCAAATGATCATAGCAGTATTAATCACAATGGCCGAAAGGTAGAAACAACTCAAGCATCCATCCAGTAAAGAATGGATAACCAAAATGTGGCAAGTCTGTGCAACGAAGTATCATTCATCTGTAAAAAGGGATAAAGTACTGACTCATGCTGTGACATGGATAAACCATGAAAACATTTATGCTAATGGAAGAAACCAGACAGAGGCCACATTGTATAACTCATTTGTGTGTGTGTGTGTGTGTGTGTGTGTGTGTGTGTGTGTGTGTGTGTGGTACTGGGGATTGAACTCAGGGCTCATGCTTGCTAGGCAGGCATGTATGATTCCATTTATAGGAAACATTTATAGGTAAATTCAGAGACAGAAAGCAGACCTACGAGCTTTGGGAGATGAGAGAATGGGGGTATGATTGATGACTGGATGTGGGGTTTCCATTTGGGGTGATGAAAATGTTGAAGAACTAGCTAGTGGTGATGGTTACACAACAGTGTCATTAAAGGTAAGCTTAATCTTTTGTGTGCTGTGGCATAATTAATAAAATACACTGAAGAACCTCTCTTCAAAAGTCTCCAGCAGTTTCATCTCTCCTAAGAGAATATGAGTTAATGGATGAGCTTAAAAAGTGTGTTTCGACATTTCACCAAATTCCTTAGAAGTCTTAGAAGTAAATCTGAACACCCAGATCACTTCCCTTTGCACGCCTCCAGTACCCAATTCCTGGGAATTTTTGCAGTTGTATCATTGCATCTCAAAGGAAGGTTTTTCATTCAGTTTGACCATCTCAAATGTATGATTTCTGGCTTTTTCTTTACCAAAGCCAATCATGGCATATTTTGTGATCAATCTAATTTATCTGTGGTGAAATGAAACAAAGACCCAATGGCAGAGCCATATGTACCATGACTAGACACGGAAGGTGGAATGGCAAAGGCTCCACAGGAGAAACTGAACATACCTTCTCCTCTTTGTCAGGTCTCCTCTTTGAGCCCTATGTGTTTCCATTTCCTTCTATGCGAGGCTGGTCAGAAAGTGGTCACTCAAAGTGGAGTCAAAAAGACATTGGTCAGAAACAGACCCAGAGAGCAACTGGCTGGGCAAAGGAATGACAAATTTACAGTTTATTGCTATCCCTTCCTTTAGTTGGAAAATGAGTTGGCTGCATTCAATTGTGACTTTTAATCTTTGTCTCTCTGCCCAGAGACACATTTGGAATGGATGCTGTTTGCATGTCTAAATCAATAAATGATCACAGTCAAGGATCCAATACTAACTGAGTGTTATTTCCAGAGAAAATCCTGGGTGGATCTGCCCCACAGGTACAGGGTACTCTCCATTTTCTCACCCAGGCCTAGAACTGATTGGAGTCATTTACAGGGTTTATTCATCTAGTTGGCAACAATCGCCATAAGGAGCTTCAGAAGAAGGCAAGCCAGGAGGTCTTGGAGAACTGTAGGAGAAATCCATGTGCCTAGATATCAGTGTATACATTCACTTCCTGAAAGTTTGATTTACTGAAGGCACAAAAGCAATACACAGCCAATAGAAACCATTCTTCCAAGGCTAGGACTTTGTGGTTCTCTCTCTCTCTCTCTCTCTCTCTCTCCCTCCCTCCCTCCCTCTCTGCTGGGCAGCAGCAGTGAGTCACAGCTTCTAGTCAGCCACACAATCCTGAAGGAAAACCACTGACACTCTTTGGTGTGCTGTGTTGCTGAACTAGGATGTTCCGTAGAATAGATTAGCCAAATGCATTTCAACTTACATATTTTCAGTTTTGATGAGTCCATTAGTAGGTAACCCCATCCTAAGTCCAGCACCATCTGTGTCTGTCAGTGCTCCTTCCATGGTTTTTTACCCTTTAGGAAAATGTTGATCAAAACTCTTCTGTAATTGTTTAATTGTGTTTTCCTTTATTTATCAGAATCCTGGCAACACTTTTGTCTGATATTAGACACCAACAATATAGTATTCTCAATCCTAATTTAAAATGCTATTTAAAATGTTCCCTTGGCCTGACCACAGTCTTAAATCTTTAATTTGCAGATGGTATCTTCTAGGCCAGTGATTTGCACTTTTGGGAGACCAAAAGGTTCATGTGTTGAAGGCTTTGTGGATCCCATCTTTAAGAGGTGATTGGATTGAGAGGTGTCTGACCTAATCAGTGGACTAATCCATTGATGGATTCATAACTTGATGGCATTATCAGGAGTTGATGGAAACTAGGAGATGGGGCCTGGTTGGAGGAAGTAGATCACTGGAGTCATAATGTTGAACACTGTATCTAGTCCCTGTCCCCTTCCTGGCTTTCTCTCTGCTTCCTGGCTGCCACAAAGTAAGCAGCTCTTCATACCTCTCCACCATGTTATTCTCACCTGAGGCCCAAAGCAATGGACCATCAGACCATGGGCTGAAACCTCTGAAACCACAAAAACAAAATAAACCCTTCCTCCTCTTAAGTTGGTTTGCTCAAGTATTTTGTCAGAGTGACAAAAAACTGACTAACACACCTATGGAGCTTTATAAAAATAAGGATGTAGAAGCCCTACTCCTGAATGTCTTTACTTCATGTTCTTGGTATATTATACCTCATATGTCATATCTCAATATTTTTCCTCTATAAATTATGTACTTCTATTTTTATAAATTAGATTGCTTTCTATACAAGCTTAAACTTTATACTTAATGTTAGTTCGTCTATTTTTTTTCTTTTTTGAAATGGCTTCATTATCTTTGTTCGGTATGTCACACAAGCAACTAAATTTTCTTGTTCGTTGCAGTATAATTATGTACCCCTTCCAGATGTTTCACATTTGAGGGTTACTAGTTAGAAATTAACCATGGCAATTTTAAGTCTGCAAGAACTGATAGGCCATGTACCGTTTTCAACTAGGGATGACAGTCTCATAGAAGAAGGACTATATCAGCTCCTTCAAGCTGCTGACACTTTAAAACACTGGCTCAGATATAAGCTTCTGAGCTGACATCTCTTAAATTCACTCCTTCCTTCCTTCCTTTTTTTCCTTCCTTCCTTCCTTCCTTCTTTCCTTTTCCTTCTTTCCTTCTTTCCCTTCCTTCTTTCCTTCCTTCCTTCTTTCCTTCCTTCCTTCCTTCCTTCTTTCCTTCCTTCCTTCCTTTCTTTATTTCTTTCTTTTCTCAGATCTCACGATGTAGTCCAGACTGGCCTCAAACTCATGATCCTCCTTGCCTCAGCCTCCCTAGTACTGGAATTACAGGCATACACTACCATGTCTGGCAAATCTGTATCTTTATATCTATGTTTTTGTTTTGCTTAGTGGGAGGTTTAGACAGAGTCTTTTAGGTAGTCCAGGCTGACTTTGAACTTGCAATCCTCCTGCCTCAGCCTTCTGAGGACTGTGACTATAGATGTAGGCTACCTTGCCTGGCATTAAGACAACTTTCAAACCATTGCAGTGGATCTCCCGGAATCTTTTAGCAAAGAGGACTGTTAATCCAACCTCCATAGGATAAGAGTTAATTACTTAAGACTGAATTAAATGATGAAGGAAGTTTCATAGAATATTTTTCTTTTTTAATATCATTGATTTTGTTTCAATGTTCTATAGTCTGCTTATGGGGATAAAACCTTTTCATTATTCTTTTATTTATTTATTTATTTATTTTTTGTGGGACTGGGGTTGGAACTCAGAGCTTTGTGCCAGGCAGTCTACCACTTGAGTCACACCTCCAGTCCTTTATTCTAAACTATCTGTGACCAATAGAATTTAGTAGACTCTGCTTTTGTAAACTGAAATGAAGCACCTAAAATGATATTTCTCACTTACCCCACAGAAATCAGAAACTCTCACTGAATTCCTTACTTCTTATGGCAGTATATTGCATGTTTGCAAAGAGTAAACAAGAATCTATTCTTTTTCTGGTGTGTAGAATTCCTTTCAGAATCTTCTGGAGTACTGGTTTAGTGGCCATGTATCGTTTTAGTTTCTGTTTATCCTGGAAGGTTTTTATTCCTCCTTCAATTTTGAATGATAGCTTTGCTGGATAGAATATCCTAGGATTGAAATTGTTCTCTTTCAGTGCTCAAAATGCTTCAATCCATGACCCTCTTGCTTTTAAGGTTTCTGTTGAGAAGTCTGCTGCTATTTTGATGTAATTGCCTTTATAAATTATTTGATTTTTCTCATTTACAGCCTTCAATATTCTTTCCTTATTCTCTGTGCTAATTGTTTTAACTATAATATGCTGTGAAGAAGTTCTATTTCAGTCATGTCTGTTTGGTGTCCTGGAGTTTCCTGTACTGGGATAAGCATCACTTTCTCAAATTTTGGGAAAATTTTTGCTATTATTTTGTTGACTATATTATCTATACCTTTACCTTGCACCTCTTCTCCTTCTTCAATGCCCTTGATTTGTAGATTTGGTCTTTTATGGAGTTGCAGAGTTCTTGTATATTCTTTTTGTAGCTCTTTAGTATTTTGTCTAAGTAATCTTCTGTTTTTTCTTTAATATCTGTTTGTCTTTAAGCCCTGAAATTCATCCTCCACTTGTTCCATCTGCTGGAGTGGCTTTCAATTGTATTTTTATTTGACTTAAGGAACTTTTTGTTTCCAGGGTTTCTATTTGCTTTTTTTTTTTTTTTTTTTTTTGGCTTTTCATATCTTTGTTAAGCTCCTCTTTCATATCTTGTACTGTCTTCTTTATTTCATTTATTTTTTTTGTTTTTTATAATTTCCTTGGTTTCATTTCAGAGTTTGTTGAAATCCTTTTTGAGTTCATTTAGTTGTTTCTGTGTCTTCTCGAATTTCTTAACTGTGTTCTCTTGAGATTCATTGAGTTGTTTTTGTGTCCTTTTTATCTCCCCTTTAAGTTTTTATCCTCATTCTTCTGACCTCAGCAAATGAGGATTCATCCCTTTCACTTTTTATCAAATCCTCTATTGTGTGATTATAAGCTTTTTGAGGAATCATATTCCCCTGCCTTCTTTTTCCCCCAAGTTTCTATTTTGAGCTTTGCTTTTATGTTGTCCCTTTTGACTTGTTAGTAATTTTTTCATTCTTTTGCTAGTATTTAGATGTATTTGAATTAATCAATTGTGCAAGCAGTGCCTTATCTGCAGTGTTATTTTTGAAAATAATGCTGATTTCATCAGACTTAATCAGTCACCTTGAAGAAACTAAAATGGACTGAGTTGTACTTTGTAAACCAATGCTTACCACACCTTCCTAGGAAAGCACTGGTGTCTGACTTGTGGAATCCCAGCCTCATGTGAGAAGAGAAATGCTACTCCCTGTCAGGCCCAGGAAACTTAAGAAATTTGGAACACTTTATGAAAAAAGAAATTTATCTTTTTTTTCAGCACTTGGGGTTGAACTCAGGGCCTTGCACTTACTAGGCAGGCAGTCTGCCACTTGAGCCATGCCAACAGCCCTTTTTGCTTTGGTTATTTTTGTGATAGGGTCTTATGTTTGTACCTGGGATGGCCTGGAACATGCTCTTCCTGTTTACACTTCCCACATAGCTGGGATGACAGGTGCACACTGCCACCCATAGCTATTAGTAGAGATGGGGTCTTGCAAATATTTTGCCCAGGTTGACCTCAAATTGAGTAGCTAGGATTATAGGCTTGCACCACCACACCTACCACTCAAATTTGTAGATATTATAGGTGAAATATGATAGTAAGAATTTCTTAGCCACAAGATAGCAAATCTTTAAAAAAAATTTTTCCATAGGGTTCCTTATAAAAAATTTTAGACCAAAGTTAATTTTGTAGTTGGCCAATACTATATGGACCTGAATTTTGCAAGTCCAGGTTAAGAATAATCCTTCTTTGGGGATGGGGTATGATAGAGTATTTGCCTAGAATGTATAATGTCCTAGATTTGAGCCCAATACCACAAAAAGGAAGAAGGAGAAGAGGAGGAGGAAGGGGAGGGGGAGGGAGAGGAGGTGGAGAAGAAGAAGGAGGAGGAGGAGGAGAAGAATCTTTCTTTGTGATTGTTATAATCAGCTGGGCACTGGTGGCTCAAGCCTGTAATCCTAGATATTCATGAGGATCAAGGTTTCAAGCCAGCTGGGACAAATAGTTTGCAAGACTCTATCTGGAAAATATTCAACACAGAAAAGCGCTGGTGGAGTAGTTCAAGTGGTAGAGCTCCTGTCTTGCAAGTGTGAGCCCCAGTACCAGAAAGAGAGGGAGAGAGAGAGAGAGAGAGAGAGATTAATTGCTATGATCATAAAAGGAGAGGAGACATAGGGGAAATTATGAGACTATGAAATAGAACAAAAGGTTACTTTCCATAGCTCACGCTTCTGAATGTTCTGCTTCTAGAATTTGTGCCTTTCATTATCTTTGAGCTGTTTTACAGAAATCTGATGCAAATGCAAGTAAAAATTGTGTCCACTGAAATGCAATCAATTATGCCTGTGGATTTTAACCAAATTTGCATCTATTTCCGCATCCATTTCACCATTTCTGATTCAATTATAAAAGTTCAGTACTCTGAATTCTCCCTTATACCATCTTACAGGTTCCCTCATTAACCAAAGAGTTAAATAAAATTTCTAATGTTTCATTTTGCATTTGTCTAAGTGTCATTATTTTATCTCTCAATAGGGATTTGCCCTCTGCTGGTTCTCACTCCTTTCCTTCCATGCCTCCTCTGTTATAATTTGTGAGTCTCTTGTAAATAGCAGAGATGAGTGTCATGTGATTTATCCTGTCTGACAGTCTGTGTTCTCATCTGTGGGTTCAGACTCACATTAAATCTCACAGAAAGAACGGCCTGAACTCTAATGATCAAGAACTAGCCAAATCTGGGCTTGGGATGTGGCTCAATGGTAGAGTACCTGCCTAGAAAGCTTAAGGTCCCAAGTTCAAATCCCAGTACTGCCAAGTGAAAAACATAAAAAAGAAAAAAGAACTAGATAAATGTGTCCTGAGCTTCCACTTCTAGTTTGCTTTCATGTGAAACAAAGATAAACTTCCACCTTATTTAATCACTTTTTAAAAAATCCTATTAAAAGCTAATGTAATGTCTAATTAACACACCTTCAAATTTTAACATGCATACTTGATTTAATGAAATCTCAAATTAATCAATACCTCTGTACATATTGCCCCTGTTATAAGGACCTAGGTACACATTCAAATTTCTTACATTTTAAAAACTCCTTGTAGATTTTTATACCTTTCCCCTATTAAACAAAAATACATTCACACACTCACATTTCTTATCTTAGATCCTTACCACAGGGTCCTAGATATATACCCACTTTTACAGATGAGGAAATAACGGGTTTCCAGGTTACACTGTTAATTAGTGTAAAGTCATGATCTGAAGTCTCACACCAAGCTTTCCAATCATGTCACAGATCCAAGTTGCCCTCTGTCACTAACTGTCCCATCATGGTAGCACACTGAGCCATGTGTTGTGCTGTCACCTGGGTAGACATGTCATAAGATAGAAGTCGGCTGACAGAATGACAGCAGTTTTGGCTAGCAAATCACCAAGATACACTCATTTTCCTAGACGAATCCCCACACGCTCACAGGAGCTCTGGGGTGATGCTCTTGGGAGTCTCTCTAGAGGGAACTCACATAGTATGGTCGTAATAAGCTTCAGCAGACATATATAAAACACAGGCAGAACTATGATTACAGTTGGAAGATAGAGAAGAATGTTTAAAGCACAGTTTTGCCACCTTCAAGTGTGTTAGTCTCTTAGTGCTGAAAAGGAAGTTGCTGTGTTATACTTCAATGAAGGAAGATAATCAAAGGTGTAAAATGGAGGAATGATAAACTATTGTAATTGAAAATAAGGTCAAGGGAAGGAATGATGGAACAATATAGAATATTGTAGTGTGTGAGTGAATTTTGAAGAAATAAGCCATAAATGAGTATTTCTGTTTCTTTGACGTATATAAAAGGAAAGTCTTTACCAGGTGGATTTGATTGGTCAAATTGGTCTCTTTTAAGGGCTTACCTCATTAGGCCAGGTCCACCAAGGGTAATCTTCCTATTTTAAGGTTAATTGATTTGGGACCTTAATTACATCTGCAAAATCACTCAAGCAGCTTGATTGAATGATTGGGTGGACATGTGTGTATACCAGAGGGAAAAAGGATCCTGCCTGATTTAGTCCATAAGCTCCTTGATGACAAAACTGGACCTTGTGTATCTTTGGTGCCCAACAGAGGTTCCATACATGTTCAGTGAACTAAATTGTTTTAAACAAAGACAGGTGAGGTCAGGAAATTGTTCCACAGGTGTGAATTTCTATGTAAGGACAGCTCCCAAAGGAAAAATTTCAGAAAAGATGGAGCTGGAGGTGTGGCTCAAGTGGTAGAACACCTGTCTAGCAAGTATGAAGCCCTGAATTCAAACCCCAGTAACCACCAAAAAGGAAAAACAAACAAGATCAGAAAAGGTGCATTGTGGTGGTGGCCTTTGGGCTGATCACTGTTCTTCTGTCTTAATCTAAAGAAAAGTGGAGTCTCCACTTTCAGCTGGGAATACAATTACTAAGAAGGAGCCTTAAGGGAAAGAGAATTCTTACCCCAGGGATGTGCAAAGCAGACAACTATCCAGAATTACATTTATTTCTCTGTTCATGGTGCTCATGAGCATCCCTGTGCCAATTTCTCAGCTCATCCAGGGTGGAGGCCCATACTACTGATATTTATAGCTCCAGACCATGGTCCCTGGTCCAGAAGACACGCTTTAAAGATAAACGCTGATTGCATGTTTATAGAATGATTGTTATTTAATGTGTCTCTGCTTGTAGTCATTCAAGTCTTGGGGACAAAGTCTCTGTTTAATGCATTGTCTGCAATGCAATATTGCCTGTCCAGGACCGGCAGCCAGCGAGCCTTCATCAGGTGTAATCGTTGGTCCGTGTACACTTGTTTTAAAATGTACTTTCTCAGGGGCCTGGGGTTATGGCTAAGTGGTAGAGCGCCTGCAAGGCCCTGAGTTCAGTCTCCCACCACCGCAAAAAAAAAAAAAAGTACTTTCTTTCATACCAGCTGTTGGACATTTTAGGTCATACAATTCGAATTCAAGCTGAATAATATTAAAGCTAGTCTTATCAGGCTTATTTCTAAGACACACTCAGCTTTACCTAATCCTTTTTAATAGCACATTCATACATATCAGTGTCTGGTAAACCCACTAACGGGAGACATTTCTTCACATTAATCCGAAGGCATTATTTTGGTTTCTGCCACTAAAAACCAAAAGCTCCGTTTCCCTTAGATTTTCTCAGCTGCTCCTCTACTAGCCTCACACACGGTCCAAGTTCTCTGCAGATCTTGGGGATAAGGCTTCCCAGGTTCTTGAACTCCGCACAAATGCTACTGGGTGCTAGTGCAGACCCGGCTTTCCCTTAACCTGCCCAGCCGCGAATGCCGGGCCCGCGCTGTGACGTCACCGGACTCGCGGGCCGCCGCGCGGTCCCAGGCGCACGGGATTGGCTGGGAGCCATGACGTCACGGGCCGGGGCGGCCCTGGGCTGGCGGGGGCCCTGGGATGCTCCCGGTGCGTTTCAAAATAAAGGGGTGGGGTTGGAGGGGAGGGGGAGACGAAGGAGAAGATCCAGAGCCTGCGGAGCCGCTGCCGGGGGCTCCCGCGCACCACCCCGCGACCCGGCCGGCCGCGCCGTCCTTGCGGGCGGCCCCAGAGGGGCGGGGGGAGGCGGGGCAGAGGAGGAGCCGCGGGCGCGGCGCCGCGCCGTCCCCGGCCGCCGCCCGCCCCCGTTAGACCCCGCATGTAAACAGTCCCCGCCGGCGCGAGCCAGGGACCCGGAGGGTGCCCGACTGTCCGGCCCGCCGCCACCGCCACCGCCGCCGCCGCCGCCCGGGAGCCGCGCCGCGCTGCGCCGCCCGCCTAGCCCGGGAGGAGGCTGCGGAGGAGCGAGGAGGGCGCGGCGGCGGGAGGCGGGGGAGCGGCGCGGGCGGCGCGCGGCGAGCGCCGAGGCGGAGGGAGCGGCGACGGCGGGCGCGGTGCGCCACGATGGATTTCCAGCAGCTGGCCGACGTTGCGGAGAAATGGTGCTCCAACACGCCTTTCGAGCTCATCGCCACCGAGGAGACCGAGCGCAGGATGGATTTCTACGCCGACCCCGGCGTCTCCTTCTACGTGCTGTGTCCGGACAACGGCTGCGGGGACAATTTTGTGAGTGCATCGGGGAAGGACTGTCGGAGCGGGCGGGAGTGTGGCACAGCGGCCGCGATCCAGCGCCCCAGCTCCCGCGCGGTGGGGAGGCGGTGGGCGCCAGGTGGAGGGGCGTAACCCGCAGCCGTCGCGCACCCCGCTGCTCTCGCTCCGTCTGCCAGGCCCCCGGCCGGGCTCCGCGGTGCCAGCACCCGTGGTAGGGCTGGGTGGGCAGCGGGCAGGGCGCCCTTAGATCCAGGGAGCAGGGCTGGGGCGGGAGGTGTGGCGTCCTTCGGAGTCCACCCTTTTCCCCACCGCCGCCGCAGTTTTAAGGACGCTAACCGGCCAGCCAAGTCCGGAGCTTCCCACACCCGGGCGTCCCGTCTGGGGAGGAATCCCGTTCCCCTGCTGTGCGCAGACACAACTCCTCGAATTGCCCCGCCCGGGAGAGCTCCCACTCCTCTCGATGTTGTTCCCTGCGCTGCCTGTTTGGACACAAAGCCTCTGTCCACACTAGCGATGCCCGATCTCCTGGACCTTCCTTGCGGAATTACACCCTTGATCTTAAAAACGCACGCGCGCGTGCGCACACATCCCAGCACACACACACACACACACACACACACACACACACACAGAGAGAGAGAGAGAGAGAGAGAGAGAGAGAGAGAGAGAGAGAGAGAGAGAGAGGAGAGGGGCACGCCTATCCTCCTTTTCCCCGTGCTTCCATTGCCCCTCTTTGAGCTTCCAGCGAGCTGCGTGTGGCCCAGAAGGGTTCGGTCGGTCCGGCCAGGAGGCGGCTGTGCCTCTGCTGAAGCCCTTTGGCTCTTACAGAATAGGGGGAACCCCCCCCCCAGCCCTGGCTCAAAGGGACCGAGACCCGGAGCTGCGGTGTCCAAACCTTCCGCTTTGCATCCCGCGCCCGCTTGGGATCTCGGCGCGCACAATTTAGGAAGGGGATGCAGAGGGCAGGGGAGTTACGGTGGAAGGTGCGGAGAGCGCTCCATGAAGTGTTCGTAATCACAGGGAATAAATAAATAATGGTCCCCAAATGTAAGATGGAGGCGGCTGTGGACGTGGGTTACCGTGTGATCGCTGGCCAGAGTGGAGCTGGCGCTGCTGTGGCCCCTGCGGATGGAGGTGGCGGGGCGCGGCCTGGCGCAGGCTCCTCAGGTGGAAATGAGGCAAAGCTGGGCCTCACGCCCCAGCCACCCCTGGGAAGTTCGCGGAGGAGTTAGAGGTACAACCAGGAGAGGTGAAGGTTTTTAATGACCGATAAAGCATACCCCTTCCACTCCTCCATCCCCTCTTCCCACCCCGCTGAGGGGAAACCACCTTGGCCTGACCATGCCACACTCCAGAAGAGGGATGGCTTTGGGTGACAGCCAGATTTGAGTTCTGGCCGTTTGTGGTCAAATGCCTTCCCCTGAGTAGCCACAAAATGAGTTGAATGCAAGCGTCCTGGTCATCCTGTAGATACAACACTGTCTCTGATGATAGCAAGGGACCAACAGATTTGGGATTCAGAGACCTGGTGTGTTCCCCAGACTTTAGAGCCTCCGTTTTCTCACCTGTAAAATGGGGTTTTCATGGGGTACTTGTGACTAGCAGCTAAGCTATTAATACATGTAAGTAAAGGTTAACTGTAATTAAAATCAGTAAAGTAGTGTTATTGGGAGGAGCAGGGGCCTGGGAGAGGTCTTCCTGGCCTCAGCTTTTCTCATCCTTTCATTATAGCACTTGTTAGGATATTCTCTTTAATTTCCTGCCTTGTCCACTAAACTATAAGCTCCATGGGAGCAGACATCATGTCTGTCTTCTTCATCACTGTGTCCCAGTACCTCAGAACAGTGTCAGATAAGTGATAGGTTGCTCAATGCCTGTTTGTAAGAATGAATGAATGATAGTCTAGTGTGGAAGACAGGTGCTAAATTTCAAAGCAGCTTTGAGGAACTACCACTTATGCCCAGTTCACTATGTAGCAGACAAGGCACCTCGCATTCATGAACTCACTGAGGCTTAGTAATTGCACGAGGTATTCTCTGTAATGATTCCTACTTTACAGATGAGGAGACTGAGGTGCAGCAAGATATACTGTTTTTCCCACAGTTAATAAGTAAAGCAACTTGAACCTAGCCCCATATTGAGCACAAAGCATCGTATGAATGACAACAGGGCACCCAATCCAGACAAGGTTTAAGGGTGACTTCTTGTTGGGCCTCAAGAAAATTCTGAGTAGGCATTATTATCTCTATCTTTCTATCAATGTGTGTGTGTTGAAGCAAGGTCTCACTGTGTAGCCCAGGCTGTCATCAAACTCCCCATCCTCCTGAGTGCTGGGATTACAAGTATTACAATGCCCAGATTGTCCCATTCTGTAGGTGACGAAACTGAGGTTTATGAGCGTAAGGGACTCATCCAGGACTCAGTCCCAAGCCCAGAGGCCTGTGCCCTCACCATGCATTGTGGACCACAAGTAGAATCGGGCCAGTAGCTCGACAGGCCCAGGAAAAGGACTTCTTTTGATTGTCTTCTTTACTTGGCAGCTCCTGGATCTCTTGCACACCCTCCTCTTCTCACTTCTCAGGCCATCTCTTCTATACCATCCCTTGTATAGTTTAATTCTTTCTTAAAACAAAGATAAAATTGTCATTTTTTACGAAAAAGACTATGGAGAGACTATATGATTTGATTTTATACGTGTGGGTTTGTATGTGTATATACGTATATTTTCCTCATTTGTGGCCTAATCATTGTTTTTATTCATAACTAGCTCATCAAATAACCTTTTCATTTTGGAGAAAGAAAATACAACTTATGTAAGTGAGAAATCACTTTCATTTAAAGTCTGCCCCCTCAGTTTCCTTATTTTTCAAATGGGGCTAATCATACCCCTGTTACATTTTTATCATGAGGATGTGTGAGGAGTGGTGTATGTGAATGTGCTTGGTAGACTGAGGCACTCCACAGTGACTGGGCAGCATCTATGTAGAGAGGTTATTTCAGGGAAGAAGAAATGCCCTTAAGGATGTTCAAGTCCCTTACAGAAAATGGCATATTTGCATATAACCTGTGCATGCCCTCCTAGATACTTTAAATGTTATGTAGGTAGGTGTTATGCTACATTGTTTAAGGAATAATGATAAAAAGAAAGTTTGTATATGTTCAGTACAGATGCATTTTCCCCCAAAATCTCAGGGAGATTGAATCCATAGATTTCAGGGAGGTTGAATCCAGAGATGAAGAGCCTGTGAATACAGAATGCTGAGTTTACCTCAGTGACAGAGAGGTCTGTAGCAAGGGCTCTGAGTCAGATAAGTGTGTCCAGAGAGAAGAGACAAGGCTGTGTTCTTAATACCCACCAGTTCCACCAGCATAACACAGGAAGTCCAGAGGGATGCCCACAGGGACTTGAACAGTAGGAACATACAGCTTGTGCCCCAAAAGATTTTTGTGGGATTGGCTTACCATAATGATCTAGTACTGTGCCTTGATGAACGAGATGCTCTCGTCCACACTAAGAAAGCAGAAAGATACTCACTTCCTCTTATAGGTGGCATGGTTATGTTGGTGAGCAGGTTGAGCTTTTATAATAAACTCTAGCCCAACTGAACAGAGAGACGGGCCACAGATTGCCTGCACTCAGATAATAGGCATTTCCTGTAGGAAAGAGCAGGCCACTTCACTGCACTCCCCACCCATGAGAGAATTGGAGTTCGTCGTAGTTAGTAATGGTGTTGCTTGAGTTCTTCCAGAAAGGTTTTTTAATGCAATGCCATCCCCTAATATGGAGTTAGCCAAAGTGCTGTTCAACTTGTGGTTCTCAAAGTGTGTCCCCATCACTCACAGGGTGAGCACCACTTAAGAATCTGTTGGAAATCAAATTCTCAACACACACACACCCCAAATCAGAAGGCCTGGGGATTGGCCTGGTAATCTGTGTTGTAATAAGCCTCTGGTGATTCCTGCACAGCTAAAACTGGAGAACTGGGCTCTCCTCCACTTCCCAAATCCTCTCCTGCGTCTCCTGCCATCACCACCCTATCAGAAGGTCAATACATGCTGTACCTAGAGTCACGTTGGTCATGACATGGCATTGTACGAGGCCACATGTTCTCTGATTCCTGCTGCAGTTTTTTCCTTGCCAAAGTGGGTGTATGGTTATACATGCTTGGAATATTTTCCCAGTTGAAGTTACTGTGAGCCACTCCTTGAGGCCCAGAACTCTGGAGTTTCAATCACTCATTTGTCTTTGTAGGGGATTAGACCCTAAATCTCGTTTTCAAGAGCATTAACCGTACCCCAGACATTCTCTCTGCTGCCCTTGGCTTTAGAAAGGGCCCCTCTATTTCCTAGCCATTCTGCCCTCAGCCCCTTGCCTGTTGGTGTTCCCCAAGAGCCAGTGTGTTTTACAGAGACACGGCCACAATGCAGTGCTTCTTTGTTTGCATGGGCTGCTGAGAAGACTTTTGCTCCAATCAGTGTCCCATCTGTAGCAAGTGGCCAGGCTTTTATACCTTGTTCTGTTTATGTTCTTCTCACTCTTGCTTTTATCTCTTTTCCTTCCATTATTTTCTCTTTGTCCTCCTCTCCCCATCCCCAGATACAGACTTATTTTTCAGGTTCTCTTGTTTTATATTCTGACTCTGTCAGCTGTCTTGATTAATTTTGGAAAGGAGCAGTTTAAATGAAATGAAATACTTTTTGTTTTGATATACAATGAATATAAAAGAGTAGTAGCCATGTCCACCTGGGTCTGTCTGACCCCAGGCCCCAGGTCTCTCACTTTATCTTGTGGATAGACAGTCAGCTAAAATGTTTTTTTTTAAACTAAAAACCCAATAAAATTGGGAACCCAGGTGGAGGTAGACAGACAAATGAAGGGAGTTTAGGCCGCAGGCTCTTTTGTGGGGTTGAAGTCTTCTCCAATACACATTTATAAATGAACAGCTCTGAAAGTGGAGTCATGGAAATTGAGGCCTGAACAATCTCTTCATTAGGTCAGAGAGGCCTAGAAACATCTAACTAATGACCCATCTAACCACCAGGAGGTGGTGGATACGCTGTGATTCTGTTATGGTTTAAATGATACACTTCTGTTTACTTTGTAATTTAAAGCCCAAATGCACTTAAAAAAAAAAGGAAGCATACAAGTTTTTCATAGATCCACCTGCTTCTGAATTAACTTCCGCCCAGGTTGTCTCGGAGAGCATTCTCAATGAAGTCACCATAGCCCGTGGCAGGTAGAAAGCCCAATTTGCTACCCCCCACCCATCCTGCAGACAAAAAAGGGGTAAGAAGGGGCCTGTGTCCACCACTTACTGGATATAGTGCCACCCTGTCACACTGCCAAGCAGTTAGTAAGCCTTAAAATCCCACTGCCTCTCATCTTCACGCTAGGTCTAGGACTGCAGGCTTCAAATTGTGTGGTGCTAGATGTTAATCCACCTTTAACTTAGATAACCATTTGAAATAAGCCACAGCTTTACAAATGTGTGTGTGGAAATAAACCCTGAGCAGAATTTATCGAAGTAGGACTTTGTTGTTCTTGCCGAATCTCCTTTGATTAGAATCAAAAGAAAGAGTAGTGCACTATTCTTTGCACTATTAGACTTTTGTACGATGTAAGAGACTATTACACAAATGACATTTCAATGGCTCCACAGTTTTAAGAGTCTCTAATTAAGAGCGAACAGTGTTCGAGCTGTTCTCTAAAGCTGGAGAACCGAGCCGTCGGGTTTATGAGGTCAAGGAGGAAGCTCTGGACAAGTCTGCTGGACTTAGAGAAGCGGGGTTGGAAATGGACTTTCCAACTATGAAGCACAGATAATTGCAGTGTGAAGATGGCACATTAGCACCTAGTTACCCTCATTTGGATGCGTGCCATATTTTGAGTCTGTAGACCTAGTTCTTGGACATCCTGCATTGAGAAGGAAGGTGAAGAAATGTGTTCATTGAGTGGCAGGCATAGAACTTCCTAGGGTGATGCCTTAATGGTATATGGCTAGAAGAGGGCAAGTGTGCACTTGACATGGACTAATTCTCCAAATAGATCTTGTCTTTCATTGCCTAGTCCCTGCCCAACACCTTCCCCTTTCCCAGGCCCCAACACCATGATTGCACTGTCTTCAGAGACTTTTTGAGTTGCGGTGCTCTCAAAAAAGATCCTTGGGACTTGATATATATCCTGCTACCCTGGGAGCCCATGTCCCTGCCTGGTCAGATATACAGAGCTGAGTTTTCTCCATCCAGACTTCTCAAAGCCTGTTTCTTGGGCTTGTTTTAGAACCTTGAACATTATGGAATGGCTCACCCAGCCTAAAAAATGTGCTAAAACATATATCCTCACATAGAGAAAACCTTACCCAGCCTTAGGAACAAAATAAAACCTAAAGTTAATCTCCACATTTTCACATTGCTTAGAAATCTTGGGTGGGATGCCCTTTAAAGCAAGGTACAGGAAAGCTTTTAGCAAGCCCTGTTCGACTTTGTATGTTCTCCTCAGTTCACTTCATTTCTAAGTAAGTTCACAGCCACCCCCACGTCACAGGCTGGTCCACATCAAGAACATTTTGTTCCAAATTCATGGTTATAAACTCTGTTTAATTAATCCTTCAGCCATTGCTGAAGGCAAAATTAAGGAGGTTGAAGGCAAAGGCTCTGATTTCTCCTCCCTCTTATTTTAAAACCACTGTTAGCCAGCTCACCCCACTGCCCTCACAGGTAGTGAACCTAGGAGCAGATGGTGAATAAACAGAACAGGTGAGACCAGGAACTAAAAGCTAGGGGGTTTGGTGGATTTGACATTTTCTGATCCCCCTCTCTTGTCTTCAAATTAACTTTTTTTAAAAGTCTGCATGGTTTCTTTGTCCACACCAAGGGTAATGACTTGTGTGTCTTTGTTTTCTCCTTGCCCTGGTATGGGCACACAGCACGTGTGGAGCGAGAGTGAGGACTGCCTGCCTTTCTTGCAGCTAGCACAGGATTACATCTCTTCCTGCGGCAAGAAGACGCTCCATGAGGTCTTGGAAAAAGTCTTCAAGTCCTTCAGACCTGTAGGTGCCCGCTTATCTTCTGCCATGTTTGGCTTTTGAATAGCATGACTGGTGGGGAAAGTGGTCAAACCCTGGGATGACTAATTGTTTTTCTCTTGTGTGCTCTGTGGTGTAAAGATAGCAGCCAGAGCTGGGAGGCTGAAGGCGGGGAGAAGGGGAGGGGATGGGATGTGACACAGCTGTTTGGTGCAGGGATGATGGTTATTTCTAGCATCACTTGAGTTGAAAATCCTTGATAGGATAGGAAGCAAACAGAACCTTTAAGAGATAATGGAGTTTTCCTGTTCTCACCAATAGATTTAAAACCCAGACTCCTGGAAGCAGTGTGGTGGTTCTTTTATCAGAGTTGGGCCTGAATTGGGGGCTTTGTCAGAAACCTATATAAAGATTATATCTCCATGTTTGTGCGTATGGAGAGGATGAAACTGGATGTTGGTTCTATTCTTTTCTCATTTTACAAAGTCTCTTATACAGACTTGCTTTTTACCCTGCTTCTCTTGGGACTTAGGAATCTATATTTCTGTGGCAAGCTGCTTTCATGCTAGTTAATAAACATGTAAAGTAAATAGTCAAACCATTTTGAAGGTTTCCTAGTTCCCTATATCTTCATTGGAAGATGAAAGAGTCACAGTGTTCCCCCAAGTTCAATTCCCTGCCCACCATAAATATTCCACATGTTCAATAGCATTTGATTTACAATTTGTTTATTTCTTCTTCTTCTTTTTCTTTTTTTTTTTTTTTTTGGAGATACTGGGGTTTGAACTTAGGGCCTCACACTTGCTAGGCAGATACTCTACCACCCGAGCCGTTCCACCAGCCCTTTATAATTTGTCTATCTATGAAATCATTCTGAATGCTATCTGCTTCTCCACTGAAAGGTTCAAGCTTGTCTTTTAGTTCTTTGAGTGCAGTAAGCTTGGTTGCATAATAGTCTGTGCCTGACATTCCAGTGTCTCAAGGTTTGGAAGTCTGTTTGGTATCTTTTGTTTCTGCTGGTTCTCACCCCTCACATCTTGTTTCCCTGTGTGTTGCATTATCTCTGTGTGGGTCAGTGCCTTTGAGTCAGTTGCAGTCCAGGATGACAGTATCTTTCTCCAGAGAGGACTGTTAGATCCTGTCAGGACTTGGGGGCCCTATTAGCCTGAGAACACTTTTAACAGTTGGAGACTTGTGGCTCTCCAAAATCCCCAGGAGATGAGAAGCCAGGTCTGGTCTCTTCTAGATCATCCTTATCCTCAGATGGTAGGCCTTTGGCAGGGTGGGGGGTCGGGGAGGTGGTCCCAGCTTAAAGTGGATATAGTGCATCATAGTCTGCTTCTTTGGAAGACCCTTGGCTTTGATTTTGGTCCCCCAAGCTCTTAGAGTAGCCTGAAAATGCAATAAAGTTTCTAGCTATTTCTTTAGGTCAGCGAATGCCCTCAGGACAAAAGCAGCTTTTTGTGTTGAGCTTACCTCATATTGAAGTTCTAATTCTTCAATATGCTTAATAATGTATTTCTCATATTTAACGTAACATGAATTTTTTTTCATATTTTAGTTCTCAATGGAAGATTTGGCCATTATAAAAAATGGAATTTCAGTGGCTTTTGTCATAGTCTCTGATTTGTATCAGTCATCCATCCAAATCATTTTTTGTTTGTTAATTTTTCTGTGCTAGTTGGATTCATCCAAAATAGATGTGTGACTTAAAAGCACTAATCTGCCCCACTTTCATTATTCAGTACTGAGCTCCCACTGTGTCCTTGGCACCATTTCCTGCCTTGGCCCTAGCATCAAACAGGTGAACCTCTGAGGCTCCAGAGAGCTTATGTTCTCGTCAGGGGAGACAAGATAAACAAGTACAACATAAAATGTGTTAGTGATGAGTACCAAGAAGGAAAGAAAGAAATCACAGACATGGTGTAGTATTGGAGGTCCAAGAAGTCTTTTCGATTAAGGGACCAGGAAAGGTGTCATTGAGAAGGTAGCATTTGAGTAAAAACTGGAAGTCAGAAGTGAGCCATGAGAAAATCTAGGGGGAGAGCCATGTAGGTAGAACAGCAGGCCTGAAGGCCTTGGGGTAGGAGAATGCCTGCGTTCCTGGGACAGAGGCAGGTGTTGCTGAAAGGGAGGGAACAGGGGTTCCTGAGAAAGGAATCCAGGGAATATAGGGCTTTGCAGTTTTGGGAGGACTTGACTTTGACTGGGGAGCCACAGGAGTCACTGAAGAGATTAGAGTAGGAGGGGGTGTGTGATCTGACTTCGCATTTTGAAAGGCTCCCTCTGTGGATTTTGTTGAGATGAGAGTGGCAGCAGGGAAGAGTGTGGCCCTCACAGAGGCCAGCACTGTCTTCCAGGTGGTTGTGAAGAGGCTAGGATGCAGCAGAGGTACAGTAGAGGTCTCAGATTCTGGAGATGCTCTGAGAGTAGACCCATCTAGACTATGGTAGATTGAAAGTGGGATGTGAGAAGACAAGGATGATGCTTGACTTTGTTGCCTAAACAATGAGGGAATTTCACAATCACTGATAGACAGGGAAGACTGCAAGAGGAAGAGCTTGGGTACGATATTGTCAAAGCCCAGATGTGGACATGTCAGTATTTGAAATGCCAATTAGACATGCAAGGAGAGATAGCAGAAGAAGCAAAAGTTTTAAAATCTGCTTCCTCCAAATCTTAACTGATAAAAAACACCTGTCAGCAAACAGCATTCCCTTGCAGCTAGTTTATTCCCAGGCATGCGTTCCTTAGCTTGCACCCAGTTGTCTGTATGTCTTTATGCTGGCAAACAAACCATGTGTAGAATTGGCTTACTTGGAGAAGGTAAGCTCCAGCCAGAACCCTCTTTGCTGTTTTTCTTTATCAAATCTGGTTATATTTTAGCAATCAGGCAGCCATATATAAATGGAGACCAAAAAATGCAGTTCAGAAAAATCCATATGCATAACTCAAAGCAATTGGATTGGTTGAATATTTTCTTTTCCTTTTTTGGTGGTACTGGGAATTTACTCAGGGCCTCATACTTGCTAGGCAGGCCCTCTACTGCTTGAGCAATGCCTCCAGCCCTTTTTGCTCTGGTTATTTTGGAGATAGGGTCACTTTTTGCCCAGGTCAGCCTGGACTGTGATCTTCGTACTTTATACTTCCATTGTAGCTGGGGTGACAGGTGTATATTATACCATGCCCGGCTATTGGTTGAGATGGGTGGGGGGGGGGGTCTCATGAACTATTTGCCCAGCCTGGCCTCTAAACCATAATCCTCACAATCTCAGTTTCCCAAATAGCTAGGATTACAGATAGCTGAATACTTTCTTTTTTAGATCAAGCTGTTTGTGTCATGGAGACAGATTTAATACCATGGCACTTGCCTCATTAACAAAATGGAGCTGCCTTAAGTTGTGGGCAGGGCTACTGTTCCTGAGGTGCTGAGGCACAGTGCCCCCTCTGGTGAGAGGTGCTATGTGCTGGATGCCCTCTGCTGGGCCTCACCCCCTCCTGGAGAGGCAGGCAGGAGGCCTCTCCTCAGGATTAGCAAAGGGCAAGTGCATGGGAGCTGTGGCTTCTCCTGGCAGGATGTGCCAGATGGAGCGAGGAGACTTGTCCCCACTCCATCTCTGCTGCACAGTGCGCATCTTCTCAGTGGTGCTGTTTGTGTTTGTTTCACAGATGGGAGCTTTGGATGTAGAAATAAAACACAGGAAGGACTTGGCTGCTGTTTTGGCGGTTGAGCGTACTTGCCGGGGAGTCACTTACCCCAGTGCTGTAGGGTTATGGGGTGGGTAAGACCAGTGCCATGCTTCCTGGAACTTGGTAGTTATCACATCAGTGTATGCAGCCACTGGAATGTGTTTGCCTGTGACATAGGACAGCTGCATCCTGAACTTGGGATCCCTGTTTTCCAGGATCAGTCCATCACAGCCCCTGCCTTCAGCAGTCTCTCCAGAGAGATAAAGACCTTCTGCTGCCCACTGGGACCTCAGGTTGCACAGGCAGCAAGTGGCAGAACTGGGGTTTAAATGGGCTTCAGTCGGGCCCATTCGGTTGGCCTTCCTGATGCTGGACACCCCATGGCCACAGCCAGAAGAGTGGTCACTTTCTGACTTTCCTCAGTGATATATCCCCAAGACTAAGGCCACACCACCTACTGACATGCACAGCTCTTGGACTGTGCACTTGCACCCCTTCTCTGCCTTGTCCTTCCCCCAGAAAATCCATTGTTGGATTTTAAAAGAAAAAAAATACAACTTTTTAAATATTTTTTTCTTTTTTACCATCTTCTCTTATTTTTCTTCTACTTGACGTTTCCAATAAAACATGTCAATCCTGTATTGAGAGCTATGCTTTGGAGGTTGAAGGGCAGAACACAACATGCCCAGTTCTTGTCCTGGGGGAGGTGATTGGTAGAAGAGACAGCCATGTAACAAAGGGAAGCCCCAGGGTAGGAGACAGACAGGCATTTTGGCACTGGCATCCTGCTTCTCAGGAGAAACAAAGGCACCCCATTCCCTGCTCAACTTATTCCACTGTGCTGATTCCTTGGAGAGAGATTTCTGAGAGGGTGTTTGTGAGTATAAACTATATAAGGTGTTTCTAGTGGTCTCTTAAAGCAATGATGTGGAATCAGGATGCTACCACGATGAAGAAGCCAGGCTCTGTGGGCAGGCTGCTTGGGTTCACATCCCAGTTCTGCCATTTGCTGGCTGTATGTCCTTAGACAAGTTGCTTGTCTGTTTCTGACCTCTCTGTTTCTCAGCTTCTTCATTTGTAGACTTAGGAAACTAATGCTGATAGTTACACAAGGGTTGATGTGAAGATTAAACAGCCCAGTTTTGGTTGAGGACTCAGTATGGTAAGCACTAAATAAATGTTACTACTGATGGAGACA
Organism: Castor canadensis; assembly: GCF_047511655.1. Taxonomy (NCBI): domain Eukaryota; kingdom Metazoa; phylum Chordata; class Mammalia; order Rodentia; family Castoridae; genus Castor; species Castor canadensis. The sequence continues at coordinate 88,799,354 of NC_133387.1, forward strand.
GGGTGAAGACACTAGGAAGAATACTTTTGAAAAGTGAGCAGAACTTAGTGAGACCTTTTGTGGAAACCTTAGATTTTTGGTGGAGAAAGAAAACAATTTGCTGAGTGATTTCAGCACATGCTTAAATAGAAACATCTAGCTAGGATAAGAGATTTTAAAAAGTCATTGGAAGGTAAAACAACACTGACTTTGGCAATATAATAAGCACTTACTGGGGATCTAATCCATACAGCTCACTGTGCTCGGTGTGAGGGTTGTGAAGATAAATGACGCCCGTGCTCCTCCAGAAGACTTGATGGAAGAGCTTTCGTTTTCTTCTCCACATTTTCTAAGTTTTCAATGATGGAATCATAATCAGAACATACTTTATGGCTTTAAGCTGTTTTGTTTACAATGTATCAGAAGTGCTAAGAGTATGAGAGCAAAGCAGTGTGCTCATTGTGAATCAAAATGCAAGGCAAGGGCATCCCAGTTTCCATGTAGACAGCTCTGAGCAGGAGGTGGGCTAGCAGGCCAGGAGGAAGGTCCTGGAAGGGCCTGTTTTGGCTGCCTCAGCTCAGAGTCCTTAGACATGACAACGGAGGGAAGGCAGAGATTGGCTGTCCTGTCTGCTCCTATGCTGTGTGGCATCTTGCATGTTGCTCAGCCTCAGTGTTCCCGACTTTAAAACAGGAGCAGTGCAAGTTTCACTGCCCTGTAGATTCGTGGGGAGCTTCTAAGTCAGACTGCCAACACAGAGGACTGTCTGCATCCAGCCACCCTTTTTGAGGGTGGTCTCAGTTTCTGGCTGGTGGCTGGTGTCAGGACACGGTCATTAGATGCAGCTGACCATCTTCCTCCCTAGCAGGGCCTCTGTCTCACCAATGAGGATAGCTCATGGAGGTCTTATTCTTATTTTCTCATACTTATTTTCTCTTGCCACTCCACATCATATCCCAGTGGGACCTGGATGCAAATGACAGTGCCACATAGGCTATTGTTGCCATCCACAAGCAGGCACTGCTCCCAGTAATGGCTTCAGAGATCCCATCAGTAACTCTGGTAAATGTGAATTGGATAATCACTGGAACCCTACATTTTCCTCACTTAAGTGGCCCTCAGTTGACAGTTGCTGGCTGTCACATGATTGAGCTAGATAATTAAACAGTGGTGAGGGTCACAATGGTGGTCATGTCATTTATTTTTTTTCTCATTGTTTTCATATTTTCTATTTAGTGATGACTGACAAACTGACTCCTGGTGAATCAACAGTTCACAAGAGAAGAGCTAGCCTACTATTTCTAACTTTGCTGTAACACTCAGCCTTATAGTTTGCCCTTTCGAATTCTCCTCACATTGTGTGAGCATGGTCAGAGACTCTGCTGTCCTGGAGTATTGTTACTCCGTCTCCCTTTCTGCACTGTGAGCATCAGGTTGCTGTTAGAATACTGCGTGCTGCTTCCGCTGATGTTGCTGTGAGGCCCAGCCTGGCAGTAGGTCTTGTGAGTCCCAGGGCTTCTCCCCATGAACAACCCAGGTCCTCTCAACCTGAGGTTGCTCTGTGACTATGCCTTGCTTTTATTGAGAAGCACAGATACTCCTGCCAGAAAAATCCCCCTGGTATTGGCTCACTGTGTTTATTGTTTGGGGATTACCACCAGTGGCTGGATAAATTCCCACAGGAAATCCTTTGTGACCCAGAATAGTACGATTCTTGCTTCTACTGTTGTTGTCTGGTCTTGAGCCTAGAAGAAGAGAAAGGATCCACCTGTGCAAAGCTGTCCCACTGGGTCAGAAAGTCTGAGAAAAAAATGACTCACTCATGTGAGTCTGACTCTTGGGCTCACAGTACCCCATCACTTCGGAGGTGGTTGGAAATGCAAAAGCAGGTCCCACCCGAGATGCACTCAGTTGGGATCTATATTCTGGGTGAATGACATACAGAGTAAAGAGTGAGAAATGCTCCTTCACAGAAGCCTCTCCAAGGAGCAGACAGGGATCTTTGAAGCCCCAGCATGCCTGCTGTATACACCAGCGCCCTGTCTGGTTAAAGATGCTCTCCAGGCCACACATAACCCCCTCTACTTGTACAGAGTTGCCAGTCCACTGTACTGAGTGCACGCCCCCTTCAGAGTGCCAGATGTGAGTAGCTAATGCCATTGCCCAAAGGACCTGGAGTTAGTTCCACGGCACCGTAACTGGTACTGTCTGGATCTGAAGAACTTTAATTCTCAAGCTTTTCCAGCTCTCCCTTCTAGTACAGTCCTGCATGGTGGGTGGACCCCACATTTCTTACTGTGATGTAGATTATTCTCAAGAAAGCTTTGTAGGCAACAAGGCCCTGGAAATGCCAAGACTTGTTCACAGTCAGCAGAAGCTTGTCTTCTTCCTAGTCAACTGAATAAAAAAAATCACTGAAATAGGAATAAATGACTGTCAAGAATCATTTAAATATACCAGGCACCTCATCTTTTTTTGGCCCATATATATCCTTTTCCTGATAAGAAAGTATGGGCACCATCAAAGCAAGGACTCCAGCATCCTTACCACTCTTTTTGTCCTCCTGTCTGATGTAGTTTCTTGACTGGAAGATTTGGATCCAGAAGTTAAATTTAGATTTCCCGCCATAGATGGTAGTGAGGTGTAGTGGGAATGCTAGATTATTATATATCTGTATGATACCCTTAGAATTCCAGGCAGTCTCATTGTGGTATTGTTCTATTCTGTATGTGATTCCAGATTATAATAGCTGCTCAGACATGTAGACATTAGCATTGCACATTTTAAAGGCAGGCATTCTGCAGTCAAAAGCCCTGGAACCTTCAGCAGATCAGCATAACACTGACAGGCAAGCAAGTCCAGGGTAGCCTGATAGTTAGGAATGGATGTCTGCAGTCAGATCACTGGGGTTTGGCTCTGCCACTTCCTGGGTGACTTTGGGCAAGTCATTACTTCTCAAGGTCTGCTCTGTAAAGGGACAGTAATAATAGCTCTGACTTCAAAGAGGTATTATGAGAATGAAAGGAATCAACATATGTAAAGTAGCTTAAGACAGTGCCTGACAGATAGTAAGTTGGTAATATTAACCACTGTTGTTAAATCTGAAGTATGATGAATTGTTTGGTTCAGTGAGATCCTGAACATAAGCTAGTGGCCAAATGAAGAGGCTGGCAGATGGAGGTTCACATCTTCCTGCTTCCTAGAGTGCTAACTCACAGTAAGGGAGCCCAGAAGCCATGCAGCAGAAGGGAGGCACAGGGGCAGCTGTAGGCAGGCTGAGGTGGCAGGACTTCCCAAATGATTGAACTGACTGTGCTTTCATTACAGGAAGCAAGATAGTCTAATGAGCTGCATTTCCTAAGGCTGGACATTTGGCCGGCCATGGCACCTTTGCTTTTTCCTCTGAGCTCCAGAGTCACCCTGAGAAGTAGAGCAGTGCTGTACTTCCTAGATTTACAGAGAAGGAGACAGAAGTTCAGCTAAGGTAGTAGCTTGGCAGAAGTAAGCCTCACTAACTAGAGCCTGGTACCCAGACTCCAGCTCCAGTGTCTTTTCTGTCCATCCTCTCAGTACATTAGCAGACCCTGCAATAAGGTGCCTGAGGAACCCAGAAAGCCATTGAGAAGATCCATTTCACTTTTCCCCTCATTGGAAGTGCAAAGGGCGAGCAGCTCTGGAAAGAGTAGTCAGAATACTTCCTGCCCAAGGGAAAGACCTGCCTTGTGGCTGGTGCACTCAGACCTACATCTGTGTGCTTTGAAGTCACCTGTAAGGTGAAGGGAGGGATCTAGAAAGAGGAGGTGGCAGTGGTTTTGTGCTTGGTGTGCTTGGCACCTTCTACAAGCCATGCTAAGCTAATGAGAAAGAGGGCGTGGAGTGCTCCCTGTGCCTTGGTCAGGGTGAATCACCTAAGCATACTGTGTGGAAGTGTCACTGATGGACTATCTGATCAGGACAAGGAAGACAACTGTAGATGGATGCCTCAGCTGTGCCTTCCTTATTCATAACAGTCCTTGCTAACTGACCTTGATGTTTCCCACTGAGGCTCGTCATCCTCCTGAACCCAGGACTCCAAGCAGCCACCACCCTTCAGGTCCATTAAGTTACAGGGAACCCATTGCCTATTTCTCATTTAATGGCATGTTTTTTTGTTATTTAGATGATTCTGGAGTTCCTGGTGGTGGCAGCTGTTTCTAATGTTACCACTTCTTTGACACTTCTACTTTTTGCTGTGTCATCAAGCAGCTCTTCAAATAAAAACTGACCACGGAAATCCTCATCGTCTGTGTTCATTGTGACTAGCCACCTCTTCTGTATTTAGGGGCAAACTTTGTCTTTTATTCCATCCACTAGAATCTGGAAGGGAGATAGTGATTTAAAAAAAGAAAAAGGGACTTCTCTTTCTTCCAAGTGCACACAAGATTGGTACTCCCTATCCACACAAGCCGAGATGTGCTCTCCCTGCCCTGCCCTTGGGAGCAGGTTCTCTGAGGCTGCAGTTGGCTATGTCTGCCTTGGCAGGCCACATAGATAATAAGCAATCATGTCTCACAGATGGTTTTGTTCTGAATGTTTGCAGGGCTCTATGAGACCTTGAGCACTGCACTTCTAAGAACTTAGAGGGCAGGCATTGTTCTGATTGGGTCACAGCTCATTTGTTCTTTGGTTTAGTTAACTAGAACCAGGGTCTTGCTATGTAGCCCAGGCTGGCCTCAAACTTGAGATCCTCTTGCCTCTCAGCCTCTGGAATTACAGGCCAGTATTTGAGCATTGGGAGATGGGAGTAGGAGAGGGGTGGCAGGACAGTGGAGGCAATGCAAAAGGAACAGAATCCCAGGCCTACTTTCATTATCTTAATGCAGTTGGTATCTGCATCATTAGAGTCATTCCATGAAGTGATCTGAAAGTGACCAATACTGGGCCCCTATGTAAAAAAGTCCTTTGGCCACTGGAGCTCTCTCAGGATTATCATGGAGCCCACAGACTGCAGCTTCCTATCAGCACAAGAGCTTTGGGTTCACATTGATCAGGCCTGGCCAGTGACACTCAGTTTCTACACAAAGACCACTCAGTGCCTTTAAAGATGTTTATTGTAAATTTACTGTGACTTTCCCTGGTCATAATTATACAGCATTTGGAAACTAGAAAAAGATAAAAGAAAAAAAATCCATTATTCTACAATCTTTAAAAACTCTTAACATTTAGAAATATTTCACTGAAGTTTCTTTGTTTCTGTTCATCTGTATAAGTTTTAAGAAAATCTGTATCATAATGAAAGTACAGTTTTACCACGCTCTTTTTACACTTATGTATTTATTTTTTATACTATTAAATAAACCTTTGTTCCTTCCTATTATTGCTTATACTCTCTCTACAACAAAATTAGAAATAAGGGCAAAATAGTTTCTGCTGAGTATTGAGGGGGGGGAGGGGGAGGGGGCAGTGGGGAGAAATGAACCAATCCTTGTATGCACATATGAATAATAAAAGAAAAATGAAAAAAAAAAGAAAATTGAAAAAAAAAAAACAAAATGTTATTTTATGTGGATATGTAAGATTCCATCTTACTGATGCACCATAATTAACCATTGTGCTATTGAACATTTTAGTTGTCACAACATTTTTTATCCATGATAGCATTTGTTTTTAGGGGAGAAAATAGAGTAGGGGGTTGATTTTTGACATCTCGATGGGATATCAGCACTCCTCATTGTACACTACCTCTGACATCCCAGATGTGCATATGTATGCATAGATCTTAAGCACTGAGCAGATGTGGTATTGGTGCTGTGCTTTAGTACTTACAAATAGAGATTCTCTGGGTTTAACAATAAAACTGGGCTCTTTGGGGTGCTCATCCATGAAAGATTGACTTTTTTTTCTATTAAGTTTATTAAAACAATGGTAGGAGTAATCGAGCCTCTTGGGAAATCAAAGCTGTGTGTTCTGTGCTATTGAGTCTGGATGTGATGCCTTTGATTGTCTCTTGCCTGTGGTCCAGCTGGTGCTCACAGCTGCCTCTCTCTCGATCTCTCCTTGCAGTTGCTGGGACTTCCGGATGCAGACGATGATGCATTTGAAGAGTACAGTGCAGATGTGGAGGAGGAGGAGCCAGAGGCAGACCACCCCCAAATGGGGGTCAGTCAGCAGTAAACCCCCAAGGGCACCTTCTGGAGAAGGAGAGTGAGCCCTGTGATACCCTGGGTGGGGTCGTGTGCTCCTGGGGTAGCACTTTGCATTAGTACTTTGAAACAGGACATTTGGCTCCCGGCATCCAAATTAAAATGAAATACCTTTTTAATGACCACACGATATCTGAATTTTGGTCCTGCTTTAGCGGGGTTGTCTTGGTAGCCTTTGCCACTTTGAATCTAGAGTCCATTTCGTGGCTGCCTGTTCTCTCTTGAGTTTATGTTGGAGAATTAGCATTTGCTGACTGGAATGCAGAGAACTCTGGATGTATTAAGAGTATGTTTTGAGTCCTCACAGGTGACCTCACTGAGGAAAAGCATGGCAGAGAAGATACATAGTCTGCACTTTTTATGTACCTTTTAAGTGTCCATAAGTGAAAGGTTTTTGCTTATAAAGCATGAGTTTTAATATCTAGTCATTAAGCAGCATAAGTGCAAATACAAGGGCAGAAGAGGATAATCACTTAGCTTTGGATAAGAGGGAAAGAGGCCGAGAAGCCTTAAGGAGATTGACCATTCCCGAGTTAGTTACCTGGGTATTCAGCAGCTGGTTCCTGGTTATATATAAATGTTACTTGAGTGCTCAGTTGTTTCAAAACAATGCTAATTCCAAAGCCACTTTTAAGGTCTAATAGTGGAAACTATAAATGGGATGGAAGATATAAATTATTGACTTCTTTAAGCTGTTTATAAAATTATCCCACATGTGAAATGAAACCTTTACCTTCTCTCTTTATAACGAGATGGCTACTTGTAAAATCATGAAAACACCCAGAATCCAAGTAAGTGCCACTTAAACTTTGAAGCCATAGATAAATTTAATAGGAAATAAACCAGGATAAGAAAAAACTTTAAAAATATAATGGAATAATTTACTTTCTTAATCATTTATTCTTTAAAAAAAATCAAAAAAAGGCTCCCTTGTGTAATTTATTTAAAATTGTAATCAAATACATTAAGGGACCTAATGACAGTGAGTGAAAGTAGGAATCTTAGTCATGGGTAGCTTGGTTAAAAGGGGGCATTTTAATGATCAAGATACTCGCACAACTTAATTGCTGTCATCACTCAGCCAAAAATGCTAACCGGGTGATTTGGAGCACTCGTTTTCTTGGACCCTTCTGCATCTCTGGTTCTAGTGACTGGGGTGGGGAACACCACCTTTGCAGCATTTGATTCCTCTGAGAATCTGGGTTAGGAAGGTTTAAAACATGCATACCCATGTTCAGTCATCAGAGTTTCCAATTAAAAACAAAATAAAAGTGAAACAACAGTAACAGAGGCCACATAACTCATGGGAGGCTTGTATATCTTCTAGGCATGTCAGGGAAATCTGATTGTCTTAGCAATTTCTTTTAAATCCAGCGGTGCTATGAAGAGTCCTGCTGCTTGTGGACAAATAGCGTACTGTAGTTTTAAATCACAGGGTAGAAGAACAGAGTGGTTTCTGTCTGTGCTTCAACTACCCATGGTTTTCCTTTCTTTTCTTGGGAAAACATATTAAACATCAGTTTCAAGTCAAATGAATTTCCTTCAATTAGCACATTAGCAAAACCGGACTTAGCGTTTCATCCACTGGCACGAGCAGGTTCAGGTCCCGCTCTTTGTGGCCCTGCCACTGTTCCCACTGGTTCAGCTCAGGAACAGAGGAGACTGAGCTCTGTGTTCTGTAGCCACCTACTGCCCAAACTTGGTGACCTCCATTTAACACAGTAGGCTACAGAACGACCTCTACAACCTTAATGAAGCCTGACGAGCTTCCTCTATTCTAAGGTAAACTGGAATTTTATACATAGAGGCTTCAGATCTAAATTTACATGTTTGGGAGTAGAATGGACATTAAAATGTATTTTATCAAAAAAGCATTTAGACTTTGACCAAGTACACATCAGTATTATCATGTTAATACTCTGTAAAAATTGAGCTGAAACAGACTCAGGCATTCAGTGGGCTGACAAGAAGTCTGGTCTTTGTGCTGCCCCAGCGGTAGGGGAGAGAAAACACAATTTTCTAGGTCAGTTCCCCAAAGGCATTAGCAAATCTGATTGCTTTCTCTCAAACTTTCTTTTCTCTGATGGTTGCACATCCCTCCCAGTGCTCTCACACATACATGCACACACTCCTACCCACACTGTGGACATTCTTCTGGGGCCGTGTGACCACACAGTTTTGACAGCCTGTGGTTTGTTATGGAAATGATTCCATAGTGAGACCAAATACGTGACTTTCCCTAGACCTTCATATGCCCTTGCCAGGAAGCAGCAATGGTGTGGGAGGAGCATCACCTGCAGTTTGGAGAGACACTGAGGTACTAGTCTTGACCCTGGCATTGAGTGCATGACTTTGGTGAATCCTTAGCTAGCCTCTGAAACAGGGACATTGCACTCTCAGCTTTAAACACCTGCCTCACAAAATATGTGGACATAGGAGCAACATCAAGGCTACTTAGAGACTCAAGAAGAAAATGCATTTGGAATCTTGCCAAAGATGCTGCCCTTAGGATGCCAGACATGGGGCTGCCTTAGAACATGTTGGCCAGGACGGGTTCCTGCAAGTCGAGGGTAAAGCGCAGACATGCTTGTCTCAGTTGTATGTGCTCTGCCTTGGAGCTAGAGCTTCTTTTTGTGCCCTGACATTGGAGGGTTGGCAGGTAGTATAGTGTTAACTGAGGGGAGTTTTGCATGAAGAGTAGCTGGAGGAGAGTGAAAGAATGAGTACTTTTGACTTTCTTGCTGTATCATTCAGGAGAGAGAAAGTGACAGTGAAAGTACTGTAAGCAAGTGAATGAGTGTGTGGGGAAAGAGAGAATGAGAAAATGAGAATGTGGGGGAATGATTGATGGCAAGCTGTGAAAGACAGAATCATGCCTGTGCTAACATTATAAAACCTTGATCCTTAGTTTGAGTGAATCATGGGGACGTTTTTCTCATGGCTGCCTGGTTATTTTCCCCTGCCTGATGATCACATCAAGCAGGCTTCATGAGTGAATCATGGAACCAGGGAGGGGAATGAAGCCCTACACAGTGCCTGGCACCACCAGGCATTCGGTTACACTGAGGTGCCTACTTGTGTCTCCCAGGCCTACAAGCAGCACGTGGTACATTTTGTTTTTCCACAACCAGAGCACAAAAAGTCTGCTATGTAGGAAGCTTCTCCTTGTGTCTTGGTGCCAGAATTGGGTTTCCAGTATATTGAAATGAGAACGTCTGTCCACTGGTAGTGAACGCCATTGTTCATGTACAGACAGAAACTGTTCTCTAGCACAATGCACATCCGTGAATATTGTTTCAGTGTCAGAAGAGCACAAAGTGTGGTCCAGGGAAGCAGAGATCCCAGAGCGTCATTGCAGCTTAGGTTTTAGGAGCCAGCTTTGCATATTAAATTCATGACTTGGGAAACTGGCATGAACAAACCTGGTTTCCCTCAGTGAGAAGCATGTAGGAACAGACAGGACTTAATGTGGGCTGGGAGGAGCTGAATAGAGACAGTGGTGGGAGAGTTAGGTCTTAAAGTCAGGTTTGAGTTGTTTAAAAAAAAAAAAATGAGATGGTCTGTGGAGACTGACAGTTAAGTATGGCACAGGAAGACGTACCCTGACTGTCTCCAGGTGTCTGCTTTCCAAGAGACTGTGTGTGAGAATCCTCTCTGGTGATGGCTTTGTGACTTTAAAAACGCCCCCAAGCCAAGGACACAACAGATGTCCTACATATTTGGTGGAATCCCTGGCTGCCAGCCACAGAAGCCTGTCTTTCAAGAATGCTGACAGACCCAAGAGGAGCTGCAATCACAGACAGGTAGAAAATGATCCAAACTTGGGTCTTGCCAAGGCTGCAAGAGGTCATAGTCAGGAGCAGGCCCACCTGTCCATGCACTCCACGGTGTTTCCAGCTTGCAGGAAGAGCACACTGCAAACTCAAGTGAAGGCAGATGTTTTCTTCCCTAGAGTAAGCGTTGACTCTAAAGAGATACCATTGCCAGAAAAACCTAAAATGCATTTGCATTAAAGAAAAGTTTTCTTTCATAAACGCCAGGTTATCTTGATTTAATGATATCAGGTATATCATGAGAAGCTGAGATCTTTTAGGTTTTATACAGAGTAATTCTGTGGACTCTTTGGCAATATGCTATGAGCATTTCAGATTAGAAACCCCATTTATAGCACCATACAGTTGAAAAATCGTCAGCAGTTAAACCTGTGTACCAGGTCACATAAAAATTAACATTCAATTTGCTTAGAGCTCTGTTCAGATTGTTCAGCACCAGAGAGAAAGCTGACAGTCTATTCTTCCTAAATTGCTATTCCCTGGTTTTTTTCTTTTGTTTTTCTTTCTCAGATTCACTTTTTACCACACTTTCTGGAATGGCATAAAAAGGTGGAACAGTGCTCGGTACAAATGTCACCTTCTTAGAGGAGGAAATAACTCTTCAGTGCTGGACAAGTTTGAAACACTCTGCAATCCAGTCCTAATTTGTGTATGAGAGCAAATTTAGCCACCTGCAGTGAGAAGCAAAGCAAGGAAAAATCAAAAGCAATGGGTTTTTTTGTTGTTGTTTTCGGGTTTTTTTTAGGCAAGAAGTGTTTTCCTGTAGGTACGCGTGTTTTCTTCGCCTCATACTTCCTTTCAAAGAAATCTTGTGTAAATTACAAAACTGTGAACTGGGTTGCCAAAAATTGTTGCCCTTTGTTAGATGCCTCGATGGTGTAAATTCTCTCTTGCACCCTGTCCCCATCTGTGCCCTCCTCCCCCCCAGCCAGGATCTCATCCAACGATGTAAATTACCATAAGCTTGCATTAAAGAGCCTTCTAAACCCTGGTGCTGACTGCCTCTTTTTTACTCTCTCCACAAATTATGTTACTATAGGACACCTCACGTGATAAATGAGAACTCAGGACCATCCATGGGCAGAGGTAGTGTGGGGAGGAAGCTGGGCAAAGTGGTGGGGGGAGACAGGAAGCAGTTACATCAAACACTGACATAGCCTCAAAGGTTAATCGTTTATGTGTTTGGGGACATACAGCTACTCTAATCCTATAGCCAGTGTTTAGCAGTTTTCCTTTGAACTGGTACTTTAGTTTTATATTGTTAGGACCCGGAATCCTATTCCCCCGAGAGACAGAGAGCCAGGCGTGAATGCAATCAACAAAGCAGAGTTTATTGGGCTGGCTAGCCAGGGTCGAGCTCCCACACGGACACGCAGGACCGGTTAGGAAAACACGACCCTGAGCCTCTTTAGGGGAAATCTTATATAGACCGCGGTGGCATGCATATTTTCGTTATCAACATTGGGCAAGCAGGCAGAGCACATCTTGCGCGTACCTCACATCTTGCACGTACTTCACATCTTGCATGTACCCCCCGCTCACATTCCCCACATTCTATATGCCCTAACTGAGCCCTGCCGCATTGCTTATCTTATCTACATGGGATGTTTGGTACTGGTTTCTCCAACAAGGGGGTTGGGGCCCGCTGAGACCTCCTATTCCTTTCATTCCCCCCTTTTCTTACGGCCTAAATTGAGGAATCATTCTCAAGGGGATGAAGAGCCTGATATTGTTGGCGGAGGACCAGAAGTTGGATAGTATTAATTCGACTTTTGACAAAAGTCATAAGTCGGTTTAGAATCCAGGGTCCTATGGTAACGAGTAATAGGATGATTATTATTGGCCCTGCCAATGCAGATAAAAGGGTAGCCAACCATGGGAACTGGTTAAACCAAGACTCGAACCAGCTTTCCCCGGCCTCTCTTTCTCGTTTTCTTTGTTCCAGGCTCTTTCGAAGTTTAGACATGGAGTCACGAACAACTCCGGTATGGTCAGCGTAAAAACAACATTCTTCCCCTAGAGCAACACATAGTCCCCCCTTTTGGAGGAACAACAAGTCCAGACCTCGTCGGTTTTGAAGTACTACCTCAGACAGGGAAGTGAGGGATTTTTCTAGGTGGCTAATGGAGGTTTCTATTCTCTCTATATCTTCGTCTATGGCTGCACGCAGCGAAGACATCCCTTTATGCTGGGTGGCCAAAGAAGCTATGCCGGTTCCTGCTCCCGCTAACCCTAGGCTGAGTAGGGTAGCAATAGTTACTGTGGAAATAGGTTCTCTCTTTTTCCTTTTTTTCAACCATTTTTGTATTCCAGTATGAATATAGACTCTCTTCCGAATGATAGAGGATGCGGGGCAGCACAGTCACTATAACACAGAATTCTTTAGAGCTGTTAAACACCTTAGTTGATAGGCACGGGGTGAGTCCAGACCGCGAGCATAGCCACCACCCATTGTCCTTTGGAATTACCCATTTAATAGCATTTTCCCAGGTAGAACTGGCGTTAATAACAGTACATAAGTCCCGTCTGTTCTTTGGCACTTTTCCTAAGCAGGTTCCTTGGCCGCTTACCTGCTGTATGGTCAGACCTCTCTTACGGTCTCCCCAGGAACATTGAGTAGGGTTTTCCTCAGATGAGGTATCGTGAGTGGTGTTTAGCCCTATTGCCTCATAGAATGGGGGCCTCACATCATAACATAACCAACAGGAGTTAGTCATGTTAGGGTTGGTGTGGTTTAACGTCAGGAAGGCAGCACCCACTAGCTCCCAGAGGGGGTCTTTAGATGCGGTCATGAGACTGGGCCTCACCAGGGGAGGGCTGGTTTCTGATGGTCTTGGAGTTGTAACATTAGCCCGGGCTATGGTTGAGGGAAGGTGATGAGCTGTGGGAGGTCGGGGAGGTGGCTTTACATAGGGTGGCCTAAGTACCTTATTAGGGCCTATTGTTAGAGTAGAGACTGGTTGTTGCACACGCCGCAAAGTAAAAAGGGCTCCTGGATGATTTGTTTTGTAGAGTCTGACTCCCCAGGATTTACCCAATTCCCAATTCGTTGCCTTTTTTCCTAAATCAGTGAAATTTATCATAATGGGATTACAATTGGGGGGAGTTGGGCATCCCTTATTTATAGGTCTAGGTTGGTGGTATGTAATGCCAGATTGAGAGACTCTACTTAATTGAATAAGGTCCCCCTGTTTGGGGGGTGGCCACCATATATCCCCTGAGCTCTCACAACCCCATGACTTACAATAATAGTCTGCGATTCCTCCACATTTTTTTCTGTGGTTGGGTTGGGGAGCGGGGCAGACATAGAAGTAACTTTGGCGCAAATCCCATTGTCCCCTGCCAGTGAATAAGGCCCTTAAGTCAAAGTATAATTCTGGGAACCAGGTGCTGGGAGGGGTCACCTTGGAGGTCTGGTTAAGAATGTCTCCTGTGGACACATCTACAATCATCCAGGTCAGGTTAAAAGGTTGATGTGGATTTGTATGCCCCCAGCAAGTGGTGGACAGGGTTAGAAAAAGGAATAAAGTTACCGAGGTCCAGTATGAAGTTTGAGTTTGAAAAAATTTTCCTTGTGGTGGGACACCCTTCTTGTTGGCAGGAAGCCTTTCTTCATAGCTACCGGATCTGCCGGTCTGATGTGGGTGTAGTGGACCCAGGTGATAATCCCATTCTAGGAGGGCTGCGGAGCATCTGGAGTGTTCTCGTTTTTCGGAGCATCCCGTATCAGCCGGAGCTTGAGTGGGTTTGTTGGATGCTTCCGTGCGGACCAATTTTCCTGTTTTTTCTCCGGAGGGTGAGCCCGTCTTACATGGGAATGGTGTACCCATGCTGCAATCCCGTCGACCTTGAGGGCGGTAGGGGTAGTAAACAGTACAACATAAGGTCCTTTCCATCTAGGCTCTAGGGTTTTGGACTGATGCCTTTTAACCCATACCATGTCACCCGGGACTATGCCATGTTCCGGAGCCGGGTCCCTCTTAACAGCGTGGTATGCTTGAATTAAGGGCCAAATCCGTTGTTGCACTTTAGCTAAAGCCTGCAACATGGTCAGGTAATTTGGGGCCAGATCACCTAGTTCTGGGCTTAAGGTCCTCTGAATGATGGGGGGTGGAGCCCCATACAGGATCTCAAAGGGAGTTAGCCCATGGACATAGGGGGAGTTCCGGACTCGGAAGATGGCCAAGGGAAGGAGCGTCACCCAATCACCGCCAGTCTCCAGGGCCAATTTGGCTAAAGTCTCCTTTAGTGTCCTATTCATCCTTTCTACTTGCCCTGAGCTCTGGGGGTTATATTCACAATGTAGCTTCCAATTGGCCCCCATAGTCTGGGCTAGTCCCTGCAGGACTTTACTAACAAAAGCCGGACCGTTATCTGACCCAATTGCCTCGGGCACCCCATATCTGGGTATGATTTCCTCTAGCAAAGCCTTTGCCACTACCTGACTCGTCTCCTTCTTTGTAGGAAAAGCCTCCACCCAGCCTGAAAAGGTATCTATGAATACCAGCAAATATTTGTACCCAAACTTTCCCGGTTTTACCTCAGTAAAATCCACTTCCCAACTTCTTCCCGGAGCCCTCCCCCGTTCCCGAGTACCTGTATGGTGCCCCTCCCTTCGTCCTGGTTTCATGATTGTGCAGCTGGCACAATCTTCCACAATTTGGCGGACTGCTATGGTCTGGTTCGGAAATCGGAGCTGCGCAGATGTCAACAAGTCTAGTAATTTTCTCCGCCCCAAATGGGTGGACTTATGTAAGTTAGCCAACAGGAATCGTCCGAGTTTTTCAGGCAGAATTAACTTGCCTTCCAAGTCGCTTTTCCATCCGTCTTCCCCTTCTCTAAAGGGGGAGTGGGCTCTCATCCAAGTGAAATCCTCTGTGGAGTATTCTGGTGGGGGGGGGTAGCGGAGGGAGCTTTGGGACCGGCACGTCTATCGCCGCAACCGTGGAAGGTTGCCCTGTCTCCATGGGAGGACTCACCATTGCTACTCTCTTTGCTTCTTGATCTGCTCTGTTGTTACCAACAGCTTCCGGCGTCTTGGCAGACTGGTGGCCTGGGACATACATCACTGCCACTGCCTTCGGTTTTTCCACTGCCATTAATAGACGCTGGACTTCGGCTAGGTTCTTTAGATGTTTTCCTTCTGCTGTGCGGAATCCTCTTTCGCGATAGATGGCCCCGTGGACATGGATGGTACCGAAAGCATAGCGGCTATCGGTGTAGATATTGACTCGCTTTCCTTTTGCCCTCTCCAGGGCCTCTGCCAAGGCAATTAATTCCGCTTTTTGGGCTGATGTTCCGGGTGGGAGGGCGCTGCTCCATACCGTATTTCCTTCTTGGTCGACTACAGCTGCCCCTGCCCTTCGGGCTCCATCTTGGAAAAAACTGCTTCCATCCGTGTACCAGTTTAATTTGCAGCCGGACAGGGGGGTATCCTTTAGGTCAGCCCGTACCTGTGTAACTTCGGAGAGGAATTCTTTGCAGTCATGGACAGGTGTCTGCAGTTCCGGGTTAGGCAACAAGGTGGCAGGGTTCAGGATTACGGGATCTGTGAATGTGATCCGAGGGGAATCCAACAAGAGCCCCTGGTAGTGGGTGAGCCTGGCATTCGTCATCCATTTCCCAGGGGGTTGTTTAAGGATTCCCTCCACCGGGTGAGGGGCCGTTACCCAGAGGGCCTGTCCAAAGGTTAGTTTATCGGCTTCTCTCACCAGCACGGCAATGGCCGCTATGATGCGGAGGCAGGGGGGCCATCCTGCCGCTACTGCGTCTAATTTCTTGGAAAAGTATGCCACTGGTCTCTTCCAGGGACCTAGCTGTTGGGTCAAGACTCCTTTGGCTACCCCCTTTTTCTCATCTACAAACAGAGTGAATGGTCTTGTAGGATCTGGCAAGGCTAAGGCAGGGGCCTGCAAAAGAGCGTCTTTTAGCTGATCAAAGGCCTGTTGTTCTCTCTCTCCCCAACTCCAATCTGGAGCTTCTTTGGTGGCCTCATATAGGGGTCTGGCTATTTCCGCAAATCCTGGAATCCAGAGTCTACAGAACCCCGCGGAGCCCAGGAATTCTCTCACCCCCCTAGTGGATGTCAGGGATGGGATAGCCAGAATAGTCTGTTTCATGGCATCAGTCAGCCATCTTGCCCCATCTGCAATCCGATAACCCAAATATGTCACTGACCTTTTACAGATGTGAGTTTTCTTGGCACTTGCCCGATACCCCAGCTCACCTAATTCCGTTAGCAGGTGTTCAGTAGCCTTGATGCACTCCTCTCGGGTTTCTGCCGCTAACAGTAAGTCATCAACATACTGTAATAGAGTGACTCGTGGGTGGCTCCGACGAAAAGGTTCCAGGTCCTGGCTCAGGGCCTCATTAAACAGGGTGGGAGAGTTTTTAAATCCTTGCGGCAGTCTGGTCCAAGTGAGCTGTCCGGATTGGCCCCCATCTTCTTGCCATTCGAAAGCAAATAGCGGCTGACTAATTTCTGACAATGGAATGCTGAAGAAAGCATCTTTCAAATCAAGGGTTGTATACCATACTTGCGAGGGGGGTAGGTGGCTGAGCAAGGTATAGGGATTCGGAACGGTGGGATGAATGTCCTCCGTCCGCTCGTTTACCTTTCGTAGGTCTTGCACAGGCCTATAGTCCCCGCTTCCCGGCTTTCGGACGGGGAGCAGAGGAGTATTCCAGGCAGACTGACAAGGTCGCAGTACTCCTTCCTTTATTAGCCTGTGGATATGAGGGGCTATGCCTCTTCGGGCCTCCTCAGGCATAGGATACTGTTTCACCCGAATGGGGAGAGCAGAAGCCTTCAATTGTATAACTACGGGCGGGAGGTGTTTGGCGAGGCCGGTTCCCGCAGTCTCCGCCCAGGCCGTGGGAAATCTTTTTACCCAATGAGTCATGTCCCCTCCTGGTTCCTGTTGACTCTCAAACAGACGATGCTCGTCAGCCAATGATAGGGACAAGACATGAATCGGGCTCCCTTCTCGATCAGTCACAATTATTCCATCTGGTTCAAAATGGATATGGGCCCCTATTTTGGTGAGTAGGTCCCGTCCGAGCAGGGGAGCGGGGCTCTCAGGGACGACCAAGAAGGAGTGTGTGACCTGGTGTTTTCCTAAGTTCACCTTTCTTTTGGTAGTCCATGTACATAACTGCGTACCGGTGGCCCCCTGAACAACACTTGTTCGTGCCTTGTTCAAAGGTCCATGTGCCTTGTTTAAAACCGAATATTGGGCGCCGGTATCCACCATGAACCCCATCGGCTTCCCCTCCACATGCATTGTTACCCAGGACTCGGGGAGGGGGTCTGAGCCCCGTCTCCTTCAGTCCTCTTCTCCGGCTAGGAGGACTCTGGCCTGCTCTACTGCTCGTTCCCTTTCCCTGTTTTCCCCCGGTCTCCTTCCAAACCCTCTTCTTCCCTTTAACTTAGGACATTCTCTCTTCCAATGCCCCGTTTCCTTACAGTAAAAACAGTGTTCCTTATCCGGGGTCCTGGCGTGGCCCCCTCCCCTGGGTTGGTCCCGGACACCCGCTAGGAAAATACGAGCCATTTCTCTCTGTTGCTTTCGGTTTTCCTTAGCCTGGAACTCCCGGTCCTCCTTTCTCAATTTCTCCTGGGCCTCCCTGTCTTCCTTTCTCTGTCTTTCCTCCCTTTCTTCTGGAGTTTCCCTAGCGGTAAAGACCTTTTCCGCTACCTGCAGCATTTCCCTTATAGTCATCTCCCCTAAGTTTTCCTGTTTACTGAGTTTTCTCCTAATGTCTGGAGCTGCCTGATTAATGAATGAGAGTACCACAGCAGACCGGTGGAGGTCCGCCTCAGGGTCAATAGGGGTGTACTGACGGTATGCCTCATAGAGGCGCTCTAAGAAACCGGCTGGGCTTTCGTTTTCCCTTTGAACGACTGCTTTCACTTTTGCAAAATTGGTGGGCCTTCTGGTGGCCGCTCGGAGACCGGCCATAAGAGTCTGGCGGTAGATCCGAAGACGCTCCCTACCTTCTGCGGTCCCGAAATCCCAATTAGGGCGGCGTAGGGGAAAAGCCTCGTCTATGGCCGGTTGGAGAGTTGTGGGTCTCCCATTATCCCCCAAGACGTTCTTCCTCGCTTCGTTGAGGATGCGCTCTCGTTCCTCCGTCGTAAAAAGAGTATTGAGCAGCTGATGACAGTCATCCCAAGTGGGACGGTGTGTATGCATGATGGACTCCAGGAGATCTATGAGACACTTGGGGTCTTCAGAAAAGGGCGGGTTCTGCGTCCTCCAGTTATATAGATCACTGGAGGAGAAGGGCCAGTACTGAAACTGTTGCCCTCCTCCCGGTCCCCCTTGGCCCACCATCCGGACTGGAAGTGTAGGGACAGTTTCCTCCCCCTGTGTTGATGAGGGGGGCCCGTCTTCCCCCTCCCTTTCCCGGATCCCTCGGGGGCGAAGTCTTCGACCCATTCCTCCTCCTGCTGCCAGTCCTGTTGAGGAGGATGAGGAAATTTCCTCCTCCGGGGCACTGGCTTGGCCAGGGGGAGTCACGTATGGAGGCGGCCGATCTTCCTCTGCCCCTGCGAGGGATGGGTAAAGGGGGGAACTCTCTGGTAAGACCGGAGATGGTGAAGGAGATGCCCTAATTTGAGGACCGGTCAAGGTGGGAAGAGGAAGTTTTTCCCCCTCCTTTATGACCAAGGCGGGCGTGACTGGGGTTTTAGCCCCGGGGGCCGAACTGGAGGGGTGGGTCAGAAAAACTGTTAACCAAGGGGGAGGGTTCCTCACCAGATCCTCCCAAACCAAAATGTAAGGAACTTGGTCTGGATGGCCTCGATTGTCTGGCTGAAAAATGACTGCTTTAACCTTAGTGATCAGGTCTAGGGAGAGGGAACCTTGAATGGGCCACCCGACTCCAAAGGTGGGCCACTCTGCAGAACAAAAGGTGTCGAACTTACCTTTCTTGATGACCAGACCTGCATTTAAGGCCCTTTCTTTAACTTCTGGAAAGTGAGAAAGGATCAGAGACTTTGGGGTTGTTTGTCCCTGTCCCATTGTGGAAGGAGACTCAAACACCAAGAGAGATAGAACAAAAAGGGTAAAGGCAACAATAATTCCACACACACACAACACTCTCCAGCACTCGCTCGGACCGGTCCTTCTCTCACACTGGTGTGCACCCCATTCAACCTCCTCACCGTCCAACTGGGATATCAGGCCGAAAGGCCTCCACTTGACGGGTGGTCGGTCGACTAGCTCAATTAGTTCTTCACCTGGCGCCAGGGTTCCTAAAATGCTCGAGCCCAAATGAGAGGAAAGCCTCTCCCAATAGGACCCTGTGGTCCTCCTTGCGAGATTCCCAGAATGAATCTCCCTGGGGATTGGCCGAATCCCCGCCGCGGCCCAAATGGAACACTCAAGTTCCTCCAAATGAGGGTCTGGGATCCCCTCCCAACGCCTAGGACTTGGGATCGCCCCTGCTTTCTCGCAGGCAGGTTCTGTCTCTCGAGAAAATGAAATCTCGCTGGGGCCTCCAAATGTTAGGACCCGGAATCCTATTCCCCCAAGAGACAGAGAGCCAGGCGTGAATGCAATCAACAAAGCAGAGTTTATTGGGCTGGCTAGCCAGGGTCGAGCTCCCACACGGACACGCAGGACCGGTTAGGAAAACACGACCCTGAGCCTCTTTAGGGGAAATCTTATATAGACCGCGGTGGCATGCATATTTTCGTTATCAACATTGGGCAAGCAGGCAGAGCACATCTTGCGCGTACCTCACATCTTGCACGTACTTCACATCTTGCATGTACCCCCCGCTCACATTCCCCACATTCTATATGCCCTAACTGAGCCCTGCCGCATTGCTTATCTTATCTACATGGGATGTTTGGTACTGGTTTCTCCAACAAGGGGGTTGGGGCCCGCTGAGACCTCCTATTCCTTTCATTATGTCAGGATTTGTTTTTCTGACCTGGTTAGGAATCCTTTGTGGCACAATTAGACATCTGTATCCTGTGGCTGTTCTGTGGTGACACAGCATCATTTCCCCACAGCTTCCCTCCCAGTTGTTACTCACTCAGCAGTGGCATTTAAATAATAAATTGAAGATGGTGGTAAGTTTCATTATTTGATTAGGGGCACGTTTCTTTCTCCAAATGAATGGAATAGTGAAAATAGATTTGAGAGTGGGTTCACAGGCCTAGTATAGAGACTTGTGGGAATCTTTTAAAGACTTCACTTGGGGTGGTTTTGTCACATTTTAACAAAAAATGGTTAAAATTGTAGCCAAAGTTGTGGGCTGAGAGTGAGCATTCCAACCTCACTGATTCTCCAGCAGGGTGATATAGAAAGAGCCTGTCTTGTGGGAGATTTGTCTGTTCCTGTAATTTGATCACTCTCCCACATGCATTTTATAAAATACAAGTCGACCTCTTTAAGTGCAGAGACTGGCATTAGAAATACATCTCTCCTTTGCAATTAAGTCTTCTGAAGTCAGCAGAGGAAAAGGTTCTGGCCCAGACTGGTCCCTGATGGACTGTTTGGCCCTGGGTATGTCCCCCTGCCCCCACCCCAACCTTTGTTTCCTCCTATGTAAACAAAAGCATGGGGCCTCCTTTGTGAGTTCCAGTCAGGTACAGGCACTGGTGGTGCACTTTGCCCTGCTGTAGAGCCAGTGGGGGTGGGGGTGAGCAGCAAAGTCACAAGAGGACACTGTCTCACAAAGCCATGATTGTTGACAAGCATTAAGGAGATGTCCTTCAATTTGAACCCAGTTTCTATAGGATCCCTTTTAGAAATGAGGACCTCAGCTGATAAGGAAAGTGTGTATTAGCCAGTGTCCTTGAATATCTCCTCTAGCTTCCTACATGTCCCTTTTTTTCATGATCATTAATAAGGAATCAGAAGCTACCACAAACCAGGAAGAATAAGGTGTCTTGCTTAAATGTGACAAACAGTCTCATTTCCATAGTAAAGTCGGTGGCAGGCAAGGGGAGGGGGCACACCACGTTGTCACTAGTGCAGCTGTAGGTGGAGGTACAACACAAGAAAAACCCAACTTCCAGCGCCTGGACCAGCCCCAGAGCTGGGCCTCACGGACTTGTTAGGGGTATGTGGCACATAGTCTTGCATGGTGCCCTCTGAATTGAGTGGTGAAATAGTCCTCACTCGGTTGGCAGGCTTGGCCATCTGGTAGTTTGGAAATTGGAGTAATGCATCCAAAATAGCTGCACTGCACTTTCCCTTTTAGTGCAGTAGTAGGCAAAAAAGCTGAGCCACTGTCCCTGTCTCCCACCCACCTTTTTCCCCTTTTTGCAGTAGAAAATGATGTTTATAAAACCCGGGAAAGCTACAACTAGGCAGCCAAAGAACGAAGTAGGTATTTCATTTTAGAGAGCACTGAAAGTAGCTAGGATATTTTCTCCTGCTTATTTTCTAAGGAAATGCTGCAGCAAACATGGGATATAAACACCACCAGTGAGTGACATGATGCTAGTCATTTGGGATGCTTGATAATTGGAGGCCTCTAGAGGTCAGCACCACATAAAGAATGGGCCTCCTCGTGCTGGAGCCTCACACACACTTCCCTTTGGAGCCTTTGGAGAAGAGGGCCAGCAGGTGTCCAGGGTGGAACAGAGAAGGAGCTAGCTGAGCTAGCACAGGAGAGGAAAATGTACTTTTCTTTACACATCAATCCCTGGCATTTTGACTTGTGTTGTTTTTTGCTTCTTCTTACCTATTTTTCTCTGCAGCTCCCACACTGTGTATCATGTCAGCTGATTGACCCATCAATGAAATGTAGTATTTAGCTGACTCTCAGAGGGGCTGGGGAACTGCCAAAGATAAGAGAGAGGTACACTGCCTTTGCATTGGGCAGGTGCATGTTAGCCCGCATGCTTTGCTAAACCCGACTTCCAAAGGGAGGGTGACCAAGGCAAAACCGGGACCATGGGTCTCTACTCAGAACCAAAATCTGGGTTGAGGGGGATGGGGAAGGATTTGAGCATCTTTAAGAGAACCTGGTTAGAATTGAGATAATGGGGAGTCCCTAAAAACTGACAGACTCTTATGGGGGCGGGCTCCCAAGCACCAGATGTAAGAGTACTATGCAGGGGTGGCCACAGGCTTCATGGGCCACCTGAGTCCAAATCCCAAATTAGAGGCGGCCATGGGCAACCCTAGAGGCTCCCAGAGTGGCTCAGGGTTTCCTTTCAACCCAACAAGGAACAGGGAGGGAAAAACAACAAAAAGACTTTTCCTCCCTCTTATCATTGCCCTTCTCTTAAGAGTTTTTATGTCTCCTGAGGAGGCTTAACCCACAAAACAGTAATGGCAATGAAGATCGCCCTTTGCTGGGGGACTGGATTGATTGAGCCTGGGATCCACACACTTAGAAGGGACATTGGTAGAAAGGACAGAAAATGTCACATGCACAAAGGAGGCCCAGGCTCCCTAGAAAAACATCTTAACACTTTGTGGCTTAAAAGCAGTTTCACTAATACCATTAAATTTCAGAATGATGTACTATGCACTATGTATTCTTTACAAGTATTGAACAGCCTGATGACGTCTCGATCACTGTCATAAAGCCAACAGTACTGAATGAACATACAAAACTTATTTTAAAAAACAATCATATAGCCCTTCTGAGTATAAGACACATACTAAGCTCCTTCAAACTCCTTTAATTCTCTCACTAGTCTTATAAGGTAAATATGATTAATATCTTCATTTTACAGATGAGTAAAATGAGGCACAGAGAAGCTGTGTAAGATCCCACAGCTAATAAGGTCAAGGAAACAACTCATTTGCCTTCCTTTCAAGCTCCTTCCTTCTAGGTCTTGTCCTCTGCACAACCCTTTACAAGGGCATCACAGGTGTGATGCCTCTGAGTGCCTGTCTTCTCATGATGAATGCCTTCTACCCAAACTTCCCTGAGACAACAAACAGGAGAAATTCACCCTCTCATCAAGACAAAGTCCAAGAGCAAAAAGAAAGCTCTCCTGGACCATTGCTCCATGGTCAAGTGCAACTGAGTTGCAACACACACTGAGGACTTCAGTCTCAATGCACCCTATCCCTTCCCCCATCCAAACATGGTTCTAGCGCTCCCAATGCACCCCGTCCCTTCCCTCATCCAAACATGATTCTAGCGCTCCTTCCAGCCTCCTGCTTCCCCCTCTCCGCAGTGCAGCAGGAGCAGACAGCCTGTCAGTCCCTGCCCCTGCTGTGGAGTTGCCATGCTGGCCTTTCCAGGCATTGTGCAGGGAAGTGCATGACAGTGACGGGTGGACATTCAATTCACTTTTGAGCTTGTCGGCTTGTGCGGCTCATCACCATTGTTACTTTCATTAACCCATATGGGGAAAGAAAAGCTGGCTGGATCACTATCCCATAAGAAATGCCCCTAACTAGATCTGCGATTCTTGTTGCTAGGATTCTGAGTGTCCTCACAAAGATCCCTAATGACCGGGACTCTCTGAGCCCTGCCATTCCAGCATGGGCTGTCTGGGGAGTGGTTGTGGATACATGGTGCTAAACCTATAAGCAGTGCTTTTTTGTTTTTCAAACAATGCAGGATGAAGGATGAGAGGAGGGAACACAGGAAAGGTGAGTCTATAACAAATCTGTGGAAATAGAAATACTCCAAGAAATGCCTGGGTTTGCAAAGAGGACAGAGCGAGTTCTACATGGTAAAAAAGAAAGGTTGGTTTTCTGAGTTTGATTCTTGCTTTCCACATGAGTTTGAGTTTTTAGATCTTTAGTTTCTTCTACTCAGAAATATTAAGGGACCCTTTGAGCCTGGGTCTATCAGGGGCCATAAAAATACAAACTTATGGAGGACCATCTTTAGAGGGGATAGGGGAAATCAGAATTTTAAAATGTCTGACTTTTAGCATTCTCTTTGTCAGCAGTGGAAGTTAGCTAGTGGAAAAGACATGAAATTTACAGTGCACTCTCAAGTCTTCATCTGCAGCAGGATTTCAGATTGGGTGCATCACTTCATCAGATGCATCCTTGGGGAGCTGTCCTTGGGTCTGCATTTCCCACCAGGCCCTCCATTTGCTCCTCACCCATGGTGCCTGTTATGGAGCACTTCAGACAGTGAGCCCCCATATCTGTGGGGTCTGCATCTGTGAATTCAACTAAATATTCAGGGGAAAAATGTTATCTCTCCTGAATATGTACAGATGTTTTCTTGTCATTATTCCCTAAAGGATGCAGTATATCAACTGTTTACAGGGCACTTACATGGGATGAGGTATTATTATAAGTGATTTAGAGATGATTTAAAATATCTGGGTGGATGTACATAGGTTGTATAGTATTTTATATAAGGGATCTGAGGACTTTGATATCTATCTGTGTTTGAGGGGGGAGCAGTGTCTTAGAACCAGCCCTCATGAATACCAAGGAATAACTGTAATTTAAAGTTCATCACCTGAATTTAGTGTGGGTATTACTGAACCCTTTTCTAGACAGTGCTACTACTCAAAAGCATATCTTTCCAGATGGCTTGAGTTTTCAAACTGTACTCAGACAAAATGGAAAATGACTCTTAACCCATGCCATTGGCTGACTGTCTTGTATAAGACAGCCCCGGGCAGTTGTTAGAGAGAACCATGGACACCCATGCTAGCCTTTCCTTTCCTCCCTGGTAAGAATGCAAGAGAAGAGAACGTTGGAAAGGTGAAGAAAGGGATGAATGAAGTCATCTATCAACTCACACTGGATTTTTTGTTGTTCTATGGTGATTTCATTGCTGGGGGCTTGGCCAGTCTAATTGGGCAGGAGCATACACTCACCTGGCTAAGTATTCTGGGTGGGAGCAGAAAAGGACTTTGGCTATTCTTTGGAGCTCTTACTTATGACCAAGTATAAGAAGAGTTTTCCAAAACCCACCTGAAGGCTGTCATCAGGTCTGTTTCCTTTCTCCCAAGCTGCATCTTCCCTCTGTCTTCTCCTGCCTTTCTGCCTGTTCCTCTTCCCCAGGTTAAAACTGGCACTTGGGATGAGAGTGGATTGTGTTTGGTAGCAGCACTAAACCATCCTTATTGCTTTAAATTTCCCCTTCCTTCAGAGACTCCATTGCTGACCTGATCAACTCCTCAGTAGCTCCTGTACTCGGTTACAAGAAAAGCTAAAAGAGATAATGAGTGATTTGATTGTGCAGACACAAACCAATGGCCTTCATATGGTGGGTGGGAAGCCTTTCTACACACATCTCCCTAGCTTTTGAAAACAATTTGTTATCCAGAAACAAGCCAGAACTACCACCCAACTCATTGCCAACAAACTTATCCAACCCAGCTCCAAAGTCAGTCCTCAAAACTCTGGCCAACTCTTTGCATGAAAGAATATTCCCTGGAGTACATTTCAAACCTTGCTCTAACACCATGCTCTTAAATTTCTGGAAGAGCAAAACAAAACTGTCCATATGCTCTTGAAAAAAATGCCATTTAGAAACTGGTGTTGGCAACTACAGATAGAATTTTGACAAAAGAAAACAGAAGCTCAGTTGGATATGCTGCTTGTTTCCCCAGAGGACAGTCCTGCTTCTGCAGAAGAGCCTGACCTATGAGTGGTTACTGGGAAATGATACCATGACCTTGGTTTGAGATTCCATGGTCAAAATGAAAGCACTCTGCGAATTCTCTAGAAATAGAACTTTTCATTTGGCACACGGTGGGGTTAGACTTTAGAGCAGTGATGTCACCAAGGAGGCAGAAACCAGGGAATTCATCCTCTGGACTAGACCAATGCCTTCTGTTTCCTGGACTCTGAACAGTGACTGACATCATCCATCTTCAACCCACACCAGCATGGGGAAGAAGACAGCAATATGTACCTTAACAAAATCACATTTTTCTGACACTATTGCTTATTTGGGGGACTTCTGGCTCTTGAATTCCTCCCTAAAACTCAGGTGCATGGTCCCAGAGGCGGATTCATATGCATTTTATAAGCTCACACTCTGGTGCAGCAGGTACTGCCTTCTTTTTATTTTCCTTGCAGTCCTGGGGATTAAACCCAGGACCATGCTAGGTGAACATGGTACCACTGAGCTACATCCCCAGCTCCTCTGGTATTTTCCTTTTTGAGCTTTAACACACAGTCATTTCTGCTGTGGTTCAGGATGCTCTTGCCAGTGGCAAACTAATAAAGGTGACACCATAGTGACAGTTCTTTTTATTTTTATTCATCTTTTATTCCACCCACTCATCAAAGGGGCAGGAGGGAAAGCAGAAGGACATTGTCCTGAGTGACAGATTCAAAATTACCCTTTCCTCTAGCCATGTCCTTCTGACCCTAACCACATGTTGGGAGCCTGACTTATTCCCCTCAGGATGACTTTTGCCCACAGAACCTATTAGCCCCTTCTGCAAACAGGCTCCTGGAAGGTCTACTTCTTGTTCTATCACCATGTCCAAAAATGGCATAAATAGGTCTTAACATTCTCTTGGAATAGGGTGGGTAATGACTTTGGGTGATACCAAGTTGATTAGTTTGGATGGTTTAGCTAGGGCAGGGAAGGCTAAGATCCCATATGTGCTTACAAAACAGAGTGTTCATGGTAGGTGAAAGAAGCATCAGTCACAGAGTGCTGCTGGAGGTTGGAATGTTGTGATGTATTCTCAGTCTTGTAACTAAGCTGCTCTTAGAGCTGCAGTTACGTAGCTCTTTGAATTATAGCATATACGCACATGAGAGATAAGGAATAGGTGCTTCTAAAACGTAGAGTCTATAGTAGGTCAAAAGTGAACCTGTCACAGAGTTCCTCCTTAGAATGGAACATTGTGCCACGTTCTCAGTCTTGTAACTAAGCTGCTTTTAGAACAGCCATTACATCCATTTTTAATTACACCGCAAAATTCCATAGTGAGAAACAAGGAACAAGAGCTATCTGAAAATGTTCATTGAACAGTGAAGATGCATCAGGCAGACTTATTTCTTACAATGAAACATTGGGCCACATTTTTAGTCTTGTTAGAAAGCTCCTTTAGAGCCACAGTTCATGCTGGTTTGAATTACAGGCCCACAATGAACAATTGGGA
The DNA here is from genome assembly GCF_047511655.1 of Castor canadensis. Lineage (NCBI taxonomy): Eukaryota > Metazoa > Chordata > Mammalia > Rodentia > Castoridae > Castor > Castor canadensis. The sequence goes on from NC_133387.1 coordinate 88,826,374, forward strand.
ATAAGAGTTTGTAAAACTGAGTCTTCATATTAGAGTTAAGATGCATCAGTCACAGAGTTCTTCCTCAGAAAGTAGCATTGTGACACATTTGCATTCTTGTGACCATATTGCTTTAGGAAAAGCAGTGATATGTTTGTTTGAATTATACCCTATTGGCACAAAATGAGAAATATGGAATATGTGCTTATAAAACCTAAACTCTTCATAGCATGTTGAAAATGCATCAGTCACAGGGTTCTTTCTTACAGTAACATCGTTCCACATTCTCAGTCCTGTAATTAAGCTTCTCTCAGAATAGTATTTACATTCTTTTCTGGAAAACATTAGATGAGCACAGAATGAGCAACATGGAATCTGTGTTTATAAAACCTAAACCCTTCATAGCACGTTGAAGATGCGTCAGTCACAGAGTTCTTTCTTATAATAGAACATCATTCCACATTCTCAGCCTTGTAACCAAGCTGCTTTTAGAAAACTGGATATATACTTCTTTGAATTACAGCATATAGAAATCCAGAGATAACACAGAATAAGTGTTTCTAAAATGGAAACTCTTCATACTAGGTTGAATATTCATCAGTCACAGATTTCTTTCACAGTGGAACATTTTACCATATTCTCAGCCTTGTAACTATGTGGTTTTAGAACAGCAGTTACATACTTCTTTGAACTATACATGTAGGACCATAATGAGCAATAAGGAGTAAGTGCTTTTAAAATCAGAACTGTTTATGGTAGAGTAAATATGCATCGGTTAGGGATTTCTTTCTTAGAATGGAACATTTTGCCCCATTTCCAGCCAGGAACTGCATACTTCTTTGAATTACACCACGTAAGCCTATGAGGTGCCATAAGGAATTAAGTGCTTCTAATCAAAACCCTTCATAGTAGGTAGCTCCTAAAACTGAAAGTGCTCATAGCACTTGAAGATACATCAGTCAGAGAATTCCTTCTTAGAATGGAACATTGTGTCACATTCTCAGCCTGTGGTTAAGCTGTTTATAGAACACCAGTTACATAATCCTTGGAGTTACAGCACACAGTGCACAATGAACACAACCAGAACGTGGTACCATATTCCACTCTAAGAAAGTACACTATGACTGAAGCTTCTTTTACTCGAGTGTGAATAGTTTTGATTTTTAGAAGCGCTTATTCCCATACTGCTCATTTTGGACCTCTATGCTGTAACTCAGAGTATATAACTGTTGTTCTAAAAGCAGCTTAGTTGAAATGAAGAGTCCTGCAACATTGCTCCATTCTCAGAGAGCACTTTTACTCTTCTGTGAACAGTTTTAGAAGCATTTATTCTATATTGCTTATTATGTGCCTCCATGCGTTAAGTCAAAATTACGTGACTCCTGTTCTATAGGAAATTTGGTACCAGCTGTGTAATGTGCCACAACACTCCATTCTAGGAATGGCACTTGGTGACTGAGCTGCTTTACTATAATGTGAAAAGTTTGGATTAGAACTGTTTGGATTTGGATTTAGATTTGTTTGGATTTAGAAATACATATTCCATATTGCTTATTATGGGCCTATATGCTGTAATTCAAATATGTAACTGCTGCTCTAAAAGCAAGTTAGTTAAAAGGCTGAGAGGTGCATTCTAAGGAAGCCCTGTGTGACTGAAGCCTCTTTACTATATTGTAAAGCGTTTTGGGTTTAGAAGGAGTTTTTCCACATTGCTCATTAAGGGCTTATATGCTGTAATTAAAGAAATGTGAACCAGCTATTCTAAAAGGGTCTTAGTTATAAGACCATTAGTTATAAGCCTGATCATGTTATATGATATTCCATTCCAGAAGCACAGTTTGGACTAAGGCTTCTTTTAGTTCTAGAATCACTTCATGTTCATGAATTCATAAAATATGTAACTGCTATTCCAAAAGAAGCCTAGTTAGTTACAAAGCTGAGAACATGGCACAATGTTTCATTCAAAAAGAACTCTCTAACTTTTTCATCTTAACTCTATGGACACTTTCAATTTTAGAAGAACTTATTCTTTACTGCTAACTATTTGCAGTACTTTAAAGCTGTTCTGAATGCAGTTTAGTTAGAAGGCTGAGACTGTGGCAAAAAGTTTCATTATAAAAAACGAGATCTGTGACTGATGCATCTTCAACCAACTATGAAGAGTTTTGATGTTAGAGGACTTATTTCATGTGACTCTAAGGGATCCTATTTGCTATAATTCAAAGTGTGAACCTCTGTTCCAAAGGAGCTTAGTTGCAAGAGTGACAATTGGGTACAATGTTCCATTCTAAAACAGAACTCTGAGACAGATGCACCTTAACTCTAATATGAACACTTTGTTTTAGAAGCATTTATTTATTATTAATTAAGATAGGCTGATGTGCAGTTAATTCAAAGAAATATTTAATTGCTGTTCTAGCTGGCAGAGTGGCTCAAGTGGTAGAGCACCTGCCTAGCAAGTGAGGCCCTGTGTTCAAACCCAATACCACCTCCCCAAAAAAGAAAAAAGCAGCTCTAAAAGCAGTTTAGTTATAAGGCTGAGAATGTGGCACAACATCCACTTTTAATAATGTGCTCTGTGACTAGTGCATTTTAATCCCATGATGAATTCTTTTAGCTTCAGAAGCATGCATTTATTACTTCTCGTTCTGAACATTTATGTTGTAATTGAAAGAAGTAGGTAACTGCTATTCTAAAAGCAGCTTAATTACAAAGCCATTAATGTGGCAGAATGTTCCATTCTAAGAAGAACTCTGAAACTGATGCATCTTAACTCTAATATGAACACTTTTCAATTTTAGGAGCAGTTATTCCTTATTGCTCATTATTTACAAGCAGTTATTCCTCTGCTTGGTTACAAGGCTGAGAATGTGCCACAGTATTCCCTATAAGAACTAACTGCGACTGACACATTTTAAGTGAACTGTAAAGCATGTATGCCTACTGCTCATTGTGGGCCTATATTCTGTAATTCAAGAACTGTTCTATAAGGAGCTTAGTTACAAGGCTGAAAATGTGACACAATGCTCCACTCTAAGAAAGAACTATGTGACAGATGCATCATCAATCTACTATGAATTCTTTTGGTTCTAGAAATTCTTATTCATTATTTCTTATTTGGGCCTATGTAGTGTAAATCAAAGAAATATGTAACTTATTCCAAAAGCAACCTAATTACAAGGCTGAAAATGGGCACAATCTTCTGTTCTCAAAAGGGACTCTGACTGATTCTTCTTAACTCTTCTATGAAGACTTTCAGTTTTAGAACTGCTTATTCTTTATTGCTCATTATGGGCCTATAGACTGGAATTCAAAGAAATATGGAATGGCTGTTCTAGAAGCAGCTTTCTGATAAGGCTTAGAATGTGGCATGATGTTTCATTCTAAGAAAAAACTTTTCAACAACATATCAGAAAGATCATTCACCATGACCAAGTCGGCTTCATCCCAGAGGCAGGGATGGTTCAACATACACAAGTCAATAAATGTAATATAGTACATTAATAGAAGCAAAGACAAAAACCACTTGATCATCTCAATAGATGGAGAAAAAGCCTTTGATAAGATTCAACCCCACATCATGATAAAAGCTTTAAGAAAACTGGGAATAGAAGGAAAGTACCTCAACATTGTAAAGGCTATATATGACAAACCTACAGTCAACATCATACTTAACGGTGAAAAACTGAAACCATTTCCCCTAAAATCAGGAATGAGACAAGGGTGCCCACTCTCCCCACTCCTATTCAACACAGTCCTGGAATTCCTAGCTAGAGCAATAAGGCAAGACAAAGTAATAAAAGGAATACAAATAGGTAAAGAAACTGTCAAAATATCCCTATTTGCAGATGACATGATCCTATACCTTAAAGGCCCAAAAAACTCTACCCCAAAACTCCTAGGCACCATAAATGGCTTCAGCAATGTAGCAGGATACAAAATCAACTTAAAAATAAGCCGCCTTTCTATACACCAACAATGAACAAATTGAGAAAGAATATATGAAAACAATTCTATTTACAATAGCCTCAAAAAAATCAAATACCTAGGTGTAAACTTAAGAAAGGATGTGAGTGACCTCTACAAGGAGAACTCCAAACCTCTGAAGAAAGAGATTGAGGAAGACTACAGAAGATGGAAAGATCTCCCATGCTCATGGATTGGTAGAATCAACATACTAAAAATGGCTATACTACCAAAAGCAATCTACATGTTCGATGCAATTTCCATCAAAATCCCAATGACATTCACCACAGAGATTGAAAAATCTACCCTAAAGTTCATTTGGAAACACAAGAGACCACGAGTAGCCAAGGAAATACTCAGCAAAAAGAGCAATGCTGAAGGTATCACAATACCCGACTTCAAACTATACTACAGAACCATAGCAATAAAAACAGCATGGTACTGGCACAAAAACAGACATGGAGACCATGTCTCCATGGAACAGAACAGAAGACCCAAATATGAATCCACACAGCTATGCCCACCTTATTTTTGACAAAGGCACCAAAAATATATGATGGAGAAAAAACAGCCTCTTCAACAAATGTTGCTGGGAAAAGTGGTTATCTGCCTGCAGAAAACTGAAATTAAATTCATGTCTGTCACCCTGTACTAGTATCAACTCAAAGTGGATTAAGGACCTTAATAGCAGACCCCAAACTCTGAAGTTAGTACATGAAAGAGTAGGGAATACCCTGGAAACAATAGGAATAGGCAAGGACTTCCTCAGTAGAACTCCATCAGCCCAGCAACTAAGAGAAAGGATGAACAAATGGGATTACATGAAATTACAAAGCTTCTGCACAACAAAAGAAATGGTCTCTAAACTGAAGAGACCACCCACACAGTGGGAGAAAATATTTGCCAGCTACACATCAGAGAAAGGACTGATAACCAGAACACACAGAGAGCTCAAAAAAACTGAACTCCCCCAAAAATCAAAGAACCAATAAAGAAGTGGGCAACTGAACTAAACAGAACTTTTTCTAAGGAAGAAATCCAGATGGCCAAAAACACATGAAAAAATTCTCACCATCCCTGGCCATAAAGGAAATGCAAATCAAAACCACACTAAGATTCCACCTCACCCCTGTTAGAATAGCCATCATCAAAAACACCACCAACAACAAATGTTGGTGAGGATGTGGGGAAAAAGGAACCCTCATACACTGCTGGTGGGAATGCAAGCTGGTGCAACCACCTTGGAAAACAATATGGAGTCTTCTTAAAAAACTAAACATAGATCTGCCATGTGACCCAGCAATCCCACTCCTAGGGATATACCCGAAGGAATGTGACTCAAGTTATTACAAAGGCACCTGCACACCCATGTTTATTGCAGCACTATTCACAATAGCCAAGTTACGGAAACAGCCAGGATGCCCCACTACCGATGAATGGATCAAGAAAATGTATTTATACACAATGGAATTTTACTCAGCCACAGAGAAAAATGAAATTTTGTCATTCACAAGTAAATGGATGGAACTAGAGAACATCATCTTAAGCAAAGTTAGCCAGGCTCATAAGGCCAAAAATCATACGTTCTCTCTCACGCGGACTTTACATCTAAAACAAATGCAGTAATGTTGGACACAGGTCACACGCTAAAGGGAGGACACCTACAGGAGGAATAGGGAAAGACAGGAAACCCAAAACAAAAGTGTTTGATGTACCCACTGCAAAGAGCTAATATAGTAACCTTAAAACAGCAGAGGTCACTATGGGAAGGTGACCAAGAAATAGTGAAGAGGTCTGGTAGGATGAATCAGTTTGGGTTGTAATACACACGTGCATGGAAGCAATGTTAGGAATCTCTCTGTATAGCTGTCTTTATCTCAACTAGCAAAAACACTGTGTCTTTCTTATTATTGCTATGTCTTCAACAAAACTGGAGAAGAGGGCAGAACAGGTTCTGCCTGGAAGTGAGGAGGGTGGGGAGGAGAGGGCAGAGGTGGGGGCAGAGGGGAGAAATGACACGTATGAATAAATGAATAAACAATTAATAAAAGAAAAAATCTTTGATAGACCCATCTTCTTTCTACTATCAAGTGTTTTGGTTTTATAAACACATTCCTTATTGCCTGTTATGTGCCTATATACAGTCACCAAGGACTGATGTAAATGTTGTTCTAAAAGCAGCTTAGCTTTGAGGCTTGGGTTGGGGGACAAGATTCTGTTCTAAGAAAGACCTCTGTGACTTATGCACTTGACTTACTGTCAAGCGTTCAGTTTGATTCTCTTTTCTTTGTGGTACTGGAGCTTGAACTCAGGACCTCACACTTGCTAGGCAGGTGCTCTACCACTTGAGCTACTCTACCAGCAAGTGTTTCAGTTTTATAAGCACAAACTCCCATTGCTTCTCGGGCACAAATAGGCTATAATGAAAAATACGTAAATACTGTTCTAAAAGTAGTCTAGTTACAAGGCTGAGAATGTGTCTGATGCTCCATTCTAAAGAAGAATCTGTTACTTACGCATATGAACACTTGGTTTTAGAGTGCTTACTTATTCTTTATTCCTCACTAAGAGCATATTTGCTGCAATTCAAAGAAGGATGTAACTACTTTCTACAAGCAGCTTAGTTACAAGGCTGAGAATGGGGCACAATGTCCCATTGTGAGGACAAATTCTTCTACTGGTGCATATTACCACCACTATGAACACTTGGTTTTAGAAACACTTATTCATTTTTGCTCATTATGAGCTTTTATGTTATAATTCAAAGAAGTATGTAACTGGTATTCTAAAAGTATCTCAGTTATAAGGTTGAAAATGTGGCATGGTGTGCAAGCTAAGAAAAACTTTGTGACTGATGCATCATAACTCTATTACTAACACTGTCACTTTCAGAAGCACACATTCCTTGTCTTTTCTTATGGGCTATATTCTGTAATTCAAAGAAACAGGCAACTGCTCTTCTAAAAGCAGCTTAGACAAAGAGTGAGTTTGAGGCCACCTTAGGCAGAAGACCATATCTCAATCAATAAGCCAGGCATGGTGGTGTACGTCTGTAATCAGAACCAAAGGATGGGAAGTGGTTTTACCTAGTAAGGTGCTCTTGAAGCCAAGATGGTGATTTGAGTGGAGGCACATACATGAAGCTGCAACTATAATGAGATGTAGATGAGGTCTCTGGATAACATTTGGGGTTGAGAAAGTAGTCAAGCCTTACACCAGGACAACAGTGGAGCAGGACATTTAGCAAAATGTCCTGGATATGGCTCTGCTCCCTGGCTCTATGTTACCTTATCTTTCTGCCTACCTATCCTCATCTCCATGAGTATCTCATATAATAAGCAGTGAGTTGTCCTTATACAAATTACAGACCCTAAGGTAATTTTAAATTGATGAACTAATATGACCCTTAGTCATCTTAAAACATTACTGCCTAAAGCTTATTCTCTCCAAATTATTGGCTTATTTTAGATGGAACTGTACTTTAAGCAGAATCTTTATTTTTAGGTACTTATAATTCCTAAAAAAAAAAAATAGTGGTTCTCAGTTGGATGCCAGTGGCTCATTCCTGTAATCCTAGCTACTCAGGAGGCAGAGATCAGGAGGTTAGCTGCTCAAAGCCAACCCAGGCAAATACTTTGCAAGACTATCTCGAAAAACCCTTCATTAAAAAAGGACTGGTGGAGTGACTTAAGGTGTAGGCCCTGAGTTCAAGTCCCAGTACTACAAAAAATATATATAGTGGTTCTCAAACTTTAAAAGATCAGATGTCTCTTGATGGTGCAGTGTCTTTAAAAATCAACAGTTTATGACACAACACTCAATAAACTCAGATGTGTCATCTTTTTATAGATCTTTAAAATCTAAAAGAACTTGAACTCATACTTAGAAAAATATTTTAGTATTTTAACATATTTACAAATGATTCAGATATCTTATGTCTATCATATGCATTTATAAACACACAATACATTTTATATTTATTTCACCTTAACCTTAAGATACCAGACAAGTATAGACAATACCTCAAATCATTTCTTTGCAAAGAGAAAACCCTGAAAACTGCTATAATTGAGAGGTAGCATAAAGCAAAGCAACATGGAAATATAAATTTGCTAAGCCTATCTATGGACAGTTAAATCCAAATTATAATTATGACAAACTGAAGCAAGTTGAGGACTCTTGGGTATGTGGCTAAGCCTTAAATTTTGCAAGCCTTATAAGGGTCAAACCAAATTCCATGAAGTGGTAACTTTAAAAAAAAAATGTTTACCTTTGTTTTTCTTTTAGACCCAAATAGTCTAAACTAATTCTTTTGGTATCCAACCAAGACTTGCTGCTAGCAATCCTAATAACAGGCAATCTTAGCAGAGAAGAAAAATAAAATAGAGCCAGAACCAGTCCAAACCCTCTAATCAAACAACCAAAAAACAAGACACAAAAATAGATTCATTTAAAAATGCAAGCAGAACTAAAGTGCATCAGGCAGGAAAAAAAAAAAAAAAAAAAAAAGAGCCCCAAAAGACAAAATCCCCTTCACAGGCTAGTGCTTGTAATCCCAACTACTCAACAGGAGGCAGAGACCATGAAGACAAAGGTTTGAGCCCAGGAAGGGCAAAAGGTTAGCAAGACCCCAGATCAATAAGCAGGGCACAGTGTCATGTACCTGTGATGCCAGCTACACAGGAGGCCATAGGTAAGAGGATTGCAATCCAAGGCTGGCCTTAGGTAAAAAAAATTTTAAAAAGGGACCCTTCTTGAAAAATAACTTAAAAAGCAAACAAAGGCTGGGGGCATGGCTCAAGTGGTACAGCACCTACCTAGCAAGCACAAGTTCAAAGCTCACTACAGCAAGTACAAATATAATTAAATAAAGTGACCGTGAATATCCTAGCCACTTATTTCTTGGAATTTGGGAGCAGTTTTAACCAAACTCTGCCCAATGCTATTTTTTTTAGGACTCATTCATATTTAAGTCAATTAGGCACCTTAAAAACAATATGCAAACATAAGCATACATATAGACGCATCATACAATACCAGTGGAAAACAATGATTATATATGTCTTTTATTTACATTTATTCACTCATTTACAAAACCCAGAATAGCAAGCAAGTCTCCCTCCCATCACACTTTTTCTTTTCTTTCTTTCTTTCATCTTTCCTTCCTTCCTCCCTTTCTTCCTTTCTTTCTTTCATCCTTCCTTCCTTCCTCCCTTTCTTCCTTTCTTTCTTCTTTCCTTTCTTCCTCCCTTTCTTCCTTTCTTTCTTTCTTCTTTCCTTCCTTCCTCCCTTTCTTTCTTTCCTTCCTTCCTTCCTTCCTTCCTTTCTTTCTTTCTTTTTCTTTCTTTTTGTATTGTGTTTTAACTTGGGACCTTGCACTTACCAGACAGGTGCTCTACCACTTGAGCCATGCTCCTAGTCCCTTATTTGTACTTAGCATTTGAGAACACTTTAAAGGTTTTTTTTCTTTCTTTAGAACACTAATTGGATCATCTCTAAAATAGTCCTTAATCTTAAAACTGCATTTCCAATTCCACCTCACCCCTGTTAGAATAGCCATCATCAGCAACACCACCAACAACAGGTGTTGGTGAGGATGCGGGGTAAAAGGAACCCTCTTACACTGTTGGTGGGAATGTAGACTAGTACAACTACTCTGGAAAAAAATTTGGAGGCTACTTAAAAAGCTGGACATCGATCTACCATTTGATCCAGCAATACCACTCTTGGGGATATACCCAAAAGACTGTTACTCCAGAGGCACCTGCACATCCATGTTTATTGCGGCACTATTCACAATAGCCAAGTTATGGAAACAGCCAAGATGCCCCAGCACTGACGAATGGATTAAGAAAATGTGGTATCTATACACAATGGAATTTTATGCAGCCATGAAGAAGAACGAAATGTTATCATTCGCTGGTAAATGGATGGAATTGGAGAACATCATTCTGAGTGAGGTTAGCCTGGCTCAAAAAACCAAAAATCGTATGTTCTCCCTCATATGTGGACATTAGATCAAGGGCAAACACAACAAGGGGATTGGACTATGAGCACATGATAAAAGCAAGAGCACACAAGGGAGGGGTGAGGATAGGTAAGACACCTAAAAAACTAGCTAGCATTTGTTGCCCTTAACGCAGAGAAACTAAAGCAGATACCTTAAAGCAACTGAGGCCAATAGGAGAAGGGGAACAGGTACTAGAGAAAAGGTTAGATCAAAAAGAATTAACCTAGAAGGTAACACCCACGCACAGGAAATCAATGTGAGTTAATGCCCTGTATAGCTATCCTTATCTCAACCAGCAAAAACCCTTGTTCCTTCCTATTATTGCTTATACTCTCTCTACAACAAAATTAGAAATAAGGGCAAAATAGTTTCTGCTGGGTATTGAGGGGGGGAGAGGGAGGGGGCGGAGTGAGTGGTAAGGGAGGGGGTGGGGGCAGGGGGTAGAAATGAACCAAGCCTTGTATGCACATATGAATAATAAAAGAAAAATGAAAAAAAACTGCATTTCCAGAGGCAGGACTCTTGGCATAAGCTGGATAGAAGATTTATACCTGAAAGATACAGATTTCAACCTAAGTACTATTGAAAGAGGGTGTAAGTAAATTCCCAAGAAGGGAAAAGCCAAAAGGTGAGGCTAGTTAAGTAAATGCATTTCCCTATATTTGTCAGCAGAGGGAGATGTTCTTCCACAAAAAAATTACTTTTACAGCTTTATAGTGGTACATTGCAATGTCATAAAGCCATATTTTGGTCTTGCAAACTCATTTCCTACCCTCCTTTTTTTTTTCCTCCTAAGATTTACTATCATCTCAGAGGGAAATAATGTCTTTCCCTCCTAAATCACTGATCTAGTTTCCTTTGTTCTGGCATCATTTATTAAAATCTAACAGACACATGGGTTACACAGTGGCACAATACATTACCAAATTCCTTTCTAGTTATAAGACTATAGCTGACCATTGGCCATCAATTAGTATGTGGACAACAGTACTTAGATAGTGTTGCAACTGAGTCACCCATTCCAAAATAAATGTAATTAGAAGAGAAAGAGAAAGACAAACCAAATTAATACTCTCCAAACAAATATGTTTCCTGAGAATTTTAGTACTCTGAATCTTCCCTCCCACCACTGGTACCCCAGCTAAGCAAGGTTCAAATGCAGTAGACATAACTTACCTCACGCCAATTGGTACCCGAAAATAACCTAAGAGAGGCTCAAACAGTGGAGATGGAAAAATCAAACCAGTGTGATCCAGCAAGACTGGAGCCTGTTGCCCCCCTCAAACCAAACCAAACCAAACCAAACAAACAAACAATGGGTACCCTCAACACAAATGAGCAGCCTCCAAACAGCCTGGGCCCAGGGTGAAAATAAAAAATCTTTACTTTCCATCAAAAAAGTATTTTTTAGGCATGCAATGCCATGAGCAGGAAAGCAGGGGCAATCCCTGAGGCATAAAACATCTCCCACAGCTGATGCATGCCCCTGGAGCGTGGGCTTGGGACTTGATTAGACAGGAGCAGTGCAATCCCCATCCCCAGATCTACTGCTGTTTTCCCCAGTCCCCAGGACGACCCAGAGGGCCACCACACTCAGGGTCAGGGCCTTTTCTCCTGGCTGAATCTATCAAAATTCTGACTGGAATCTGAGGTTCTTACTGCTTGGCATTCAACCAAAAACCCCGGAAACAAAGTTGATGGAAGAAAACAGATTCATTCAAAGATGGCATGCCCACCTTATTTTTGACAAAGGCACCAAAAACATATGATGGATAAAAGATAGCCTCTTCAACAAATGTTGCTGGGAAAAGTGATTGTCTTCCTGCAGAAAACTGACACTAGATCTGTGCCTGTCACCCTGTACTAGTATCAACTCAAAGTGGATTAAGGACCTTAATAGCAGACCTAAAACCTTAAGTTAATACATGAAAGACTAGGAATAGGCAAGGACTTCCTCAGTAGAACTCCATCAGCCCAGCAACTAAGAGAAAGGATGGACAAATGGGATTACATGAAATTGCAAAGCTTCTGCACAACAAAAGAAGTGGTCTCTAAACTGAAGAGACCACCTACACAGTGGGAGAAAATATTTGCTAGCTATACATCAGAGAAAGGACTGATAACCAGAATACACAGAGCTCAAAAAACTAAACTCCCCCAAAAATCAATGAACCAATAAAGAAGTGGGAAACTGAACTAAACAGAACTTTTTCTTTTTTTTTTTATTGTTTTATTATTCATATGTGCATACAAGGCTTGGGTCATTTCTCCCCCCTGCCCCCACCCCCTCCCTTACCACCCACTCTGCCCCCTCAGAACTTTTTCTAAGGAAGAAATCCAGATGGCCAAAAACACATGAAAAAATTCTCACCATCTCTGGCCATAAAGGAAATGCAAATCAAAACCACACTAAGATTCCACCTCACCCCTGTTAGAATAGCCATCATTAGAAACACTACCAACAACAGGTGTTGGCAAGGATGTGGGGGAAAAGGAACCCTCTTACACTGCTGGTGGGAATGCAAGCTGGTACAACCACCTTGGAAAACATTATGGAGGCTTCTTAAAAATCTAAACATAGATCTGCCATGTGATCCAGCAATACCACTCCTAGGGATATACCCGAAGGAATGTTACTCAAGTTATTACAAAGGCACCTGCACACCCATGTTTATTGCGGCACTATTCACAATAGCCAAGCTATGGAAACAGCCAAGATCCCCACTACTGATGAATGGATTAGGAAAATGTGGTAGCTATACACAATGGAATTTTACTCAGCCACAAAGAAGAGTGAAATTTTGTCATTCACAAGTAAATGGATGGAACTGGAGAACATATGTTAAGTGAAGTTAGCCAGGCTCAGAAGGCCAAAAATCACATATTCTCCCTCATGTGCGGATTACAGACCCAAAACAAATGCAGTAATATTATTGGACATGGGTCACACACTAAGGGGAGAAAATGCATGGGAGAAATAGAGAAAGGAAAGAAAACCTAAAACTTGAATGTGGCTGATGTGCTCCCTGTTGAGGAGTGAATAAAGTAATCTTAAATTAGCAGAGGCCACTATAGGAAGGGGACCAGGAAGTAGTGAAGAGTTCTGGTAGAAATGAATCATTGTGGGTTGCAATACACAAGTGCATGGAAGCAACACTAGGAATCTCTCTGTATAGCTATCTTTATCCCAAACTAGCAAAAACTCTATGTCTTTCTTGTTATCAATTATGTTTTCTCTTCAACAAAATCAGAGAAAAAGAGGGCGGAACAGGTTCTGCCTGGAAGTGGGGGGTTGGGGGGGTGGCACAAAGAATGTATACACATGTCAGTAAATGTAAAAATGATAAAATAAAAGGAGAAAGAAAAAAACAAAGATGGCACTGAAGAGCACAGAGGAAACTCTACATCTTAAATCTCTACTCATAGTGCATTAGGGCACAAAAGAGCTTTTATGGGACAGAAAAGAGACAATGGGCAGCAAGTCCATGCATTTGGCCAGGTTTTCCTCATTCAGAGGTGAGTCACTTCCTCTTCTCTGGCATGATACTCAGTCTGTTCTGTTGCCCTACAGAACCCAAGGAGGGGCTTCTCTTTAGCAAAGAGGATTAGGGAGAGGTAGAAGCAAAAGGAAGGGAGGGTAAGAGGCAGTTCCAAATGGATCCCTATTACAAAACCATAGGAATCCATAGGATAATTAGGGGATGTTTTTGAAAACCTGAGTTCCAATAAGTTGGAAAATGTAAAAGAAAATGATAATTTTCTAGACACACAGAACACGTCGTAAGAGAACAGAAAAAAACCTAGATCAATAATGAGCAATGTGACAAAAGCAATAATCCAAAGTCCCCCAACAGCAAGGAAAGCACAGGACTGGACAAATCACTGCTGAATGTTACCAGCTCTTTAAAGAACTATAGTCAATGCTCCTTGAACTATTCCATAAAATAGAAACAGATAGAATGCTTCTAAGCCCATTCTCAGAAGCCAGTATTATGCTGAAACCAAAACAGAATAGGGACATGACAAAAAAGAGAAAACTCTAGACCAATTCTCTTGATGAACATAGATATAAAATTCCTCAACCAAATACCTGCACAACAAACTGAACACAGATGCTGGTTGGTTCAACATATGTACAAACTAGATGTAGAATGGCACATATATAGAAACAAGGGAAAAAATAGCGTGGTCATCTTGATAAATGAAGAAAAATCCTTTTGACAAAAACTACCATCATCTCATGATAAAAACTAAATAGAAGGACTATGCCTCAATATAACAAGACCATATATGGCAAACCTATAGCCAACATTTTATTGAATAGAGAAAAAACTAAAAGCATTTCCTCTGAAATCAGGAAGGAGACAAGCTTGTCCACTCTCACTATTCCTATTCACTATACCACTTGAAATCTTAGCCAGAGCAAGGAAAAAGAATGAGACAACCCAGATATAAAGCCAAACAGCAACAGCTATCTGGTTCTTGACAAAAGTGCCAAAAAACACATTGTAGAAAAGAAAACTCCTGGGCTGGAGGAGTGACTCAAGTGGTAGAGCACTTGCCTAGCAAGTACAAAGCCATAAGTTCAAATCTCAGTATCACTGAAAAAAAGTGAAAAATTTAAAATATGGTACATGCATGCAAGGGGACATTAATCATTGCCCTGAAAAAGGAACCCTCCCCCCATACTGGTGCTTGAACCTAGGGCCTACACCTTGAGCCACTCCACCAGCCCTTATTTTTGTTGGGTCTTTTTGAGATAGGGTCTCTCGAACTATTTGCTTGGGCTGTCTTTGAACCACAATCCTCCTGATCTCTGCCTCCTGAGTAGCTAGAATTACAGGTGTGAGCCACCTGTGTCTGGCAAAAACCTGTTGTTGATAACATGGATGTGCCTAGGTCTTATGCTAAGGGAAATACATTATTCATGGAAGGAAACTTGTCCCAGGGTGCCACTTCCATGGAGAATCTAAAACAATCAAACTCATAGAAGCAGAGCATTTGGCTCTTTCAGAATAGTTAAAGAATGGTAGCTGCCTTTAGTTTGGGAAGGAAGATTGGGTAGGTATTTCCAGTATGTATAAATCTTAGTAATATAATATGAATATGTCCTAGAAATCTACCATACAGTATGCAACCTATAATCAATCATTAACATATAATATATACAATATTGTATAATAAAAAATTTGCTAAGATAGCTTTTGTATTAAGGGTTCTTATAAAAAATACAGTGATGATGATAATAATGATGTTTAGTAAAAATAGTAATGCAGATAGTAGGAAGAAAAGATGGTAGATAGTTTAAGGACCGTGGGAACTTGACCTGCACAATTTCAAACAAATACTCCAGATTTTTGTGGCAGCAAGGATTGGGTTTTTCTGACAACCAAGATACTGCCAATACATGGAGGGCACATAATATTCATTGACTGACCCTTTAACTTTCTAATGTGCGTAACAGCCCCGTGCAGGGTCAGGCAGCTGCTGCTCACCTGCCTGTCTGTTTGCTGGCTGAGAACAGCTGGGAGAGGGTCAAATTGCCCCAGCTGATCTGCTGCTTCTCTCCCCCCCTCCCTTCTCTTAATTCCCTCCTGCCTGGGTCAGTAAAGCTGAAACACAACGCAGAGAACTGCAGAGACCAGCAAGCATCTGGGAATACCTAGAGCATCCATAATACAGGCAGACACAGAACCTCCAAGTGCCGCCCACTGCACAGATCTATCTCTGCCTTAGTGTGTCTGCAACCTCCTCAACAATAACGCAATGTAGAGAACTGCAGAAAAAAAGAGCTGTGAGCACAAGCAGACATAAAACCTCTGTCTGCTGCCTGCCTGCGCTGCTCTGTAGCTGATCCATTTTCAACCAAGCAAATCTGCTAACCTGCCAGGTGAGCACAACACACTGGGAGGGAACCTCATGTTCTAGCACAGCTGGGGAGCTGATTGCACCCCCTCTGGACAAAACTGGTGATGAAATACATGGAGGGAATATATCCCCTCTGCCTGGGGGAGAGGGGCACAACGCGGAGCTGAAATAGCAGGTAGGGGGATGGAGCGACATAGCAACCACCATGGGGAAAGCCATGGGGCAGTGCAGTGTCTTGGAGAAACCAGGAGCAAGCTGAAACTGAGAGTCTCACCAAGAGAACAGCTCATCTCTAACTCACAGGCTTGCCCTGTGAGTGGAAGGGGCTGGTGACTGCTCATTTACCAACCCCTCACAGGACCACTTCTGAGAACCCACCTGCTCCAGAGGTCTCACTCCACAAAAGAAGCCTGGGCTCAAACACCCAGAGCTCAGCACCCCCAAAGCTGTCTGATAGGGAAGAGCAACACTCATTGCCACGCAACTCAACATACCAGCCTTAAGAAGGGACTGCCTTGGCCAAAGCCCCTATAAAAAATAAAAGCATCACCACCTCAACCTGAAATCAGAGGAAAGAGTCCAGAACATTCATTGAACTGAATGTATATATATATATATTTGTATATATATAATTTATATATAATTATATATATTATAATATTATATAATATATAATTATATATAATTTAAACTTACTATGATTCTGTTTTATTATTTATATATATATTAATTTTAATTTTTATTTTCTTTATTTTCTCTTCCATTTTACCATTACCTACATCCTTCCCCATTCTGTCCTAACACTAACTTGCTCAGCCCTCTATTGCCCCATTTTCCTTTCTCTACCCCAGTTTTTTCTTTCTCATCTCCTTCCATCTTCTCTCCCTTCCTTTCCCCCTCCTCACCTTGTTCTCTTCCTCTCCCTCTCTGGAGCCCCACTACCTCAACCTCCTCAAAATGCACCACGCACTGAATAGTCTATTATACCAACTTTACACATTACCCCATCCTTCCTAACCCTCAGCAATCCCTGACAATAGCACCCTCTTCCACAACAACTAAACTACATCTCAATACACATTAGGGACTTAGTACCCTAGAACCCCCACACTTCACACCCTTTCCCCTTGCCCCATCCCCCCTTTCTGCCCCTTCCTCCAGTGCCAGCTCTTTCGATACCTAAGTATCCACCTCTATCCAAACAACTGTTACCCCCCGCAGTCTCCATGGCTTATAGATGCTATCACCAAGGGGCTCCCTACGAATTTTTTTTTCTTTTTTTCATTTTTCTTTTATTATTCATATGTGCATACAAAGCTTGGTTCATTTCTCCCCCCTGCCCCCACCCCCTCCCTTACCACCCACTCCGTCCCCTCCCGCTCCCCCCCCAATACCCCGCAGAAACTATTTTGCCCTTATCTCTAATTTTGTTGTAGAGAGAGTATAAGCAATAATAGGAAGGAACAAGGGGTTTTGCTGGTTGAGATAAGGATAGCTATACAGGGCATTGACACATTGATTTCCTGTGCGTGTGTGTTACCTTCTAGGTTAATTCTTTTTGATCTAACCTTTTCTCTAGTTCCTGGTCCCCTTTTCCTATTGGCCTCAGTTGCTTTAAGGTATCTGCTTTAGTTTCTCTGCATTAAGGGCAACAAATGCTAGCTAGTTTTTTAGGTGTCTTACCTATCCTCACCCCTCCCTTGTGTGCTCTCACTTTTATCATGTGCTCATAGTCCAATCCCCTTGTTGTGTTTGCCCTTGATCTAATGTCCACATATGAGGGAGAACATACGATTTTTGGTCTTTTGAGCCAGGCTAACCTCACTCAGAATGATGTTCTCCAATTCCATCCATTTACCAGCGAATGATAACATTTCGTTCTTCTTCATGGCTGCATAAAATTCCATTGTGTATAGATACCACATTTTCTTAATCCATTCGTCAGTGCTGGGGCATCTTGGCTGTTTCCATAACTTGGCTATTGTGAATAGTGCCGCAATAAACATGGATGTGCAGGTGCCTCTGGAGTAACAGTCTTTTGGGTATATCCCCAAGAGTGGTATTGCTGGATCAAATGGTAGATCGATGTCCAGCTTTTTAAGTAGCCTCCAAATTTTTTTCCAGAGTGGTTGTACTAGTCTACATTCCCACCAACAGTGTAAGAGGGTTCCTTTTTCCCGCATCCTCACCAACACCTGTTGTTGGTGGTGTTGCTGATGATGGCTATTCTAACAGGGGTGAGGTGGAATCTTAGTGTGGTTTTAATTTGCATTTCCTTTATTGCTAGAGATGGTGAGCATTTTTTCATGTGTTTTCTGGCCATTTGAATTTCTTCTTTTGAGAAAGTTCTGTTTAGTTCACATGCCCATTTCTTTATTGGTTCATTAGTTTTGGGAGAATTTAGTTTTTTAAGTTCCCTGTATATTCTGGTTATCAGTCCTTTGTCTGATGTATAGTTGGCAAATATTTTCTCCCACTCTGTGGGTGTTCTCTTCAGTTTAGAGACCATTTCTTTTGATGAACAGAAGCTTTTTAGTTTTATGAGGTCCCATTTATCTATGCTATCTCTTAGTTGCTGTGCTGCTGGGGTTTCATTGAGAAAGTTCTTACCTATACCTACTAACTCCAGAGTATTTCCTACTCTTTCTTGTATCAACTTAAGAGTTTGGGGTCTGATATTAAGATCCTTGATCCATTTTGAGTTAATCTTGGTATAGGGTGATATACATGGATCTAGTTTCAGTTTTTTGCAGACTGCTAACCAGTTTTCCCAGCAGTTTTTGTTGAAGAGGCTGCTATTTCTCCATCGTATATTTTTAGCTCCTTTGTCAAAGATAAGTTGCTCATAGTTGTGTGGCTTCATATCTGGATCCTCTATTCTGTTCCACTGGTCTTCACGTCTGTTTTTGTGCCAGTACCATGCTGTTTTTATTGTTATTGCTTTGTAATATAGTTTGAAGTCAGGTATCGTGATACCTCCTGCATTGTTCTTTTGACTGAGTATTGCCTTGGCTATTCGTGGCCTCTTGTGTTTCCATATAAATTTCACAGTAGATTTTTCAATCTCTTTAATGAATGTCATTGGAATTTTGATGGGAATTGCATTAAACATGTAGATTACTTTGGGGAGTATCGACATTTTTACTATGTTGATTCTACCAATCCATGAGCATGGGAGATCTCTCCACCTTCTATAGTCTTCCTCAATCTCTTTCTTCAGAAGTGTATAGTTTTCCTTGTAGAGGTCTTTCACATCTTTTGTTAGGTTTACACCTAGGTATTTGATTTTTTTTGAGGCTATTGTAAAGGGAATTGTTTTCATACATTCTTTTTCCGTTTGCTCATTGTTAGTGTATAGAAATGCTAATGATTTTTCTATGTTGATTTTATATCCTGCTACCTTGCTATAGCTATTGATGATGTCTAGAAGCTTCTGAGTAGAGTTTTTTGGGTCTTTAAGGTATAGGATCATGTCGTCTGCAAATAGGGATATTTTGACAGTTTCTTTACCTATTTGTATTCCTTTTATTCCTTCTTCTTGCCTAATTGCTCTGGCTAGGAATTCCAGTACTATGTTGAATAGGAGTGCAGATAGTGGGCATCCTTCTCTGGCTCCTGATTTTAGAGGGAATGGTTTTAATTTTTCTCCGTTAAGTATAATGCTGGCTGTAGGTTTGTCATATATAGCTTTTATAATGTTGAGGAACTTTCCTTCTATTCCTAGTTTTCTTAGAGCTTTTATCATGAAATGATGTTGGATCTTATCAAAGGCTTTTTCTGCATCTATTGAGATGATCAAGTGGTTTTTGTCTTTGCTTCTGTTAATGTGGTTTATTACGTTTATTGATTTTCGTATGTTGAACCACCCCTGCATCCCTGGGATGAAGCCTACCTGGTTGTGGTGACTAATCTTTTTGATGTGTTGCTGAATTTGATTTGCCATTATTTTGTTGAGGATTTTTGCATCAATGTTCATTAAGGAGATTGGCCTATAGTTCTCCTTTTTGGAGGTGTCTTTGCCTGGTTTAGGGATAAGTGTAATACTGGCTTCATAAAATGTGTTTGGCAGTTTTCCTTCCCTTTCTATTTCATGGAACAGTTTAAGGAGGGTTGGTATCAGTTCTTCTTTAAAGGTCTGATAGAATTCAGCAGAGAATCCATCAGGTCCTGGACTTTTCTTTTTGGGGAGACTCTTGATTGCTGCTTCAATTTCATTTTGTGTTATAGGTCTATTCAGGTGATTAATTTCCTCTTGGTTCAGTTTTGGATGATCATATGTATCTAGAAATCTGTCCATTTCTTTTAGATTTTCAAATTTATTTGAATATAGGTTCTCAAAGTAGTCTCTGATGATTTCCTGGACTTCCATGGTGTTTGTTGTTATCTCCCCTTTTGCATTCCTGATTCTACTAATTTGGGTTTTTTCTCTCCTCATTTTAGTCAGGTTTGCCAGGGGTCTATCGATCTTGTTTATTTTTTCAAAGAAC
Source organism: Castor canadensis (assembly GCF_047511655.1). Taxonomy (NCBI): domain Eukaryota; kingdom Metazoa; phylum Chordata; class Mammalia; order Rodentia; family Castoridae; genus Castor; species Castor canadensis. Next base: position 88,846,684 of record NC_133387.1, read on the forward strand.
CAACTTTTTGTTTCATTAATTCTTTGTATGGTTTTTTTGGTTTCTATTTCGTTGATTTCAGCTCTTATTTTTATTATTTCTCTCCTTCTATTTGTTTTGGGATTTGCTTGTTCTTGTTTTTCTAGGAGTTTGAGATGTATCATTAGGTCATTGATTTGGGATCTTTCAATCTTTTTAATATATGCACTCATGGCTATAAACTTTCCTCTCAAGACTGCCTTAGCTGTGTCCCATAGGTTCTGGTAGGTTGTGTTTTCATTTTCATTGACTTCTAGGAACTTTTTAATTTCCTCTTTTATTGCATCGAGGATCCATTCTTCATTAAGTAATGAGTTATTTAGTTTCCAGCTGTTTGCATGTTTTTTGTCTTTACTTTTGTTGTTGAGTTCTACTTTTACTGCATTGTGGTCAGATAGTATGCATGGTATTATTTCTATTTTCTTATATTTGCTGAGGCTTGCTTTGTGCCCTAGGATATGATCTATTTTGGAGAAGGTTCCATGGGCTGCTGAGAAGAATGTATATTGTGTAGAGGTTGGATGAAATGTTCTGTAGACATCTACTAGGTCCACTTGATCTATTGCATATTTTAGATCTTGGATTTCTTTATTGAGTTTTTGTTTGGATGACCTATCTATTGATGATAATGGAGTGTTAAAGTCTCCCACAACCACTGTGTTGGCGTTTATATATGCTTTTAGGTCTTTCAGGGTATGTTTGATGAAATTGGGTGCGTTGACATTGGGTGCGTACAGATTGATGATTATTATTTCCTTTTGGTCTATTTCCCCTTTTATTAGTATGGAATGTCCTTCTTTATCTCATTTGATCAATGTAGGCTTGAAGTCTACTTTGTCAGAGATAAGTATTGCTACTCCTGCTTGTTTTCGGGGGCCATTGGCTTGGTAAATCTTCTTCCAGCCTTTCATCCTAAGTATATGCTTATTTCTGTCGGTGAGATGAGTCTCCTGTAAGCAACAAATTGTTGGATCTTCTTTTTTAATCCATTTTGTCAAACGGTGTCTTTTGATGGGTGAATTGAGTCCATTAACATTAAGTGTTAGTACTGATAGGTATGTGGTGATTCCTGCCATTTAGTTATCTTAGTTGTTTGAAGGTTTGATTGTGTGTACCTAACTTGATGTTACTCTCTACTGTCTTGCTTTTTCTTATCCTGTGGTTTGGTGCTGCCTGCCTTTTCATGGTTAAGTTGGGTGTCACTTTCTGTGTGCAGGATCCCTTGCAGAATCTTTTGTAATGGTGGCTTTGTGGTCACATATTGTTTTAGTTTCTGCTTATCATGGAAGACTTTTATTGCTCCATCTATTTTGAATGATAGCTTTGCTGGGTAGAGTATCCTGGGGTTGAAGTTATTTTCATTCAGTGCCCGGAAGATCTCACCCCACGCTCTTCTTGCTTTTAATGTTTCTGTTGAGAAGTCTGCTGTGATTTTGATGGGTTTACCTTTGTATGTTACTTGTTTTTTCTCTCTTGCAGCCTTCAATATTCTTTCCTTAGTTTCTGAACTTGTTGTTTTAATGATGATATGTCATGGAGTAGTTCTATTTTGATCTGGTCTGTTTGGTGTCCTGGAGGCCTCTTGCATTTGTATGGGAATATCTTTCTCTAGATTGGGGAAATTTTCCATTATTATTTTGTTGAATATATTACGCATTCCCTTCGCTTGCACCTCTTCTCCTTCTTCGATGCCCATGATTCTCAAGTTTGGTCTTTTGATGGAGTCAGTGAGTTCTTGCATTTTCTTTTCACAGGTCTTGAGTTGTTTAATTAATAGTTCTTCAGTTTTTCCTTTAATTACCATTTCATCTTCAAGTTCTGAGATTCTGTCTTCTGTTTGTTCTATTCTGCTGGATTGGCCTTCCGTTTTGTTTTGCAGTTCTGTTTCATTCTTTTTTCTGAGGTTTTCCATATCCTGGCTGTTTTCTTCTTTATTGTTGTCTATTTTTGTCCTGAGTTCATTTATCCATTTATTCATTGTGTTCTCTCTTTCACTTTGGTGTTTATACAGTGCTTCTATGGTTTCCTTTATTTCTTCTTTTGCTTTTTCAAATTCTCTATTTTTATTGTCTTGGAATTTCTTGAGTGTCTCCTGTACATTTTGGTTGACCCTATCCAGTATCATCTCTATAAAATTCTCATTGAGTACTTGTAGTATGTCTTCTTTTAAATTATTCTTGTAGGCTTCATTGGGTCCTTTGGCATAGTTTATCTTCATTTTGTTGGAGTCTGGCTCTGAGTTTCTGTTCTCTTCATTCCCCTCTGGTTCCTGTACTAATTTTTTGCTGTGGGGAAACTGGTTTCCTTGTTTTTTCTGTCTTCCTGTCATTGTCCTTGGTGTTGTTACTGTCCCTGTACTGTGTGTAATTAAGTATTTTCTAGCTTGTAATAATAACAATGGTAATATTGAGAATGGAAGAGTGAGCTGAGATGGAAAGCAAGAAGTTAAAGAAAAGGGGAAAACAAATATACAGACTAGAGGGAGAAAGCAGAACAAGGTATCAGACAAGAGAGTTTCAAAGGTATAAACAGGGAGTGTTAGTGTACTAATCGACAGTAAGCTGAACAGACAATAGAGAGACAGAGAGAGGATTGAAAATCTGGTCCGCGTCTTCCCAAGCCGTATGGGCGCCGGCCACTGGCGGCCCCGGGGGCCTCCTCGGTTCTCCGTTTAACGTGAAGTGGAGATTCTCTGCGCCGGCTGGAGTTGTGGAGGGGTCAAAGTTATGCCTTTTCTCGGTGATTATGCCTGCAAAGTGTGTCTCCAGCGTCTCTCCAAGATTTCACTATAGGAGGATCACTTTCTGCTTCCTACCTCTAGCCGCCATCTTGGAATTCTCTACATATTTTGTAAATAACTGGTCTAACATTGAATCAGTGAAATTGTTATTGCTAATTTATACTGCCTAGTCAGGAAACAGAAATACCACATCAACTTAGCTAACGACTAAGCCAGTTATAGCACAGTAATTAAGTCAATGGGAAGATAACAGGTGATTAAAATCCCCAATTAGCCACTCAACAACACATCACCAAAGCATGGGGAGAAGAAGAATGCCAGGAAATTTTACCACCCAAAAGGCCAATAATTCAATAGAGGATTTAGTGGGAAATGAAGAAAATGAATACCCACATTCTGACCCAACACAGAATGATGCTAATTATGACCAGTGAGTCAAAGACGTCCATAAAAAAATCTCTCAAGGAGGAAATTATGAATGAGATCATTGAGATAGTAATGGAGAAGCTACAAGACACAGTTAAACAGAAAGTACCAGATGAACTTAAATAATATCAAGACATCACAAATAAAAAACTTGACAAGATACAGAAACAACTAAATGAACTCAGAGACAACTTCAACAAACTCCAAAGTGAAACAAAGGAGACTATAAAAAAAGATATATGTGAAATAAAGAAGACAACACAAGATATGAAAGAGGAATTCAACAAAGATATGGAAAACCTCAGAAAAAAGAGTCAGCCAGAAACCCTGGGAATAAAAATTTCCTTAAATCAAATAAAAAATACAGGGGAAAGCCACTCCAGCAGACTAGGATAAGTGAAAGACAAAATCTCAGGAGTTGAAAATAAAATAGATATTAAAGAAAAAACAGAAGAGCTCTTAGACAAAAGACTCAAAAGCTGAGAAAGGAATATGCAAGAACTCAGCAACTGCATCAAAAGACCAAACCTTCAAATCATGACCATTGAAGGAGAAGAGGTGCAAGCCAAAGAGATACATAATATATTCAACAAAATAATAGCAGAAAATTTCCCAAATCTCAAGAAAGAGTTATCCATTCAGGTACAGGAAGCCTCCAGGTCACCAAACAGGCTTGAGCAAAATAGACTTCTCCACAGCATATTATCATTAAAATAACAAGCACAGAGAACACAGAAAGAATATCGAAGGCTGTAAGAGAGAAAAAACAGATAACATATAAAGGTAAACCCATCAAAATCACAGCAGACTTCTCAACTGAAACCTTAAGAGCAAGAAGTACATGGAGTGAGGTATTTTGAGCACTGAAAGAAAACAATTTCAGTCCTAGGGTACTCTACCCAACAAAGCTATCATTCAAAATTGATGGGGGAATAAAAGTCTTCCATCATAAACAGAGACTAAAACAATATATGACTGCCAAACCACCACTACAGAAGATTCTGAAAGGAATCATACACACAGAAGACAAAAACAAGCATAACCACAGGAAGTATTAACCTCATGAGAAGAACAAACAAGCACTCAGAGAGTAGCATTGAATCGGCCACACACACTCAAATCCTTAAAAAAACAAAAACACCTAATGGCAGGAATCACCACCTACTAACACTGAATGTTAATGGACTCAATTCACCTATCAAAAGACACCATTTGGCAAACTGGATTAAAAAGGATGACCCAACAATCTGTTGTTTACAAGAGACCCAACTTATTGACAGAAACAAATCCAGGCTTAGGGCTGGAAGATGATTTACCAAGCTAATAACACCCTAAAACAGGAAGGAGTAGCAATATTTATATCAGATAAAGTGGACTTCAAACTTAAATTACTCAAAAGAGGTAAAGAAGATCACTTCATACTAATTAAAGGAACAATACTTCAAGAGGAAATAACGATTCTCAACTTATCTGTACCCAATATCAGTGTACCCAACTTCATTAAACATATACTAAAGGACTTAAAAGCAACACAGTGGTAGTTGGAGACTTTAATACCCCTCTGTCAACAATAGATAGGTCATCCATACAAGAAATCATAGAACTAAATGACACCATAGATCTAATGGAACTGACTGATGTATAGAGAGTATTCCACCCAGCAACAGCACAATATACATTCTTCTCAGCAGCCCAAGGACCTTTCTCCAAAATAGAGAAAAGGCACAAAGCAAGTATCAACAAATATAAGAAAATTAAAACAACTCCCTGCCTACTATCTGATCATGATGCAATAAAACTAGAACTCAACAACAAAGGCAGCAACACATTGCTGAGGCTGAACAACATATTGCTTAATGATCAGTGGGTCATAGAAGAAATAAGGGAGGAAATCAAAAAGGTCCTGGAATTTAATGAAAATGAAAACACAACCTATCAGAATCTATGGGATATAGCAAAGGCAGTCCTAAGAGGAAAGTTTACAGCCATGATTACATACATTAAAAACACAGAAAGATCTCAAATAAAGAGCATAATGCTACATCTCATACTCCTAGAAAAACAAGAACAAGCTAAACCTAAAACTAGCAAAAAGAGAGAAATAATAAAAATAAGGGCCAAAATCAACAACATAGAGACCAAAAATACCATACAAAGAATCAATGAAAAAAAAAGCTGGTTCTTTGAAAAACAAAATAAATAAGATTGGCAAACCCCTGGCAAATCTGGCTAAAAGGAGGAGGGAAAAGACCCAAATTAATAAAATTAGAAATGAAAAAGGGAAGATAACAACAAAAACCAAGGAAATCCAGGGAATGTCAGGGACTACTTTGAGAACCCATATTCAAATAAATTTGAGAATCTAGAAGAAATGAACAAATTTCTAGATACATATGACCATCCAAAACTGAATCAAGAGAATATTAACCACCTAAACAGATATATGGCACACAGTGAAATTGAAGCAGCAATAGAGTCTCTCCAAAAAGAAAAGTCCAGGACCTGATGGATTCTTTCCTGAATTCTATCAGATTTTTGAAGAAGAACTAATACCAATACTCCTTAAAGTTTTCCATGAAATAGAAAGGGAAGAAAAACTGCCCAACTTATTCTATGAAGCCAGTATTGCACTCATCCCAAAACCTGACAAGGACACATCTAAAAAAGAGAACTACAGGCCAATCTCCTTTATGAATATTGATGAAAAAATCCTCAATAAAATAACAGCAAACTGAATTCAACAACAATAATCAAAAAGATTATTCACCATGACCAAGGTGACTTCATCCCAGGAATGCAGGGATGGTTCAACATATGCAGATCATTAAATGTAATGCAGCACATTAACAGAAGCAAAGACAAAAACCACCTGATCATCTGAACAGATGCAGAAAAAGCCTTTGATAAAATTCAACACCATTTCATGATAAAAGCTCTGATGAAACTAGGAACAGAAGGAATGTATCTCAACATAATAAAGGCTATATATGACAAACCATACTATAGCCAACATTATACTTATTGGGAAAAACTGAAATCATTTCTCCTAAAGTCAGGAAACAGACAAGGTTGCCCACTCCACTCCTATTCAGCATAGTCTTGGAATTCCTAACCAGAACAATAAGGCAGAAAGAAGAAATAAAAGGAATACAAATAGGTAGAGAAGTCACACTATCCCTATTCACAGATGACATGATCTTATACCTAAAAGATCCAAAAAGCTCCACCAAGACACCATAAACAGCTTCAGCTAAGTAGGAGGATACAAAAATCAGTAGCCTTTCTGTACGCCAAAAATGAACAGATTAAGAAAGAATATAGGAAAACAATTCCATTTACGATAGCCTCAAAAAAAAAAAATCAGATACCTGGGAATAACCTTAACAAAGGATGTAAATGACCTCTACAAGGAAAATTACAAACCATTGAAGAAAGAAATCAAAGAAGAATATAGAAGATGGAAATATCTACCATGCTCATGAATTGGTAGACTCAACATAGTAAAAGTGGCTATTTTACCAAAAGCAATCTACATATTCAATGCAATTCCCATCAAAATCCCAATGACATTAATCACAGAGATTGAAAAATCTACCCTAAAGTTCATTTGGAAACACAAATGACCACAAATAGCCAAGGCAATACTCAGCAAAAAGAGCAATGCTTGAGGTATCACAATTCCTCACTTTAAATTATACTACAGAGCCATAGCAATAAAAACACCATGGTATTGGCACAAAAACAGACATGAAGACCAGTGGAACAGAGTAGAGGACCTGGATATGAATCCATACAGCTATGCCCACCTAATTTTTGACAAAGTTGCCAAAAACAAATGATGGAGAAAAAAGTCTCTTCAACAAATGTTGCTGAGAAAATTGGATATCCATTTGCAGAAAACTGAAACTAGATCCATGTTTGGATCTAGTTTCAACTCAAAAGTGAAACTCAAAGTGGATTAAGGACCTTAATATCAGATCTGAAACTTTGAAGCTAGTATAGGAAAGAGCAGGAAATAATACTGGAAGCAACAGGCATAGGCAAGGACTTCCTCAGTAGAACTCCAGCAGCCCAGCAACTAAGAGAAAGGATGGACAGATGGAACTACATGAAATTAAAAAGCTTCTGCACAACAAAAGAAATGGTCTCTAAACTGAAGAGACCACCCACAGAGTGGGAGAAAATATTTGCTAGCTATACATCAGACAAAGGACTGATTACCACAATATACAGGGAGCTCAAAAAACTAAACTCCCCCAAAAATCAATGAACCAATAAAGAAATGGACAACTTAACTAACTAAACAGAACTTTTCCAAAGAAAGAAGTCCAAATGGCTTAAAAAAAACACATGAAAAAAATGCTTACCATCTCTGGCTATAAAGGAAATGCAAAACAAAACCTCATTAAGATTCCATCTCACTCCTATTAGAATAGCTACCATGAAGAAAGCCACCAACAACAAATGTTGGTGGGAATGAGGTGTGTGGGGTGGGAGGAAGAAACCTTTATACACTGCTGGTGGGAATGCAAGCTAGTGCAACCACTATGGAAAACAGTATGGAGGCTCCTTTAAAAAGTAAAGATAGATCTGCCATATGATCCAGCAATCCCACTGCTAGGGATATACCTGGAGGAATGTGACTCAGGTTATTCCAGAGGCACCTGCACACCCACTTTACTGCAGCATTAGTCCCTATAGCCAAGTTATGGAAACAGCCAAGATGCCACACTTCTGATGAGTGGATTAAGACAATGTGGTATTTACAGACAATGGAATTTTACTCAGCCATAACGAAGAATGAAATTTTGTGATTCACAGGTAAATGGATGGAACTGGAGAGCATCATCTTAAGTGCTTTGGCTTGGTTCAGAAGGCCAAAAACCACATGCTGTCCCTCACATGTGGATTATAGACCTAAAACAAATGCATCAATATTATGGGACACAGGTCACACTAAGGGGAGGCTGTGCACGGGAGGGATAGGGCAAGGGAAGGAAACCAAACACTTGAACGAGGTTAATGTGCTCATTGTACAGGAATGAATATAGAAATTTTAAACTGGCCAGGGCCATCATGGGATATAGACTAGGGAGTAGTAAAGAGGACTGGAAGAGGTGAATCAACTGGAGCTATATTACACATATACATGGGGACAACACAAGGAAACTCCCTGTATAGCTACCTTTATCTCAAACTAGCAAAACATCATGTTTCTTGTTTTATCTTTTATGTTTTTTTCTACTACAAAATCGAAGAACAGGAGGCTGGAACATGTTCTGCGGGAGGATGTGGGGAAAAGGGTGGGAGGATGAATATGGTGCAAACAATGTATACACATGTGTGTAAATGCAAAAATGATACCTGTTGAAACTGTTTCAGGAATCAGAGGAGGAGGCATGGGGGAGAGAGTTTGGGGAGGGGGACCTGGGAGGGGTTCAAGTATGATATGTTTGATACAATGTAAGACCTTTGCAAATGCCACAATGTACCCACACCCAGCTCAACAATAAAAAAAAGATCATAGGAAGAAACTTTAGATATATTTATTGCAAGATTGTAGAGATAGTTTTCAGGTGTTTATACTTAACTTCAAAATCATCAGTTGCATAAATTAAATGTTTACAGTGTGGTGTGTGTGTGTGTGTGTGTGTGTGTGTGTATGTTAGTGACCTCTCATTAAAGTAGTTTGAGAAAAGATCTAGTAATACAAGGAAAGAATTCTGGAATACAAAAAGCATTTAGCCAAATGAATATCAGATGACTTACTTTTAAAAAGACATAGGATTTCCATATAAAAAATGGAGGAACAATAATCAAAAGTTTACTAATTTGTTTAATTATTGAATGACTGAAATAAACATTTTTTAAAAATTTAAAAACCAGAAACAGTGTCTTAGCATATATAATTTTTAAATCCACATGAACATCTATGACTTCTTAATTTACATTTTCATTATGAGTATAAATTTTTCTGATGATTTATTAAAAATTCCAAAGATAATAAAATGTTGTTTTGTCTATATTAAAAGGTAGTAGGAATTATTGGTGATTATCATAAAATTTAGTGAAATAAATAAAGATGTGATTCCAAATAAGATTCATGAGAGTAAACATGCTTGGTAGTCTGTATCAGTCCCTAGATTCAGTCCCAGCATTTCCCCAAAGGAAAAATAAAACAAACACAAAAGACAATAAAGAGGATAAACATGTGTGCCTTATGAATCTTGTCATCAAAAAACATTCAAATATGAGGACAAACCCAATTCATCAATTGGTCTACCCATGACTTCAAAGCATCCTGTTTTAACCCCTGGCCTCTGGCTACAGACAGGTCATCTGTGGAGCTGGGAAGTTTGATTACAATGGTTTTTGTTTCTTTTTTACCCTTGCAGCCACCACTTTTGTCTAACTGCTGCTTATCATCAGCAGATAAATGTTTTCTCTACTATAGCAGAGGCACACAAAACACAGTTCTACTTTAGTACCCTGCTTACTAGCTATGTCCCCAGTCAAGCTCCAATGATATCACACAGCCAAAGGTGAATGGCAAAATAGTTCCAGGATTTCATGCCACTGGTCATGCTAGTATCTGCTATATGGTGATCTGTTAATTCGGTAAGAAGATTATTTTTAAATTTCACTCTTTCATACTTCACTGAGAAAAGCATAATTAGTCATCACAGATAGTATGCAAGCCAGAGTGACACAACAGCTTTCAGAAGGAGGCATCCATGTTAGAGTGAGTAGGATCATAGGTTCGGAAATTTACCTTCACAGTGAGCACCTCTGCAAGTAAAGACTAGGTTGTACATGCATTAAAAACTTCCTAGGGTGTTGCAACACTTTGCATGATGAGGACAGTTTCTCATGCCCTGACACATCCTGTCTGGGAGAAAGGAAAAAATCACAAGCAGCTCTGAGACTCTTGGTGACAACCAAATACAAGGTACCTCCAAAGACATCTTGTATGAGTTTCCTATGGCTGCTGTCAAAACTAACATATTGTCTTGTAGTTTTAAGATCAGAAATCAGGAAAATAATCCAACTCACAATAGTCTCATAAAAAATATCGAGGTATAAACTTAATTAAGGAGGTGAAAGACCTCTACAAACAAAACTATAAAATATTGAAGAAGACACCAGAAAATGGAAAGACCTCTTATGTTTATTGATTTGCAATATATGTTTCACTAACATTGTGAAAATATTTACTATAAAAGCAATCTAGATATTTAATGCAATTCCCATCAAAATTCTAATGATATTCTTCACAGAAATAGAAAAAATAAATATAAATTTCATATGAAAGCATAAAAGACCCTGAATAGTCAAAGCAATCCCACACAAAAAGAGTAAGACTGAAGGTATAATAATAAATACCAGATTTCTAATTATACTATAGAGCCATAGTCACAAAAATAGCATGGTTCTGGCAAAAAAACAGACATGCAAACCAATGGAGTAGAATAGAAGACCCAAAATAAGCCCGCACAACTATAGCCATCTGTTTTTTGACAAAGGTGCCAAAAACAATACTGGAGAAAGCCTCTTCAACAAATGGTATTGAGAAAACCAGATATTCACATGTAAGATGCTTAAATTAGACCCCTATCTCTTACTGTCTACAAAAATTAATTCAAAATGGATCAAAGATATAAATGTAAGACCTAAAACTTTGAAACTAACAGAGGAATACCTAGGAAAAATCCTTGAAGATACAGACATAATGATCTTCCAAACAGGAATCAAATTGCTCAATCATAAGAACGAGAATTGACAAATAGGATTTCATCAAATTAAAATGTTTCTGCATAACAAAGGAAGCAATTAACAGAATCAATAGACATCCTAGAGCCAGGCTTTGGTGGCATACCTGTAATCCTAGCTATTTGAAAGGCTGAGATTAGGAGGCCAGCCCTGGCAAATAGTTCATGAAATGCCATCTCCAAAATAACCAGACCAAACTGGACCAGAGATGTGGCTCAAGTAGTATAAAGTGCTGCTTTGCATGAAGACCTGAGTTTAAAACCCAACTCCCACCATACACACACACAATTTAAAAGAGAAAGACAATCTAGGGAATGGAAGAAAATATTTGCTATCTATTCATCATATAAAAGATTAATATACAGAAAATATAAGGAGCTCCAAAAATTAAACATTAAACTACAAACAATCCAATTAATAAGTGGGCAAATGAATTGACCAGACAGTTCTCAAATATGAACTACAAATGGCCAATAAATGCATGAAGAAATGTTCAACATTCTTAGCATAAAGAAAATACAAAACAAAATAATATTGATCATCTAAACGATAATGGCAATTATCAAGAAAACAAACAACAAATCTGGCAAGGATGCAGGGCGTGGAGGGGTTCTTCTGCACTATCAATAACGTAAATTAGGTCAGCCACTGTGGAGATCAGTATGGAGTTTCCTCAAGAAACTAAACTAGAACTGCCACGTGATCCTACTCTATATCCAAAGGAATGTTAAGTCAGCATATAATTGACATATTGTCATACCCATGTTCATAGCAGCACTATTTACAACCAAACTATGTAATTGATTCAGTTGTCCACCAACCAATGAATGCATAATGAAAATGTGGTATGTATACACAATAGAGTATTATTCAGCCATAAAGAAGAATGAAATTATGTTACTTCAGGAAAATGGATGGAAATGGAGAACATCATATTAAGCAACACAAGCCAGACTGAAAAAAGATATGTTCTCTTTCATATGTGGATTGTAGATCTTAAAAAATGAAAGACAGACTGGAGGTGTAGCTCAAGCTGTAGAGCATTGCCTAGCAAGTGTAAAGCCCTGAGTTCAAGCCAAAGTACTGCTGAGAGAGAGAGAGAGAGAGGGAGTAGGACAAATGGAGAGGGTTATGGGTAGTTGAATATGACCAAAGTCTTTTACATGTATGTATAAAAATAAAATAATGAAACCTTTTAATAATTGTTTAAAAGGGGGGAGGGATAAGAAAGAGTAATAGATGGGGTGATTTTTATCAAGTACATTATATACATGTATGGAAAAATCACAATTTTTGTACAATTAATTTTGTATACTAAATATACATTAATAAAAAAATTTAAAAACAAAGAGAAAGTGTTAATGGTGGATGAAAGAAGCATGAGTTACAAAGTGCTTTTATAGAGCAGTATCTTATACTACATTATAATCCTGCTAATTATGCTGGTTAAAACAGCAGTTATACACTTTTTCGATTGCAGCAAATAGGCCCATAGGAGCAATATGCAGTAAGGGCTTGCCAGACATAAAGTGTTTATAGTAGGTGAAAGAATCACCTACTACCAGGGGTTTTATAGAATGGAACATTGGATCACAATCTCAGTCATGTAACCATGCTGCTTATAGAACAGCAGTTACACCCTTCTTTGTGTTATAGCATATGACAATAAGGAGTAACATGGAGCCTATTCAAACTGAATAGGTTCATAGTAGGTGAAAAATCATCAGTCACAGAGTACTTTCATGAATGAAATACTGTGCCACATTCTCAAGCATGTAACTAGGCTGTTTTGAAAACAATAGTTCCATGCTTCTTTAAATTGCATGGTATGTGACCATAATGAGCAACATGGAATAAATGTTTCCGAAAGAGAAAGTGTTCATAGTAGGTAAAAGCAGCAGCAGTCACAAAGTGCTTTCATAGAATAGAGCCCTGTACCATATTGCCAGCCTGGAAACCGTGTTTTCCTTGAGTAACATCGTGTAAGCGCTCGTGAACATAATGTGCTCCTAACAGGTGAAAGACGCATCAGTCACAGAGTACTTTCACAGAATGGAGCCCTGTGCCAGCTGTCAGCCTTGTATCTATGCTGGGTTTAGAACAGCAGCTACAAACTTCACTGAATTACTGCATTCAGCTGCAAAAGATAAATACAGATTTTGCAAAACAGAAATTGTTTATGATAGGCGAAAGAAGCATCGGTCACAGTGTGCTTTCATGGAGTGGAACATTGTGCCACATTCTCAGCCTTCAATGCTGGTTTTAGAATAGTCATTACCTACTTTTTAGAATTATAACATATAGGCCCAACATGCGCTTCCAAAAGTGTCTGCAGTAAGTGAAAGAAATTTCAGTTCCAGAGTACTTTCATGGAACATTGGGCCACATTCCCAGTCTCATTACATACTTCTTTGAATTACAGCATATAGGCACCCACAGAGCAATACAGAAAAGTGCTTGCAAAACAGACAGCTTTCATTATAGGTAAAAGAAGCATCAGTCACAGTGTGCTTCATAGAAGGGAGCATCGTGCCACATTCTCATCCTTGTAACTGCTGGTTTTAAAACACTGGTTACATACTTTTGAATTATAGAATACAGGCCCATAGTGAGCAATATAGAATAAGTGCTTGCAAAACAAAAAGTGTTAAAAAATGTCACAGAGTGCTCTCATAGAACTTAACATAATGCCACATTTTCAGCCTTGTAACTATGCTGGTTTTGGAATATCGGTTACATACTTCTTGGAGTTACAGCACATAGGCCCATAATGAGTAATTTGATACAATGTCTCCCACACAGCACTGTGGTAGGGATTTGTGGATTAGGTAACTCTCCAACTCACAAAAGCTATTTTGTTTAGAGTTGAATACTACAAAGTGATTTCTTGACCTTCAGAGCAACAAAAGCCTGTGCACTAATCAATGTCATCAACCAGCAAGTTACAAAATTTAAGGCTCAGTGGCTAGTGGAGTGGTAGAATTTGTTTGCCTAGCAAGGCTCTTAGGAACCATTTAAGAAACTTGTGAAGCATGCAGAGTCTTAGATCTCACCCCTGGGACCTTCATGCTTACATAGACTCTAGGTGGTGTTGATGCAAGTGGTCCAGGGACCACACTTGGAGAAACCTTAGATTTTAGCCCGCCTCCAGGCTCACCATGTCACTCACATGTCAAGAAGGAGCCAAGATTCATCATGAGAATATTCAGAGCCATTCTGGGCAAAATGCCTTCCTGATCCTCATATGCTTTATCCCACCAAGAAAGAATCTTCTAACAATGCCACAATCATCTCTCTTGACATCTCCAGACTTGGAGGACAAAAACAGCACCCCTCTAAGCTTATCCCATGACAGAACTGAGAGTAGAAGCTAGTTCTGCCTGCCTCCAAAGCCTGGCCTCTTGTCATGCTTTTTGTGGCATGTGGGGATCAATATAGAGGAGAAGCCAAGAGTATTTGGCAACAGGAAAGAAAAGTATAGTAAAGGAGCCAGAAAGACTCAGACTGAATCAGAGGACTTTACTCCACTTTCTATGAGATAATTGTGCAATCAGTTTGGCCAGTTGAAGATCATACCAGGAAACAGAAGCAGACTTCATTACTAAGTAAGTCATGGTGTATTACTTTCTTTGTTTATTATGTATTTGCCCCACTGAACCATAAGCTGCATAAAAACAAATATCTGTCTGTCCTGTTCTCCTGTTATCCCATGCTTAGCACGCTACTGGCTTTCAACACACCTTTGTAGAATGGATGAATGAAAAGAGGTACAGGGAGAAGAAAAGTAATGCTACTCTTTGTCTGCAGGAATTTGCAGAACCTACTTTGCCTGTATTCACTCATTCATGTGTTGAGTGGCAAACATTAGAATGCAAATGATGTAAGTCACAAGTTCCCAAGCTCCTGCCTTTGTCCTCACTTTTCCAAGAGTTGTTGGCCAGTCTCGGAGATTCTCAAGTGTAGCAGGGAATAGGAACAGGAGTGAGTGGATGGAGCATATCGCTGTGCCCTCACCCCAGAATTCCCAGATGACCTTCCAGGAAATATCATCAGCAGACAGGAAAGTCTTGAAGCAGAGTAACCCACAAGCATCCTGGTAGGAAGGCAAAAGAACATATGTTGTAGCTCCCTCCTGCTTTCTGTGAAATTTTTCACCTAGAAATGGAGTCTGCCCAGACACAAGAGCACTTTGTGGTGGCTGAAGCTGCTTGCCAATCCTGCTCTGGGATGTCTCAGAAATAGCCCATTCCATCATGGTGGCCCAGTGACAGAAAAATGCTCCATGTGCCTCCCAGACAGTAGTGAGAGGTCAGCAGCATTGCTCAAATGAAGTCATCCATGTGTATATCACCAGTCACCTGTCTGCAAAATTGTAGGAACTCCAGAATGAGAAGGCCTCTTTTCAAATATTCCCTGCTCACAAGTCTTCCACGGATCCTTACTGTCTGCTATCAGACCCCATAACTTCATGACCATCAAAGGTTGGGGGAGTTCTTCAAGACTCTACAGGGTCAGCCCTTTAGGGCTGGCCACTGATTCTGGGGAAACTGTTGGCATGACCCTTGAGACATTGTGTCTACAGAACTGTATTGTTTCTCATTGCCACCTACCTTCCCTTTGTGCCTACTTAATCCTAATTTGCATCCAACTTCTATGTTCACACTGCCCTTCCCAGTACTGTTCAGACACTTCCCTATTGCTAACTAACAGGCCTGTTCTTCTGCCCAGTGACTGCTCAGGTAGCTCTCGCTTACTCAGGTAGGTCACTCCCAACTATACACTTGACCTTTCAGGCCCCATAGGAGATAGAGTGGTATTCCCCCTGCTATTTCCAAAATGGGCATGGGAAGTTGGATTCAAGAAAGCAGCATTAGAACTCTGGCACCTTCCCCACTGGACAGCAGAACTAGATTCTGATTGGGACCAGATTCTATCTTTAGTCTCTTCTTCTGGCAGAATCAACATTAACATCAGGGAACCTCAACTCATTGTAATGTGTTTGTAAAGACACACCTGGAACCAATGTCCATGACGGGTCTTGAATCTGGAGTGATGAAGAGAATCAAATTCACTTTCTTGCCATTCACCAAAATCCTTGACCTGCCTGGACACACTGTGAAACTGAGCACAGCTGTGGATATTGGTCTGTGATGGTTGAAGACAATTGCACTTGAACAGCAGCCTCCCAGCAGCACCAGCTTCTCTTCTGGGTCTCTCTCTCCCCCATCACGATAGCAGCTGGTCCTGTGCAGAATCTATAATGTGTGCTAATGCTGTTCAGGCTGCCAGCCCCGTGGCAGCCTGTGAGCAGTTTCTATTTATAGGGAAGGCATTCCTGGGCACACACAGTGCTCTTGGCCTGCTGAGCAGCTGGAGGAGTCCCTGACAGACACCAAAGTGTGGGACTGCAAATCTCTTCTGGGCAAGAAGGGCTTTGTTCTGCCACAGACAATGGAGGTCAGTGCTGGCATGATGTCAGATGAGTTGACAGAAGCAAATGCCTGTGCATTCCCTCTCCACATTTCCAGCTGGGTGCTGCTAAATCCAGGGAGTAGTCTGGAGTCATGGGTTTGGATTTGGAAAATAAACTGCAACAAAAGGCAGGAACTCTTAAGAGCTCCAGTTGGTTCAATAACAAAATGGCCACAAGCCAAGGGTTATTATTTTTGGCTGCCTGTGGCTTTGGCCAATCAAACTGCTAAAGGCAGTAGAACCAGTACACAGGACCAATGCAGGCTCATAGTCATGGCCAGGTTGGCCGGGTGGCCTGGTGGGAAGGCCTAGCTGGTGGCACCCAAACCCTATGAGGTACCTACAACATATAACTGAACTAGTCTGAACCAGCTATTGTTAAGGGCTCTACCTCTGCAGGGCAGTGATTCTGGTTTCCTTCTGCAGCCTGCAGGCTCCTGTTTATTAGTTACCTCTGACCACACCTGAGAAGGTGGGACAGCCAATGTTAACAGTTGGGTGTGTGCACTCTGGAGAAACACAGAGCCAAGCCTTAGTCTCAGCTCAGCCACTTCCTAGTTGTGGGGCTTGAAGCCAGATAACTTATAATCTATAGGCCTCAGATTTCCACTAGTAACTTGAGCTAAATAGCACAATAGAAAAATGAACCAAGGATACAGAGAGGCAACTCATAGAATAGAAAATACAAATGGTCAATAAATATATGAAAATGTTCAAGCTATCTAGCCATCAAGGAACTACAAATTAAAGCATGACCTTGTTCTTGGCAAATTGATTGATAATGTCCAGTGGTGGCACAGAGGCTCTGTTGGTGGGAATGGAAATTATTTTAATCACATTGAGAAAACATTTGTTAGTTTCTATAAACTTTATATGTGCAAGACTTTTGACTTTACAAACCTAATTCTAAGAAGCTATCCAGAAGAAATAATTACATATTATGAATATGAATGACCACTGGGGCATTGCTTATAATATTTTAATTGAACAGAAGAAAAAGAAAGAGAAAGAGGAAGAATAGAGGAGGGAGGGAGGAAGGAAGGAAAGAAGGAACAAAGGAATGAAGGAAGGAATGAACAATGGAAGGAAACTGTTTTAAGTATCATCAGTAGCAGGATGATTGACAAGTCATGGGTATGTGGTTGCAGGTAAATTTTAGGTTTTGAGCAGAAACATTTATAATATACATGGTCACCTGAAGTGAACAAGTCAGGAAACAAAACTTGCAGGGCAATAGCTTGTGTGCCTAAATAAATGCTTGGTTTTATTTCTATAAACAAGGGCAGAGAAGAGGTCCAGGAGACTACACATTCAGCTGTGCCTAGCAGCTACCTACAGGGAGGGACTGAGAGCAACAGGGGGAGCAGGGATATATTGCTTTGCACTCTATCCACTCTATGTACTTAAGTCTGAGTTTTTGCATCCTGTATGATATGTGTTGAAGAGTTATTCTTGTCTTCTATCATCCCAGTTCCTTATGAAGCTGTCAGAACAAGACTGAAATGGAGAAGACTGAGGCTGGAGAAAGTTTGGTGTTGAGAGATGGACACTTTAACATTTCTGCTGCCCACTGGGTATCTAAGTGCAAATGCTGAACAGGCTAGAGATGCTAACTAGGGTAGAAGAGTCTGCAGCTTGGACATAGGCCTAGGTTGGAAAATCACAGTCATTGATGTGTCCCCTGGGACTTAGGGACAGTAGGAAAAGAGCTGCATTCATAAGACAGGGTGGGGACTCAGAACCAAGTGTGGTGGGTACCTAAGCTTAGAATTCCAATGCTTTAACATGAACCAGTTTCTGCAATGAATCTAGACAAGTGCAGTGTCTTAATTGATTCTTCTCCTCACTGGCGTCTTATAAAAGGCACCCCCATCTTACTCTTGCTTTTCGTTTGAATCTATGACTCTGTCTGTCTGAACTCTCTCAATAGTTTCTGGGGTTCCCAACTTTGCCTTCGCTTGGCATTCTCACCATGAGCGTCATGCTGCAGAGCGGCCCTTCCCCTCCTGAGTCACCTCCGCCCCCTCAGCTCTGTCCCTCAAACTCTGCCCCTAGGAGAGCCAGATCCCTTCCACAGTGAGGAGATTTGAACATCTATACATTATTTGCACAGTTTCTCATGTAATTTCCAAAAGGCAAATCTATTATTATAGATATATTACTTTTATTATTATTTAAACCCTCTTGCCAGACAAGAAAACAAAGAGCGAAGATGGTGCCTTACACTCTATTGTGGTGTAACAAATTACCACAAACTCAGCAACCTAAAACAGCTCCTGTGCTTCAGGAATCTGGGCATGTCTTAGCTGGATCCTCTTTGTCAGGGTTTCTCCTGAAGTTGCAGTCAGGGGCTCAGTGAGGATGGGGGTCTCATCTGAATGCTCGACTGGGCCAGGATCCACTTCTAAAGTACTCAGTAACTGATAAAAGAATTCAGTCCTTGAGAGCTGTCAGGTTAAGGGCCTCAGTTCTTTGCTGGCTGAGTTCCATGCCACATGGGCCTGCACATCCTTCCTGCTAGATTCTTCAGTATCTGTGAGCACAGAAGGCAGCAAGGCATTTCCAAATGAGATTAAGGCTTCAGCCTCTTGTAACCTCAAGTTATGGCCCATCACTTTTGCTGTATTCTATTGGTTAGAAGCCAGTTGTGGGCTTGCTCAAACTTCAGGGGAGGGAACTCCACAGAGGGTGAACATCAGCAGGGAGGAATTGTGGGAGCCTGTTAGAGTCAGCTGGCCATAGGAAGTGACTCCTGGTGTTTAAATCAAGTCAGTAGGTCTCCATTGCTTGCATTCTTCCTTCTGTGCCTGCTGGACCCTCGGTGGTTGTACCCTGCTGCTATAGCTTGAACAAAAACATAACCATAATATTGCTTTCCTTATCTGACTCCATCTACTAAAAAACTCTTTTAGCCAGGTATGTTTCATAAACTGGTTTAGCAATTAATTAAAAAAAAAAGACTTTCAAATGAGTATTTTTGGGGCTGAGTGTAGCTCAGTGTTAGAGCACTTGATTAATATATGGGAGGCCCTGGGTTCAAACCACAGCACCACCAAAAAAAAGTTAGCATAGTTTTCCCAAACATATTGTTACTTACAGACCAGTAGTGAAAAGATGATGAAAGAAGTATATGGTTCCCTGCTTATGAAGGAGTTGATGATAATGGTTGCCACCTTTCAAACCAGTCCTTTACCCCAGACTGGTAAATCATCTCCCAATGCCAAGTCATGCAAATTGACCATTTATTCTCAGCTGCCACCCTAGGAAAGGTGGATGTGGGAGCAGAAGAGAACCAGCATCACCACACCTTTTTCTAAGTCACTTGGGTGGACACAGAGCAGTCTCCAACAGACAGAATGTCTTCTGCAGTGACAGCTGGGAGAGATGGTAAATGTCAGACCTCTCTCCCCATCTCACCCCCCAACACACACAAATACACATACACACACACACACTGCTCCTGAAAACTTCTGACTGGGTATTCCTACACTATGGCTTCTGAACAGTCTGTTAGGCATCCCTCTATTTCCAAGCTTTTTCCCCAGGCTGCCACAGAGTAGAGCTCTCTGCTCACTGTCTCACTTCTCAGAAGAATCCCTGACTTTCCCCACCCACATTCATCTCCTCATCTGGTACCTTTGTCTCTAGCTTGACTCCAGATGAGCATATTAATTTAATAAATATTTACCCAAACTCCCTAGAGGTCAGCTATCCTTCCAGGCACTGAATAAAAAACATTCCTTAAACATATCTATATCTAATCTATATATCTACATCGACATCTCTATATATCTAGATCTATATAAAACATAAAGGCTAAGAGAACAGCTTTGAAGTCAGGTAACTCCTGCCTTTTAGTAACATTGGCCTTTGCCTTGGCGAGTTGCTTAGCTATCTGAGCCCATTTCCTCTTCTGTAATACAGGGATTATTATTCCTACCTTAAGGGACAATTTCGAGGATTAAGTGATGTAATTCACATGCAGCCCAAAGCACTATGCATAACACGCAGTAAATAATAACATGCTGTGGAATCAGCAGTGACAGACCATTCCTGCCCATTCCCTACCCCACCAGAGTTCAGGCTCAGAAAAAGCTGGAATTGAGTCTTTCCTACTCACCATTGTATCCTCAGTACCTGCCACAAGGCCTGGCAGGTGGTAAGCACTTAATAAACATTTGTCAAATGAGTTAATAAATGAATCAGTAATACTGCACTTAATGACAAAAATATTTGTCTGGTACAACTTTCCCAGGGGCTCAAAGATCTTTGAATATTACCTAAATAAGTTTCAAAGTCCACATTGGATGAAAAGTAACAAGTATGACCATTAATTAGACCTTTGACCAAGGCCTGAGACCACACAATAAATGTGGTTACAGGGTGGGCGTGGTTACAAGGTTGTCACTCAGATTCTTGGACTCATACATCATTACACTTATACATTCAGCATGTTGCAGTAATCTCAACCCAACTGAGTCATCAATGGGGAAAAGTTTCTTTGAACTCCAGAATTTGGGACTTTCTAATTCTTTGCAACCATGAGACATTTTGGTGCTGAGCAAGCAGGGGATCCAGAGCCAGCTGCCTCCTGCTTGCTGGTCTATTAGTTCAACAGGACATCCCTGTAGGATTGGTGCAGGGTCTTAGGGGGATTTCCCTGCATGGTGATGTTTGCTACCTAGTCATTCCAGGGAGAATGAGAACAAAGGTCAGTATCAGGTGATCTGATTCCTAGTCCCAGCCCCATAACCCTGTGACCTGGGCAAATCACTCAACTACTTTGCACTTTCATTTTCTCATGTGAGAAAGAAGGAAAATAGTACCTTGCTAAGGTACTATGTCCAGCACAGTTCACAAAGAATGTTTGTGGAGTCTGGGTCTCAGTTCAGGATCAGTGTTAGTCATCCTGCGTGGTGACAAGCCAAGCTGGGGAAATCTAGTTTCCCATTCCTCCCCTGTAGTCCAGACAAATTCCCATTAGCTCTTTGGGGAAGGCAGTGAATTTCAGAGTTTGTCTCAGAACAGACCTCTTTTTGCCAAGCAGTCTTTACATGGAAAGGAACAGAAGTATATGAAACTGATAAAATTGAGTTCCCTGAGGGATAGCCTACATCTTTCTCTATCATCTGCCCCTCAACATCTTTAGTGGCTTTCCCTATGTCTCTCCCTGAAGAAGAACTTGTTTGGGAAACAACTGAACTAAAGAAGTATTATAGATGGTCTCCGCCAATGTAATAATGATGTCAACACATCCTTTTATAGAAATGCTGGCTATTATGATTCATTGCTGTTATTATAGCTAATATTTACTGCAAAAAATTACTGCATTGGTTCTCAAATTTTAGCTTGCATCAGAATCACCTGGAAATTTTGTTAAAACATAGATGGCTCTGGCCCTGCCCCCCGAGTTTCTGCTCTGGTAGGAGGGGGGTGGGGGGACAAGCAGAGATTTCCATCTCTAACACCTGGGTAGTGATGCCCATGCTGGAATAAAGGAACCCACTCTGACAACTGCTGGTTTATTGTGAGCTCTCAGTAGGATAGGTGTGGTGCTAAGCACTTTGTGTAAGTGGTTTTACTTAAAGCTTACAATCACACACTGAGGTAGGTATTGTACAATTCAGATCCTTTATTTACAGATGAAGAAACTAATAGAGTGTAAGTAACTTGCTGAAGCTCTTACAGCTATTAAATAGCAGATTCCAATCCAAGTTTGACTCCAACAGTCTCACTCTTAACCATGGTGTTAAAATAGTAGAACCAAAACATATCATACATAAGGCATGGGTACATTTTCTTGCATTGATTGAGCCAGTACAAATAAGTTTATGAAATAAACTGATTCTGCATACAAGTGTTCTGAGATAGTTGAGGAGTGATGGAGAACAGAAAGACAAACCAAGTAGGAATGCCTGAACAACAGAGTCTGCAGGTGTGTCAGGACACCTTGAAGATAGTTCACCAAGACAGACAGTACTTGTGACAAAAGATAGAAAAGATGACCAAAGAGGCAAATTTCACTTTATTCATTTATTTACTGCTTTACTTATTTACAGAATACTTATTGAATGCCTACTACAAGCTGGGTGCTTGGATGCTGGAAATGAAAAGGGAATCAAAATGAACATAGTGCAAGCCCCTCCAAGCTCGCAGCGCACTCAGCAATCTTTTTTTTTTCTTTTTAAATTTTTATTTTATTCATATGTGCATACATTGTTTGGGTCATTTCTCCCCCGCCTTTCCCCCCCCCACTCCCTCCCTTACCCCCCCTTACCCCTTGCTACCAGGCAGAAACTATTTTGCCCTTATCTCTAATTTTGTTGAAGAGAGAGTATAAGCAATAATAGGAAGGAACAAGGGTTTTTGCTGGTTGAGAAAAGGATAGCTATACAGGGAGTTGACTCACATTAATTTCCTGTGCGTGTATGTTACCTTCTAGGTTAATTCTTTTTGATCTAACTTTTTCTCTAGTTCCTGGTCCCCTTCTCCTATTGGCCTCAGTTGCTTTAAAGTATCTGCTTTAGTTTCTCTGCGTCGAGGGCAACAAATGCTATCTAGTTTTTTAGGTCTCTTACCTATCCTCATACCTTCCTTGTGAGTATTTTTTCATGTGTATTTTGGCCATTTGAATTTCTTCTTCTGAGAAAGTTCTGTTTAGTTCACTTGCCCATTCTTTATCGGTTCATTAATTTGAGGAGAATTTAGTTTTTTGAGTTCCCTATATATTCTGGTTATCAGTCCTTTGTCTGATGTGTAGCTGGCAAATATTTCCTCCCACTCTGTGGGTGGTCTCTTCAGTTTAGAGACCATTTCTTTTGTTGAACAGAAGCTTTTTAGCTTTATGAAGTCCCATTTATCTATGCTATCTCTTAGTTGCTGAGCTGCTGGGGTTCCATTGAGAAAGTTCTTGCCTATACCTATTAATTCCAGAGTATTTCCTACTCTTTCCTGTACCAACTTTAGAGTTTGGGGTCTGATATTAAGATCTTTGATCCATTTTGAGTTAATACTGGTATAGGGTGATAAACATGGATCTAGTTTCAGATTTTTGCAGACTCGCACTCAGCAATCTTAAATCAAGTAATAATTGCCCAAGTCATGAAAACTTTGAAATTCAGCTTTGGCCATGTGATTTTCTTCTGTCCAGCCCTTTTGGTCCTGACTCTTCTGAGTTTTGTTGTTGTATTATTCACTCTGTTGACTTGATGAATTTCCATTTTGACTCATGCAATCCAACCGATTCTGACATCATGATGTTAAAGGCTTGCCTTGCCAATAGATTTTTTTTTTTTTTTTGTCATTGACTATGGGCAGGATTTGGCTGGTTTGATAATTGGTAACTTGCAAATATGACTAATCAGTGGAGACTTTTTAATTGGTCTGCTCTGTATTCTTACTCATTATCGCTAATTACCCAACACATCTGATATGCCAGACAAATGTTTAATGAATGGTCTAATGCCTGGATTTAAAACACCATATTCAAGTTCAAGGGAACCTGGTCTGGGAGGGAGGTAAGTCGTGCGTTTCTCCATTCTATCATCCAGTCCCTTTGCTTTCACAACAGAGTACTAACCACTATACGATCATGGCACGCCACTGGGAGCCACCTCAGTCCCTTTGCTTTCAGAGAAGGTTTGAGGAGACAGAATCAGATTCTAAAGATCCTATGATTTTTTTTTTTTCTTTCTTATTTGAAGGAAAGTTCCCCTGAATTCTGGTCTTAACATGCTTTCTGTGAAAATTCATTCTAGGGACAAACGTTCTTGTTCCAAGTTAGATGTACTTATTATGGTAAATCTATACCTATTAAAAAAAAGTAGTAAAAGATATAGAAAGTCCTGACAATTGAAAAGCCAAGTTTCCAGGAACCATAGCTCATGGAACCATGTGAAAGAAAGAAAGGAAAAGGAAAAGGGAAGAAAGGACAAGAAAGCCAAGGACAGTAGCAACAGATCCATGATTGTTGGGAAACGTGGAGTTTTCAAAGTGAGCTAAAGAAAAGCTTCTCTGAGACACACATTTCTAGTATCTTACCTGCATATTTGTTTACATTAAAAACAAAACTAACTTTAAACTTCAAAAGCCCAATATTCAGGCAGACATATGGACAATTTGCTTTGAACAAGTGGCAACAGCCAGTCTTTCCCCAAAATTGGCCCAGAGAACATTTTGGAAACACTGTCATGATAGCTGGCAGATGGGAATGTGGAATGAAATGAGTGCTTTTAGAAAAAAAATATTAAAAGAGAATAATAATAATAATAAGCCCACACATTCAGTTCTTTGGGAGAATGTCAAATTTTACTCACCAACCTGAATAGAGCCACTAGTGATTACTGTTATTTGGGATTTGGGTATTTCCAGTGGAAAAGTATCCAGCTTGGGAAAAGTCCCAGCACTTTGTCATGAAGAACACAGCTTTCATTTTGACACAAAATTAGACTAGACTGAATTACTTCCACCAAGATAATTTATTCCACCTACTCCTGTGCATCACTGCCCTTCCTCTTGGAAGAGTCCCTCCTACAGTATGGCATTCAGCCCTGGCCTGGTCTCCAGGTTGCCTGGCCAGGCCCATATCAGAATGGGTGTAAAGGAGGAGAGGGATAAGGAGTTGGTATATCTGAATGTGTAAGATCTTCAGATCTGGAGCCAGAAAGACTTGAGTTCAAATCTCATATTTGAGTTCACTATGTGACCTTTGGTCTCCAGTACTAAATAAGTCTTGGTAATAATATGATTGTATTATTGTTGCTGTTTTTTTTCTGTGGGGGTGGGATCAAACCCAGGTCCTTGCACATATTAGGAAAGCACTCTACCTCTGGGCTACATCCCCAGCTTCTTATAAAGTTTCAGTGAGATAATACACAATAAAGACTTAGCTCGGTGCATGGTGCATGACACCTAAGTCAGCAAATGCTTCCTGTTATTACTGGCAGTCTTGGTCTTAGTAGGGGTGGTCTTAATTAAAAGATTAATCCTCATCTCCCTGTATAGCTATCCTTACCTCAACTAGCAAAATCCCCTGGTCCTCCTTATTAATGTTTATACTCTCTCTTCAACAAAATTAGAGATATGGGCAAAACAGTATCTGCTTGGAAGCGAGGGGGTGGGGGTGAGAGGGAAGGGGTGGGGGAAAAGGGAGGGGGTGGGGGGAAGGGGGGAGTAATGACCCAATCATTGTATGAACATATGAATCAAGGAAATAAACAAAAAAATAAATTAAATTAAATAGAATGTAAAAAAAAAAAGAATTAATCCTCCAAGGAGTTTGTATTGGATTATGGAGTTTGTCAAAATTGGTTTCTAAATCTGTTATATAGTGCTGACCAATGGAACATTCTGCAACAATAGAAATTTCCATGTATGTACTACCCAGTACAATACAGTCCCTTGCTGCATGTAGCTATCAAACACTTCAAATTTGGCTAAAAGAAGCGACTTTTCGATTTTAATTAACTTCAATTTAGCCATCCATGTGTGGTCTGTGGCTACCATATTAGGCAGCATAGCTTTATGAGATTAAAATTGCCAAATCTATGTGAAAGGGGCAAGCATCATAACAGAACCATTAAATGGAAAACACAAGGAAGCATAGACCTTACCATACTGGACAAGTCAAAAAGAGCCAAATTTCTAATGAGTGATCTCTGTCTCCTGAGCAGCTAGAATTACAGGCAAAAGCCACCAGTGCCTCGCTATGCTATGATTAAATCAGGAAAATTATAATACAGGGGTCAAGAGTTCAAAACAAAACTTCATGCTAGTGGTTCACACCTGTAATCCTAGCTGCTTGGGAGGCTGCAATTGGAAGGATCATGGTTTGAGGCCAGCTCACGCAAAAAAGTTCTCAAGACCTCACCTTAACAGACAAAACAGGGGTGTGGTGGAGTGTGGCTATCATCCCAGTGATAGTGGGAAGCTTAAAATAGGACTGTGGTCCAGACTAGCCTGGGCAAAAAGCAAGTCATTATCTCCAAAATAAAGTAACCAGAGCAAAAAGGGCTAGAGGCATGACCCAAATGGTAGAGTGCCTACCTAACAAGCATGAAGCCCTGCTTTCAAACCCCAGTACCACATGAAAAAAAATTCAAGATCAAAAGAACCAATGTTCAACAGAGCACTGATTTTACATAGAACTTCATATTTAACACAGAAGTTCCCCATGGTTGAAGTAAAAGTGACCCTCCACTGGAATTGAAGAAACCTGGTTTTGAGACTCAGTTCTTCCAGCTACCAGTTGGGAGTCTTTAAGCAAGCTACTGAAACCCTCTGTCATTGCTGTTCACACACTTACAAAAATGTGGGTTGATATTGCGTACCTTCTAAAATTCTTCTAAGGGTTAAATGAGAAACTACAAAGCATTTTATAAGTGAAAAGTGTCATCATCGTCATGGTAGTTTTGGTTTTCTCAAACAATCCTTGAAGAGTGTAGACAAAACGAACTGGCCAGTATATTATAGATGAAGAAACAGAAGGCTTGGAGGTTAAAAGACTTGTCCAAGGTGACAAAACTGTAAGGGCCAGCATTCTCATCACAGCCATGCAACACTAGGTGAGGTTTAGCTGATGAACTCAAAAGCTTCAAACTCTTTTGGACTCCTTGTCTAGAAAGGCTTAATATCACGGGATTGTAGACAGGAACAGCAACTGTGCCCTTAAATGAGGGCAGGAGAGGCTCTGCCCTGGGCTTGTATTAGTATTAAAAAGTGACAGCCAACTGAACCAAATCTGACCTGCCTTTGCTAAATAAAGATTTGTTGCAACACAGCCACACTCTTTCACTTGGGAATTATCTTTGGCTGCTTTTGTACTACAGTGGCACAGTTGAGTAGCTGCAGCTGAGACCATGTGACCTGCAAAGCCAGAGATCCACACTAGCTGGTGCTTACAGAACAGGTTTGCTGGTTCTTGCTTCCAGGGGCCCCAATTCCACAAAACACACAAAAATCAATACATTAAAGAACACGATCATTTTGTCCTATGGGATCTGGCAATAGGCACTAGAAAAGTATGCTTCATATCCCTAGATAGCTGCTACTATGACCAGCACTCCTCACTCATCCCTGGGGCCTCCCATCTGCCTGTGTCCTAGAGACAAAAGGGACTAGAGATGGACACCAGGAAGGTCTGCGACTTTTGCTGTTGCTCACTCTTGAGTCAATCTAGTTTTTGGAGTGGAAGGAGGATTTGAGTAGCATAAGTCTTTAGATTGGTCAAATCCTTCCTCTTAAACTGAAGAAGTGTAGAGTTTTTAAATAACAAAGTATCAGTTCCTAGTGGACCCAGGAAATCTTGCTTTTCCCCCAGTTTCAATTCCCGATTAAGTCTGGAGACTCAGAGACTGGTACTATATTTATACAGACACAGGAGACAACCGGAGAAACTTCGCAATTTAAACAGCTCATATTATGTAATTTTTTTCCATAGGTCTTAATATAATAGTCATAAATTTTTTATATTGCAACTAGATGGACATTGAATGCGAGAATAGTTATTTTTCTTAAACAATTTCATTTAGATAATTTTTATTGGAACATTCCACATGCATGTACTATAATGTACATCTTAATTTTTAAGATGAAATCTTGGAAGAAAAATACGTATTTGAAAATATGAAAGTTTTTAATACTTTGCATTTGCTTTAATTTATATGATTTAATGAAAATATATTCAAATTTCATAGACTTTGAATACTGCTATGTCTATTTTTATAATCCTTTGAGCATTGCTGTCAATGAAATAAAATCCTGGGCTCTCATTTATCATAGTAAACATGCTTTTTTTTTTTTTGGTAACAACAGAAATAATATCTTTTTTAAAGTTAGACAACAGACAGGAAAAATGACTGAACAGAATCACTAATATGAGTATTTGTCACCCATGTCCACACCCCTGCATCCCCTAACGTCTGGAAAAGGACTCTCTATTTGGAATTTTATCAACTGCATTCTATCCCAATATCTCTAAGAATCTGTCTTTCAGGGAACAGAGTATGTGTGGGGGAGAATGCCTCCATTTTGGACTTGCAATGCCTCGTTTAGTGCTGCTTTACAGGTGGGCTAGGTCTTGTTCCAGTGACTCAGTTACCAGGAGCTGCTTCTCCTGGTGTTCCTGCAGCTGCCTTGAAACCACTTCTGAGACTGCCTATCCCAGGAGGAGGGGAGAGAGCCGATGGACTGGCCTGGAAACAAGACTGCCTTTGTCCCCTCTGTCCTACAGACAGCTGTTTCCCCTGGGGTGCTATTAGGACTGCCATTCAGGCAGCTAACCAAAAGCTGCTTTTCTTGTGGTTGAGGGAGACACTCTTACAAACAAGCC
The DNA here is from genome assembly GCF_047511655.1 of Castor canadensis. NCBI lineage: Eukaryota > Metazoa > Chordata > Mammalia > Rodentia > Castoridae > Castor > Castor canadensis. Next base: position 88,875,438 of record NC_133387.1, read on the forward strand.
CAAGGTGCTCCTGGAAACTGACAGAGGGTATGAGGTATTTGCAGTTGCCCAAGGGTGTTCCAGGGCTAGAGGTCAGCGGGCAGGGAGCACCTCCCACACCTAAAGGAAATGATGTGCTCATTTGGTATATGTAGACTGCATGCCCTGTCCCAGGCACTGTGCTAGGCACTGAACACAACCGTCAACATAGTCAGTGTGCGCCTGGAACTGAGTTCTTCAAACCTTTGCAATTTCCTGACAGGAATGTCTTTTGTTACTCTCATAATGAGCCCCCTTGGGTCCCATTCAAGTTTATACTGATGAAGTGACTTGGGTTAAGTTTCCTAGATAGTGTTAGGATGAGGTCCCCTGGTGTGAAAGATCAAATGATTAGTAAGAGGGTTGGAACTCTCAGCCCCACCCACATACCGCTGGGGAGGAGAAATGGTGGGAGATGAAGACAAGGCTCTATAAAATCTCTTCAAAAGGAAGTTTGCAGAGCTTACAGATTGGTGAGTGCACCCATGCATAAAGAGGATTGCTCACGCAAATGGCAATGTACCCCTGTAATCCCAGCACTCTGGAGACTGAGGCAGGAAGATCTTGAGTTTGTGGCCATCTTGAGCCACAAAGAAAAGATTAAGAAAAAAAAAAAAAAAGAGAGAGGGGCTCACTCCAACTCCATGGGGACAGAAACTCCTGCACTTGGGACCTTTCTAGAACGTGCTTATGTGTGTCTTCATCTGGCTAGTAATTTAGACCTTTTAAAATAAAGCAGACAATGTAAGTCCAGTGTTTTTCTGAGTTCCGTGAGCCATTCTAGAAGGCAGGGGTCATGGGAAGTCTTTATTGATAACTGACCAGAAGTATGGGTGACCTGGACAGGTGACTGGCATCTGAAGTGGAGGTGGTCCTATAGGACTGACACCTCGAATTATGGGGTCTGTATTAACTTTGGGCAGTTAGTGTCAGAACTGAGTTGAATTGTAGGACAACCAAGTGCTATCTAAGAATTGGTTGGTATCAGAAAACATCAATTTGCCTCACCCCAATGAATTTGCCATGTAGCAGAGATGGTAGGTAATGAAACATGCAATTACGATAAGATAATGTGTTTGATGAGGGAAAGGGAGGAGTTGCCCTGGAGCCTATAGCTGCAGAAACTTATCCTAATTGGGAATTTGGAGATGTCTCTAAGGAAGAGACATTTAAAGTGAGACCCAGGATACAGAGGAATTATCCATGCAAGGAGAACAGGGAAAGAGCTCCAGAGAGAAGAAGGAACATGGGCCTGAGGGAGGATTGGCAGGAGCTAAGGCTGGAGGCAGAATGGGCCTGAATTTGAAGAACACCTGTGCCAGGTGAGATAAACTCAAAAAGAATCCTTACCTCAGGATGCCCTATTTCAAGTTCCTGAAGCCTTTAGGCTACCCTGTGGATGTTTCTTCCTCAGACGCTGCTGGGCCTCTGTCCCTGACTCATTTGGCAGATGCTAAGTGAGCAGTTTCCACGCCATGGACTGGATGAGGAACTGGAAATACCAAGCAAAGTCAGACATTGTGCTTACCCTCAACGAGAGTACTGTTTGGCCATGAATAGAAGCAGAGCAGATGTACGATTTTGGCTGTCTGTCCTTTCTTTATGGGGACAACCCTGCTCATAGTCAGTGTGGTTCCAGTGGACCTGGCTCTACCTCCCCAGCTCCAGGGGTGGGCACAAGATCAGGCCTGTTCATGGTAATTAGTTCCAAAATGGACATGTGATCTGAGTTTAGCCATTGAAATCCTTCCATAGGACTTAGGTGAAACTAAACAGAAGGGCACTCTCACCATCTGAGATAGCATTATAAGGAGATTATAAGACTGGTGATGCTAGGAGTAGCCTTTGCTACCTTATGGGAAAAGCTTGCCTAGAATTAGAGCTAACACAGAAGGTCTAAGAAATAGGGTGTCAGTGCAAGAGCATGCTTACGTCCCACCACACCTCCTCCTAACAGGTGGATAGATGTTGGTTTGTAGCTACAGGAACCAGCAAACACTTGCTGCAGTTCACTGAAGTTGGGGTTGGCTTATGTTATGAGTCTGAGTCCTGATTAATAGAGCTGGCAGGCAGGTTACCCACTTCACAATGCTGTGATGATTCCACTATATTAGGGGGAAGACAGGGAGGAGGAAGAGCCTACTGGGTGAGAGGCTGGCAAGATGACACTATTGGCCTGGCTTACAGTCTCTTCACCCACTCTGGATGTTTCCTGAGGCATCAGAGGGTCACTTCCACTCATATCATTATACCCCAAACACCTGGGTAAGTGTGCACTGAGTTCAAGTTTAGGATAGGCCAAAAGCTGAGGGGTTAGAACTCCTAGGAACAACTTTTAACAAAGGAGGGTCTGCATTTAGAGTACCAGTCCCCGCCTCCCCCCACCCACCACTGTCAGCTCTTTCATTCCTGAGTGGAAAATTCTGAGGTATGTTTTTATCAGCACTCCAGATGAGGGGAAAGAGTTGCCTTGGGAGCCTGTAGCATGAGGAACCTATCCTAGCTGAGGTTTAAATGCTGTACACCCATAGCATGTTCACAACAATATAAGTCTCAGTAAATATCGGCCACTGATCTATATTTAGATTCTTATTATTTTTGTCAAATGTTTCCTAAGCATAACCAGAGGGTCTGGAAAGGAACAGAAGGATCTATTACCAGTGATTGGGGCTTTGGCACCTAGACAATACAACTGAAGCTGAGCCAATTGGGCAGGAAGCAGGCAAGGCTTTAATTGGGGCTTTGGCTTGTGAGCTGAAGGATGTAAGCACTGACCAAAGAGGAGATCAGGCTGCTCTCCCAACAAAGAGAGAGGTAAGCTTTTATTGATTTGCTGGAGTGGGCTAATGGGCAGTCATCATCTTGCCTAAAGGCCTTCAGGTGCTCAAACTGCTGTAGCTGCTAAAAGAACATGAAGATGGGATAGAAGAAAACATATACCATGCTTTCAACAGGTAACAAGCTAAGGGAACAGCAGTGTATTTGCCTCTGTCCTCTTTCAGTGGTTCCCAACTGTTCTCATTCTACCCATCCTCAGGAAATTTGGTCCTCCTTATTCTTAAAGAGAAAAAGGCAATGATCTCAGGCTTCTGTAATGTCTTCCTGCTGACATATGGATATCGACCTTACCTATTGTTGGAGGTTATTTTAAAAAATTGCTTGCCACCTGATCTACAAAGGATAATGTCCTGGTCTTGGCTTGGGAATAGGTAACACCCATGAGCAACCATTAATTTTGCTGGAAACAGGAAATCAGTCTCTGCCACAGTGGTGGAGACCAACAAAGCAGCCACTCCAGTACAGGTGAAGTCTCATTGAGATAATCAAAGACCCTGACACAATTTTAGTACCTGTAGTAGATGCTAATTAGCACTTCTAATAGTGAGGAAACCACCAGGCCATGGGTGGTGCTAAGCAGGTTTTAAAGGAGGAAGCAAGTATGTGTGTGCGTGTGTGTGTGCTGTACATGTGGGGTTGCATATATGTGGAATATGTCTGTGTGCATGTGAATTGTGTGGTGTGCATCTGTCATGTATGTATCTGTAAGTGTGGGGTGGTGAACGTGCCTTCATGTCCCTGTGCCTGTGCGTTTGTACATATGTGCAAGGGTTGTATGTGTATCTGTGTTCTTGCCTATGTGTGTCCATCTCTGAGCTCTATGCAGCTACACCTTACTATTCAGTATGAATAACAGTAACTCATCAGAATAAACAGTAACTTTAGGATTGAATTTCAGTCTATTGTAGGATATTAAGTATAAATCCCAGGCCAAGTGTTCATGAAATAAAACTTTGTTCTTCAAGAGAAGTTAATTTTAACAAAAGCCTCCCTTTCTGGAGTGTGGGTTGCAGAAGGCAAGAATTCAGTGTTCCTTCCTCTCCTATTACTCTCCCTGTGAGAGGGTCTGAGTTCTGGAGGACTCATGTAGTACTAATGTACAACAGAAACACCTGGTTTTCATGGGTATCTATCCAAGTTAGCATCAGCCAGGACCAGGACAGGGGACAGTGGGGAACAAAAGAGGTCTGGAAGGGGACAGACCAGCTATGCTTCTTATACACACATGGTCAGTCATCTCTGGGGAAACCATTGGGCTTGTGCTGAGCTGTAAGTTATTGGATTGTGGTTGTTGTTTTGGTTGTTTATTCATGGTCAAGTGACACTTATTCTCTCTGTCCCTGCTCTATTTGTGCTAGTTTAGCACTACTCATGAGCCCCTGTATTTCAGCTGTTCTCATGGAGAAGTCAGTAAGGTCTTCAGACATCTCTGTCATCTTGCATTTCCCAAATCCCCACCCTCTGGTGCCTTAGGCCTCCTGGGTCCCTTTGTCACCCTAACCCTCTCTGGGTCTCTGTCTGGAGCTGAGAGCAGAGCACAGTATGTCCTGACATACCTCCCCACTGCTTCCACTCCCCACTGCATCCATTCCACTTTGGATGAGGGGATGAGAATGGGGTACACAATGTTCCCTCATCAGGTGTTCTTCCAATCCTATTGTCCCTGCCCCAAATGTTTCTTTTTATTCCTGAGCTTTGGGCTTTTGAGAATCAAACCACAATTTCAAATGCATTTTCTCAGGTTTCTGCAGTACCTCCTCATCCCCGAGGTGAGGATACCATGTCAAACTGGCTAATGGGGAAGGACACAGGGTAGAAGGATGGAGAGAAACACATCCTTGAGCACCTAACCAGACCAGAAAACCATCAGGATCAGGAAACCTGATCTACATACCAGGGTCCATACATATTTTTTGAAACTTGTATAACTTTTGAGACTGGGAATTTTGTAGTGAAAACTGCACAGTTCCCCACCTTGCCTGACAGATTGTGGACCTACTTCAAAGCAACAGGGAATACCATACATATTCCCTCAAATTCAATATTTTCAGGAAATGTGCCAGTCTTATCTGGCTTTCTATGGCTTCTACCCTCCTGTGTCTGGCCTGACCAACAGAATATCATTGTGCCTCCGGGAATGAGTACGCAGTCAGCCCAAGCTGAGCTTGGTGACTCCATTCAAGGGTTGCCAGCCTATGTAAGACTATGCATCAAGCTTTCTACTTCCTCGGTCTTCTGGTCACTCCTTCTTGTCTACCTGCCAAGCCTCACTTGCAAAGTATGTGGCTACATGGCAACTCTTATGGCAGACAGCCAGGGAAGATATATTGGTGATAAGAGGCTTGCATGCCACTTCCGGTGAGATATATTACTTGTTGCAAATCCCTGCTTCGCATGCATGAAAGGTGGACTTCAGGATGGAGCAGTATTTCTCTGTGGATTCTGTGAAAAATAGTAAACATCATATGGAAATAGGATTCTGTGAGCAAATACATTTAGCAGCCCAGCTTCTCAGAATCTTCAATATACAGCTATACTTTGTAAGTGCCCCAAGATGGGGATATTTACAGTATTCATGTTTACTAAGTTCTCATGCCCACCAAACACTTTGACACTGATAACTCCTAGGACTGTTGACAGGTGGAACACACCTTGAAAACCACTGTGGCACTACACACCTCTCTTATTTCAGAGTTTGTTCTGTGGTTCTGACCACTGTGATTTGGTGTTATAGGAAACATTAGCTTGTTGAATCTAAGTGACTGAGGAGCAGCAATTTGACATCATTATAGAGAAAGCAACTCATCATTCCTGTAAATTCCAGATACTAAGAAATCAATGGCTGGATCACTGCCACTGCTCATTTCAGAGTTGAGTTTTTCTGGCCTTTTTTGTTGTTGTTGTTACTATTGGTCTAAGGACCAAGCTGTTTCATTTATTTATGCTTTCCTATCCCTCCCTCCTTCCCTCCCTCCCTGCTTCCCTCCCTTCCTTCCTTTCTTCCTTTTTTCTTCTTTTCTTCCTTCCTTCCTTCCTTCTTTCCTTTTTTTGATACAAGATTCTAAAGGATGGTGAAGATAATATGAATTGCTCCAGTGTCTTTTCAGGTGAGAAACCAGTCAATTCATTATTAAATCAATTAATCTACTTTGTACTTAGCACCAGTTCCAACAGAACACACAAGGCTGAATAAGGCAAAGTCCCTACGCTTTGGTATCTTTTGTGACAGTCCTGTCTGGTGCCTTCAGCCTTTTATGCTCTAGAAAATGATGCAGTAACATACATTTTATAGGTAGAAAGACCCATCTGGAGATGAATGAAGTAAGTAACTGCCCCAGTTTTGGAGCTGTGAGGTGAGAACTGTTCCCAGGCAGCAGGATACTGATGGAAAATCGTGCTTCACTGCTGCTTAATTTAGGTGAACTTTTTGGAAAAGGCAGCATTTTGAAAGAACTGAAGTAAGGGCAATGAATTGATCTCAAGACGAGCTGATCAATAAATGAATGAAGATCCAGGCTCAGAACTCTTAGGACAGTGGATGAAAGGAGGCGACCTCCACCACAGGTTGCTGCTCAGAGGCAGTAATGCTGTGGTCCCGAAACTCTTTGCTTCCTGCTGAAGACAGCACCTCTGTTCCCTAATTCCCACCATGGGAACAGTAAAGCCAGAGTTTCATATAATCTTGGCCCTGAAACAGCACAGCTCATCCAAGAATGACAGGCTTTTATGAACAGAAACTAGGCCTTGGACCAAGTTTGTAATAAAGCATAAGCTTCATTATGTAGGTGAGGAAAAAGAACCAGCTACTGGATGACAGATTTGTCGTGGAGCAAGAGGGGCACCCTGTGAAGTCATTTCAGGAAGGATCCACTGTGAGTTTTGACTGACTCATGGGGTGACTTTCTTGGGGGGAAGTTGTGTGGAAGGAAGACAATAAAAGGGAAAGGATAAAAAGGGGAGGACATTACTTCCATCACTTATTCCACCAAATCATTTGGACCCCCAGAGAAATGTTAGCATGGTATGAGGCTCAATAAAAGTGACAGGGAAGGATCAAATTGTTTTTCTATTCAAACCTAGTTAAGATCTCTGTGAAAAACAGGAGTCTTTCCTTTTTCTCAAAATAAACAAAAGGCCTATTAATAATGTTAGGAGGTGACCTCGCTGTGGTTAAAAATATTTGTGTTGCATCCATGTCAAATGGCAGGTAAGCTATTCTCAACTAGTGTGGGCAACAAGAAACCTGAACATGAGAAAGAAGAGGAAGTAAAAATGCAGCAGGAATAACAGACTTGGATCAGCACCAGTGCTTTCAAGGAGTTCAGAGAACTTTGGATTTAATAATTCTGCCAAGAACTCCAACCCAGTCCATCCATCGGCAAGCTTGCTGACATTTCCTAAGGAACGCATCTGAGATCTGCCCTTTCCCATGGTCCTTCATGATGAAGCCTGTCTTGTCCTCACCTTCTGATACGGTAACCATTGTTGTGTGGTTACAAAGCTCCACCAGGCTGCTCTGTGTGCTGGGCTGCATTACGACCAACCTTGTTTGAATTTGCCACACTCATGCACTCATTAATGTTTTTCTCCCTCTGTAACCAAGGACAATACAGATAATTAGTAAGATGACCCTTGCTGACCCTAAACAAGGAGCATCAGGCTTGTCCTGGTTTGTTTGGTGGGCTGCTCAGGCAGTTAGGCCCAAAGATACCTGTTTGATGTCTTTGAAGGACCTAGAAACTTTTGCTTGAACAGAGAAGAAGAGTGGCTACCAAGAAATGAGGAGTTCTAGATCAAGAAGGACGATATGGGTGGCTGTGCCTCTCTCTTGTCCCATGATTCTATGCTTGAGCTGTTCTAAGAGAGAAAAGTTCTAAGATCATACTGGGGCATGATCTTAGCAGGGAGGGTGGGGGTGAGATGCCCAAACAATGCTACTTAGTCCCTCCATCCACCCTATGTGACCATGTATTGCAAAGCTAGGGAGGGGCCACTTTCTCTACTACTACTTAAACCCTGTCAGACCCCCTGAAGCCTGGCAGCTTTGAGAACGGGAGGCTCAGCAACCTCAGGCTGGCCAGAAACCTGAGATGGATTTCTGAGTGGGCCATTATATACTGTATGGAGAATGAACTAAACACATTATAAAGAATGGGTCGAACAGGAGTTTGAGACAGAGACTATTGGTCCCCCCCAATATCCATGTTCTCTGCCCCATTCTGTGGGCACAGCTGACATTTCCCAACCTCTGAGCATCTAGGCTCATCTGTGAGACTAATCCTGGCCAGGAAAAGGTAGGTAAAAGTGTTGGGTGCCACTTCTAGACCAACATCCTAAAATCTGTGACATCTCTATGCATCATCTGGCTGGAGGCAGAGGACCCAGAGGAGGACACAGAAACTCCAGGGGATATCAGAGTCACAAGATGGAAGGAGTCTGGGTCCCTGCGTAAGTGTATGGAGCAATCTCTATATCCCCAACTTCACCTAAAATATGAGGAGAAATTAAATTTTTGTTGCATTAAAACTCCCTTGCCTTGCTTGTTACAGTAGTTACTATTCTAATACACAGCTGAGGCTAAAAAGTTATGATGGAGAGAGAGAGAGAGAGAGAGAGAGAGAGCAAGAGAGAGAGAGAGAAAGCAAGGTTTTCCTGTTGCTTCTCAAGTTTTCCCCTGAAGTTCCCAGCAGTACAAATAATAGTAAACACATATTCTTATGTACTGGGGCTTATGGCTTATCTTACTTTGACTTTAAATTGCCTGTTTGTCTCTTAAATGGAAATTTTTTTCTTCCTCTCTATAAAAGATTCATAGTTGCTTTAATATAAAAATGATATAGCAGGTTGGGTGTGGCAGTGCATGCCTGTGGTTCAAGTAGAGGTAGGAGGATTATTGGTCTGAGGTCAGCCTGGGCAAAAGTAGAACACACTATCTGAGAAACACACTAAAATCAAAAGGACTGGGTGTGTGGCTCCATTGGTAGAGTGTGAAAGGGCAAGTTCAATCCTCAGTACTGGAAAAAGAAAAAAAAGATACGTAGACCAGTAGACCAGACATGGTAGTATAGGCCTCTTTTATCCCAGCACTCTGGAGTCTGAGACAGGAGGATCCTGAGTTCCAGGCTAGCCTAGGCTACACAGCAAGACCCTGTGTCAAAAAAAAAAAGATAAGTGTGTGTGTGTGTGTGTGTGTGTGTGTGTGTGTGTATAGAGAGAGACAAATATATCTGAATCTCTCTATATATCCAAAGATAGAGATAGCAATAGATAGATAGATAGATATCCTTCAAGTTAAATTGACTTTTAACCTGAGTCTTGGTATACCCAAGTAGCAGACGCATTAAAATTTGGTTCCAAAGATCACCACTCCCTCTGTTTCTCCTGGTTGTTTATTACAAACAAAGGCTACTTCAGGAAACCACTTATGATGGGTTTCCATAAGACTGCACCCTTTGAATTTCAGACATTTTGATTTAATTCTTTAAAATAAAAATAAAAACAACCTTGACTAGGGACATGGCTGAAGCAGTAGAGTACTGGCCTAGAAAGTGCAAGGTCCTGAGTTCAGTCCTCAGTACCGCAAAAGAAATAAAAAAAGAAAAAGACCACCATTCACCCAAGTCTTTATTGGTCATCCTGGACCCATTGGGAAAGGTCAGGAATTGTCCCACATGGGAGGGGTTGGAGCAGGGAGGTGGAGTCTAGGAATTTGAGATGGGGCTTTTGGAGAGATTGCAGCCCCAATGCTGGGAAGGGGACCAGGACAGGTGGATTTTATGGGGTTGAGTGGAAAAAGGAGGAACACTTGACTACAGAAAAGGTTTTCAAGATAGACTGTAGTCAGCAAGGAAGTGAACCCAGCATACATACAATGTCAGCCAACACTCAAAGTGTCCAAATGATATTGACAACAGCAGCTAGTGCGAGAAGAGGCAATACACCCAGGACAACCACCATGGGTAAAGGAACAGCCTCTGTCTGTATTTATAGGAGCACCTAAGCTTCCTGTCTTGTGCCTGTCACTGGAGGAGAGAGAGGGAGTCTGGGCTTAGGGGGGAGGAAGAGCGATGCATGCTCAGAGTTGGATATGAGCCAAGCAGAAAGAAACAAAGGAGTGTCGTTGCCTCCACCTTTAATAAATGCCTGGAACACTTGCCAGCTCTCACAGTTGCACGTATTTTACTCCACATTCAATCTGTGGCTTCCATTGTCTTCTCACACGATGGGCCACTTAAGAAGATGTGGCAGATGGTTGTGTGTGGCAAAAGTGCCCCCTCCTCATTGACAGGGTGGTTTTTTATAAACTTGTTTTCCTTTCATCCAGAACCAATTTTTATGTCAAAAGCAATATTTGGCTTTTGTATCGTAGGAAAATATAAGAAAATTACAATCTACCATAATTCTGCAACTACTTGGTCATAGTTACCGTTTTAGTGTATTTCCTTATGTTTCCCTATGCATTGTTTAATCTGTCTTTAGCAGGGTACTTCAGATGTCTCAAGTCCCACAGCCTCAAGTGTGCTGATGAACCTGTACTAAGCCCCTCCCATTCCTTAGGCATTCATCCATGCAGTAGCAGGCTGAATTAGGAGTGCACTGTGTGACACACAACAGAAAGAAAGCTTGTCTACCTGTCAGAGACACCCCCACCACCTCTTAGACTGTTCACCAGTTTACACAGCATTGAGCTGCTTCCGAAAGCTTTTGGGTACTTATGCTATACTGATCTTTAAAACCAAGATTGTCAGTGACGGTTAGATTCCCAGGCCAGGCCAGCTCACAGAAACTGGTGTAGTGACAATTTAAATGAAAAATCCCTGAGTATGATGTCAGGACTATAATCCCAGCACTTGGGAGGCTGAGGCAGGAACATTCAGAATTCAAGGCCATCCTGTCCATCATGGCAAGACCCTGTCTTGAAAAGAAAAATAAAGAAAGGAAAGGAAAAAGAAAAAAGAAGTAAGAAAAGGAAGGGAAGGAAGGAAGTCAGGAAGGAAGGGAGGGAGGGAGGAAGGAAGAAGAAAAAGAAAAATTGTCTATATAAGTTTTGAACACAGATTCCTCCTACACCCTTCTGAACTTTGGTTCCTCTAGAACCCAAATCCCGTGTCTGGGATCCTCCCCCTTATCTAAGGCCCCTCTAAATTCTTAGGGTACAAAGATTTGAGTAGGCAGAGGGCAGTGAAAGGTCAAAAGCAAGGTGAGAGGACTCAGCTCTGCTGGGAGACGTGTGGTATCATTCACAAGTCCAGCGCTAACTTGGGAGTTAGAGTTGAAATCAAGGATTTTGGAATTGGTGCTAGCCAAGTTACAACCCCTGTTCTGCTTTTCATTAGCTGTGTGGGTTTGGGCAGATCACTTAGTGTCTCTGGGTTTCTATTTCCTCATCTATAAAATGGGGGGAAAATACGTATTTCAAAGGATTTATGTGAAGCTTAGATGAGACAGGACATCACTTCTCAATCTTGAGAATGACTAACAGATGGTCACTACTTGTTTGGATTGTCTTGTGTGTGTGTGTGGTACTGGCGACTGATCTCAGGGCCTCGAGCTTGCTAGACAAACACTCTACCACTTGAACCATGCTCCCAGTCTGTGAATTTATATAATTAGGCCACAAATAACTGGTAAGTATATTGAGGTAATGTGTATACTAATTAGTTTGATTTAGCCATTCCACAATTACATATAATCTCAAAACATCAAATTGTACCCCATAAATATATATGGCTTTTGTCAATTAAAATAAGTTAGTCTGAGTATGGTGGTGCAAACCTGTAATTCCAGCACTCTGGACATGGAGACTGGAGGATCATGAGTTTAAAGCTGAACTGAGATACATGGTAACACCCTGTCTCAAAAGTAAATAAACAAATTGGAACATTTCTTAAATACTGATAATTTACTCTTTTTTTTGCAGTATTGGGATTTGAACTCAGGACCTACACTTTAAGCCACTTCACCAGCTATACTTTTGTGCTGGATATTTTCGAGATAGGGTCTCTTGAACTATTTGCCCAGGCTGGCTTCAAACCGAGATCCTCCTGAGTAGCTAGGACTACAGGCATGAGCCACCAGTACCCAGTGACAATTTAGTCTTTGTTGAGAGGAAACCGGAGGCCTCATGCAGGCTAGGTAAGTGCTCTACCACTGAGCTATGCCCCCAGCCTTTCCTGGCCCTCTTTGCAGAGAACAGGGTAGCTGATGGGCTCCATCCCTCCTCCCTCAGAAAACACCCCACACACTTTCAGCTTCCTGGAGTTGCTGTGTTCAGTTTGTTAATCCACATTGCTTACAGTAGAGAGAGATTAAAATATAATCCAGGACTTTTTCCAAAGTCCAGGGCTTTGGAAAAACAGACAAGACACTTGCTGACTTTTTTTCACACTACTTTATTAAAGGGGTGGGAGGTTAAGGCTAGATGTTTTGTGTATTTGATTTGAACGGTTTCGGAGAAATCATTGGCAGAGAAAGGTAGGTGTGTAGGGCTGGATATCACCCACCAGAATGAAAGGACACCACTGAGTGAAATGTCGGGCAGGGCCACATTCTACCTCCCACACGTCCAATGAGAGGGTCAGCACATGGCCTGGCCACTGCGGAGAAGCCAACACACAAAAACAAAGCAATAGAACATAGAAATCTATGTTCCCTTATAGACTAAATCGAGCCTCCAGGGAGCCATACCCCAACTTTGTCATTTTTTTTAAATTTATTTTTTAATTTTATTATTCATATGTGCATACAAGGCTTGGGTCATTTCTCCCCCCTGCCCCCACCCCCTCCCTTACCACCCACTCCGCCCCCTCCCTCTCCCCCCCCCTCAATGCCCAGCAGAAACTATTTTGCCCTTATTTCTAATTTTGTTGTAGAGAGAGTATAAGCCATAATAGGAAGGAACAAGGGTTTTTGCTGGTTGAGAAAAGGATAGCTATACAGGGCATTGACTCACATTGATTTCCTCTGCGTGTGTGTTACCTTCTAGGTTAATTCTTTTTGATCTAACCTTTTCTCTAGTTCCTGGTCCCCTTCTCCTATTGGCCTCAGTTGCTTTAAGGTATCTGCTTTAGTTTCTCTGCGTTAAGGGCAACAAATGCTAGCTAGTTTTTTAGGTGTCTTACCTATCCTCACCCCTCCCTTGTGTGCTCTCGCTTTTATCATGTGCTCAAAGTCCAATCCCATTGTTGTGTTTGCCCTTGATCTAATGTACACATATGAGGGAGAACATACGATTTTTGGTCTTTTGGGCCAGGCTAACCTCACTCAGAATGATGTTCTCCAATTCCATCCATTTACCAGCGAATGATAACATTTCGTTCTTCTTCATGGCTGCATAAAATTCCATTGTGTATAGATACCACATTTTCTTAATCCATTCGTCAGTGGTGGGGCATCTTGGCTGTTTCCATAACTTGGCTATTGTGAATAGTGCCGCAATAAACATGGGTGTGCAGGTGCCTCTGGAGTAACCTATGTCAGTCTTTTGGGTATATCACCAAGAGTGGTATTGCTGGATCAAATGGTAGATCAATGTCTAGCTTTTTAAGTAGCCTCCAAATTTTTTTCCAGAGTGGTTGTACTAGTTTACATTCCCACCAACAGTGTAAGAGGGTTCCTTTTTCCCCGCATCCTCGCCAACACCTGTTGGTGGTGGTGTTGCTGATGATGGCTATTCTAACAGGGGTGAGGTGGAATCTTAGCATGGTTTTAATTTGCATTTCCTTTATTGCTAGAGATGGTGAGCATTTTTTCATGTGTTTTTTGGCCATTTGAATTTCTTCTTCTGAGAAAGTTCTGTTTAGTTCACTTGCCCATTTCTTTATTGGTTCATTAGTTTTGGGAGAATTTAGTTTTTTAAGTTCCCTATATATTCTGGTTATCAGTCCTTTGTCTGATGTATAGTTGGCAAATATTTTCTCCCACTCTGTGGGTGTTCTCTTCAGTTTAGAGACCATTTCTTTTGATGAACAGAAGCTTTTTAGTTTTATGAAGTCCCATTTATCTATGCTATCTCTTAGTTGCTGTGCTGCTGGGGTTTCATTGAGAAAGTTCTTACCTATACCTACTAACTCCAGAGTATTTCCTACTCTTTCCTGTATCAACTTTAGAGTTTGTGGTCTGATATTAAGATCCTTGATCATTTTGAGTTAATATTGGTATAGGGTGATATACATGGATCTAGTTTCAGTTTTTTGCAGACTGCTAACCAGTTTTCCCAGCAGTTTTTGTTGAAGAGGCTGCTATTTCTCCATTGTATATTTTTAGCTCCTTTGTCAAAGACAAGTTGGTTATAGTTTTGTGGCTTCATATCTGGGTCCTCTATTCTGTTCCACTGGTCTTCATGTTTGTTTTTGTGCCAGTACCATGCTGTTTTTATCGTTATTGCTTTGTAATATAGTTTGAAGTCAGGTATTGTGATACCTCCTGCATTGTTCTTTTGACTGAGTATTGCCTTGGCTATTCGTGGCCTCTTGTGTTTCCATATAAATTTCACGGTAGATTTTTCGATTTCTTTAATGAATGTCATTGGAATTTTGATGGGAATTGCATTAAACATGTAGATTACTTTAGGGAGTATGGACATTTTTACTCCAACTTTGTCATTGTTTGAAGCTCTTAATTCACAGTGAGCCACATCTCAGTGCACACTGCTACCACTTCCCTGGTTAGCCACTAAGAATGGATGGTGATGAGGATAGGGGATCAAGGAGGAACAGTGGAAAGAAAGGTCTAACTAGAGCTGCCAGAAGAGGTCTGCAGGAAACCAATGCAGCAGTAGGGTAAGGAGGAGTCTCTGAGATGCTTCTCCAAGAGTTGACGCGTAACTCAGAGCAGCACTGAGGACCTGTCTTTCTGACAGGCTCACACTGACCAGGTGTGATGGAGAGTGACTGCTCCAGGGCAGGACAGTACACAGGGCTCTGGACTAACTCCTGGAAGCCAGTCAACTCCTCAAGGTCAAAACCAACAGTATACTCCACAGTGACCATGAACAATGCCCAGTCCTGTTCCACAGGTGTCCATGGGATGGTGCTACCATTCCTCACCACAGCTAGTCCACTCAAGGCTGGTCTTGCCTAGAACCAGCTGGAGGCCTGTCCATGTGCTGTCACTAGAGCATCCATGAATTACCCACCCTACCATCTGTCCAGTGGCCAGATGACAATCTATGAGAGGACTCCTGATGTATCTTCCATGAAGCAATAAAGGTTGGCAAAACTAGAAAATTATCCCTGAAGCCCTTTGTTACAATATACATGTGTTACTTAGTAAAGTCACACAGGAATGGGTCTCCAGCCACTAACACACATATTAGAGTTCTAAGAGTGGCTTAGCCTGAGACAGTGACTGAGGACACAGTCACAGAAAGGTGAGTTAGGCAGGGAGGAAGGAAGGAGAAGAAAGAAAAGAGTCTACCACTGAGGAAGAAGCTTGGAAAGGAAAGACAAGTAGTACAGTGGTCCCCAGAGCCCAGAATAAAGGAGGACACTGACTGTTGTCCCCACAGTTAGATATAAGGGCACACTACTTTGATATACTGAAAGCTCCACCTGCCTATATGGTGACTGCCCAGAACCACAGCCTGAGGGGAGGGGAGTGAGGAGAAAGAAGAAGCCCTTTAGAGGCCAGTACCTCCCATTTTGCAGATGAATAAACTGAGGCTCAATTTACTGGATTTGTTAGGGTCTTAGTTCATTGCTGATGTTATAACAACAAAACACCACAAACTGGGTAATTTATGGATAATAGAAATTTACTTCTCACAGTTCTGGAGGCTGGAAGTCCAAGATCTAAATGCCAGCAGTTTCAGTGTCTGGCAAGGGCCAGGTCTTTGCTCCAAGATGGTGCCTTAGTGCTATATTCTCATATGGTGGAAAGGCAGAAAGAAAAGCGAGGAACAGCCCGCTTGAATGTCTTTCATAAGATCATACTGCCATTCGTGAGGGCCCACCCTCATGGCTTAATCGCCTCCTCAAGACCCCCACCTCTTAATACCACGTTCATGATGAAGGTTCAGCCTAAGAAGTGTGGAGAAATACATGCATTCAAACCGTAGTAGGACTATGAGCTTCAACTCTGACGCATGTCTGCTTGGATTTATAAAAATACTTAGTTTGTGCTTCTCATAAGGGCTAAGAAGGGCACTGGGAATTCCTTTTGTGTAGGGCCAGCCATGGATTGAGGACTCAGGGGGATTTTTGTTTCATGCCCACTTTTTTTTTTTTTTTGGTGGGACGGGTACTATACCACTTGAGCTACACCTCCAAGTCTATTTTGCTCTGGTTAATTTTTGGAGATGGAGTCTTGCCAACTGTAGGCCCCGGGCTGGCCTGAAATCTCAATCCTCTGGATCTCAGCCTCCCAAGTAGCTAGGATTACAGGCATGAGCCACCAGTGCCTGGCCATGCCACCTTCTAACTGTGCTCAGCTACATTCCAAGACCAGGAGTCTGGAGGAAACTCTGTTCTGCATTCTCATATCCCAGAGTACAGTTTCTCGGATCAAAAACACACCTTTCCCACATCCTGGATTTTTTTTTTTAATTATTTTTCCCATTACTTTGTGGAATTGAGGATTGTGCCTAGGACCTGGTGCATGCTAGGCAAGTCTCTGCCACTTGAGCCATGCTCCCAGTTCTTTTGTTTGTATTTTGGTTTTGAGATAGGATCATGCTAACTTTCTCCAGGCTGGCCTCAAACTGTGATCCTCCCAATCTCTGCCTACCAAGGAGCTGGGATTACAGGCATGAGCTATCTTGCCTAGCTAATCCTGGCTTTCTTTACAAGAACAGAAGAGGCAGATTCCAAAGTAGTCTGTCCTTACACCACAGGGACTTTTTGCTTTAGTAAAAACTTCAGTTTTGTCACTTATTGTGGACTGTATTGTGTCCTCCACAAAGATATGTTGAAGTCATAACCTCAGAAAGTCACCTCACTTGTCCTGGAAGATAGAATTAGTTAAAATGAGGTCATTCTGAAGTAGGTGAGATCTTAATGCAGTACAATGGATGTTCTTATTTAAAAAAAAAAAAAAAAGTTGATGAGAAGATACCAGAGGAGAACACCATATTGATCAAGCAGGCAAGGCAGTTAGCTGAACTTAAGACAGTGTAATTAGGATGAAGGTGCCCTGGAATCCTTCATTATTACCTTCCTCTGATCTTAAAGGGTGAGAAGCAGGAAAAGTAGGACTGACCAGAATGAGGAAACTATGAGGACTAGGGTATGACCAATCAGAACATTGCAGGCACAGCCAACCAGAATGCTGCTTTCTGCAAACCTAATTAGCATAACAATTGAGCAATGCCATGGAGAAATGGATAAAACCCTCAGACCACATCACTTCTCTTGCACCCTGTCTTGGAACCCTTCCGAGCTCTGGGAACTCTACTCTTTTCTGCTTTTTTTATCTCAATAAACTCTACCACTTCATTCACTCTCGTCCATGAAGTTCATTCTTTTGCTTCGTGAGACAAGAACCTGGATCATTGGCCCTCCCTCTGGCTAAACACCTAAGACAACAAGGTTGAGGGGAGACTTTCAATGCTACACAGATCTCCTGATTCAATGTGACCATGGAGACAGAGATTGGGGTGATGTGTCTACAAGCTAGAGATGCATCCAGGACTGCTGGCCACACCAGAAGCTGGGAGGGAGGCAAGCAACAGATTCTGTCTTTCAGAGCTCTCAGAACATGAGAAATATGCTCACCTATCCACACTCCAAGAATGGACTCAGAGACATGTGGAGTACAGTGAAAGTGACTATCTTGCAAGATGTCTGCCTGACGAGCAGAGACACTGGAAGCTGTTACAATAAGCATTATATTGTCTAGTGCACAAGTCCTTCTCCTAGTTCCTCACTGGCTGAGTACTACATTCTTTTCCCAGATGTGCCTAATTCCTATTGGATTATTTTAAAATATGCCTCTCTTGGGATTGGTCAAATTTTAGAAGTAGTATCTACTTCTTCCTATGGCGGGAAAGTCTCCCTGTGATATGACTTCTAGCACATACACATAGTTTTACCTATTTCTCATTTTATCATGATTTACCCCTCCCAGATTAAGTTCTCATGTGTTGCCCCTCCCCCAACATCCACAAGCTGAAACACAAGCAAGCAGCTCGGGTCAATGCCTTGCCTTGAAAATGGACCATCACTGACTTTATTTCTAAGAAGCAGCCAGCCCTGCCCACACTTGATTTCAGATATCTAGCCTCCAGTACTGTAAGAGAATAAGTTTCAGATGTTTAACCCACCCAGCTTGCAGTAATTTGTTTGGACAGCCCTAGGGAACTAATACAGTCACTTGGCAGAGTTGGGCCCCAGAAAAGTGTGAGCCAGTTGTGACTATGACTGAAAGGTAAGAGATTAGCAACAGGAACTTGTCCCAATCCAAAACCAGCCAAGAGGTGGTTCAAGTGCCACCTGTCCCCTATCACTTGCCCATGGTAAATTCTGGCCCTCCTTCCCCAGGGCCAGGCTAAGGCTACAGAGACATTCTCAATACCGTGCTTCAGGTTGTTACTAACATCTGAAATTCATACCTCTTTCTCTTCACTTCTTCAGGGGGTATTTCAATTCCCTTTCCTGTCTTAATCTATAGGTTATGCTTTCCCTAATTGCTTAGTGAGCACCAGAAAGATTGCATGGCTGGGAAATGGAATGAGAAAGATATAGTGTCCAGCAGGAATGGGAGGCAGCTGCTAGGAGAGGGAGAAGGCCAGAAAAGCCAGTACTTATGTAAGAGGTACTTAAACTGCTTTTACTGAAAAGCACTGACTCCTTACTCAGGCTCATGAATTAAATAAAAGCAGGAGAAATGCATGGCATCTCTCCTCCATTTTGTATCTGTCTTTGCTCTAAGCCATTGTAGTTACCCTGCAATCCTGGATCCCAGGAAAGATGGGATAACATTTTCATGACAAGGGACAGAAACTATCCCTGTTAATGGCAACAGTAAGTCTGTGATCAGAAGACTTCAAATTCTTTGTGTCCTGCATGGGAGAATCCATAGCAGGACACGTGGGTGTAAATGGAGTTCATTAAAAGCTAGGGAAGGGAATTACAAAATGGAGCATGGTGGGCCCAGGTGGAATCTGGAAGCAGAGAGAACATGCTTCTCTTCTCCAGGTGCTTTTAAAATGTGTGCTGACCTATGGGAAGAACCTGGTGATTCCCAACCAACAATGAATGAATGGGGAGAGGCAGAGGTGGTCCCCGGGCAGGTGAGGGTGGCCCAAGCATCCCTGAGCCAGAGCGTGGCTAATCATATATTTCCCATTAGTCCCAAACTTTTCCCAACTCTAGCCTGCCTCAAATTCCCCCAGAGACGAGATCCTGAAAAAATCTTTTTGAGGTTGTTGAGGACTGGAGTTCTCTTTTTTCTGAATCTGCTTTGAGCTGACAAGAGGCAGTAGTTCTTACCTACAAGCAGAAATTGTCTCTCCTACTTCTCTCCCTTGGGGCTCATTTGGACACAAAGTTTCTGAATTATTGTCCAGCACAATCTAGGTTCCTCATGGAGATCTCATTCATCTGCAGAGATTGATAGTCCTGTTGCCTCATGATTTGGGTACTAAAGGCTTTTATCCAAGACAAAATAAATCTGATTTAGAAAGCATGACCCGAACATGAACAATGATAGGAGCATCAGAAGGGGGCTCTGCTAAGGTATAGCAGGAAGGATAAAGAATCTAACTTTTCAGTTTGAAAAGTGACAACCAGAGACTATTGGTTATTTTTCCTATAGGTGTCTATACCTGTAGCTATTCCTAACCCTTGGGTGGCCCTCTGTTTGGACTGCCACCATAGTGGGCAGTTAAAGACTGATTATTTGGAGCAATATCTACATTAAAGGCCATGTGTACCAGGGGTCAGGTGCCAGTAACTTAGAGGGCAAGCATCAATAGGAATCAGTTCTGTACAGAAAGAAGACTCAGTGTGCCCAAGCAGAAGTATTGAAGGTAGAATATAAGAGAGAGTATAAACAACTCTGAGTCATTAAAAGGACATATCTGGATGCCAAAAATATCAATTTAGGTGCACATGTATAAGCTCAAAAAAGAAAAATTCAGTGACCACAAGTATATTAGTAGGAGACAGACTAAGACATACACAAAATACACACAATGACAACAAAACAATCACATTCATCTAGAGTGTACTCTTAAACAAATCATTTCTTTGTCATTATTTTTAGTAGGTTAGTCAACTAGATTTTTAAGTAGTTTACAACAGATCTTTAACACAATACCCTATTCTTTGTCCAATCCTTAACAGATTAATGCATTAAAAGCAGCATGTATAAAAACTATATTAATTTAGAGAATTATTACCATAAGTTATAATTTTCCTAGAAGATGACAAGATGGAGTCACCCATGAGTTTCCTATCACTAGGGAATGTCCAGATGGTGCTGATCAGGTGGTGGCTTCATCATGGTGGCAGCATTCCCTGTGACCACGTGGTCTCTACAATGGGCTCTCAAATAGAACACAAAGACGTGTTACATGCAAATATACAGGCTCAAAATACAGCACTCTGTACAGGAATGAAAGACGTCTCCTGAGAGACAGGCATTGCTGCCCACATGAGTTGGTACTGTAGGCATTAAGGCACTTTAGGTCATTTTTTTAAGGTTAGCAAGATCAAAGTACTCCCACTATTTAAGGCTACAGCCAATTGGTGAATATGGTGGTATCCCCTATGCTGGCTGGTGAAGAGAGAGGGAAATGGGGGAGGAGGAAATTACCCTTTGAGAGAGCGCAAGAGCTTCCAAAATCCACAAGGCATCATATCAAGGAAGTCTTCAATGCAGGTCCTTTCAACCTGGAAACAAGGTTGGATGTCTCTGCACACAAGCAATTGCAGGGTCCCCTGGCTATGAGTCAACTGTTCTCCTAAGGCTGCCTGCATGAGGGTTCCTGAATGGAATGCTGATTCTGAATGCTAACCCAACTAATATCCTAATGAAGAGACCAAATAATCACAGCAAACTAAGATGGGATTTGAACTCATGGCCTCATACTTGCTAGGCAGACATTCTACTATTTGAGACACTCTGCCAGTCCTTGTTAGCTTCCCTAAAGAGAGGAGACTTAGAGACCATCTTTAGTATCTGGTAAACAACTCCATAAGCCCCATCAGTGAAGGGTGCCAGTGCTTACTGGCAGCCCAAGGCATGTGTCCCTGGGACAGGGGAATGTGACCTTGGGGTGAGCATTTCTGAGACCCCTGCAGGCCATGGGGACTGGAGTCCCCAGGGAAAACAAAGGCATGGTGGGTAGATGGTCAAGGGAGCCGGACAGGGAAGGAAGAGGAAGAAGGGTGTGGACACCACTGCCCAGGTGAACATGCGTGTCCAGGTGCCATGAGCCTCCCAGCCTCTGAGCCCTCCCCGCCATGCAATCTGCCACGCAGCTCCTGCCTGATGATTCTGATGGCTGCAGCAGGCTCTCGGACCGGTGCTGAGAGGCGGGACTAGAGACCCTGGCACATGGACACCACTGGGTTCTGCTGGTACCTGTGGTCCTGGCATCTCCCAGCCACATTTCCCAAGGGCAGAGCTCAGCCCATTCCCTTGGCTGTGTTTTTGGAGAGACAGAGGCCAAAGGAAGAGAAGAAAAATGAGTAGAAATGACCCTTTAAAATATGGGATCTGGGGGCTCACCCTTTCTCCTGACTGGATTCACCACATGTTAACAGCAACCATGCAGTCTGTGATCAGACAGACTCTCCTGCATGGGAGAATTCATAGCAGGACACGTGGGTATAAATGGAGTTTATTAAAAGTTAGGGAAGGGAATTACAAAAGGGAGCATGGTGGACCCCAGTGGAATCTGGAAGCAGAGAGAGCATGCTTCTCTTCTCCAGGTGCTTTTAAAATATATGCTCACCTGTGGGAAGAACCTGGTGATTCCCAACCAATAATCAATGAGTGGGGAGGGGCAAGGGTGGTCCCTGGGCAGATGAGGGTGGTCCAAGCCATCCCTGAGTCAGGGCATGGTTAATCATATATTTTCTATGAGTCCTGAACTTTTCCTAACTCTAGCCTGCCTCACCCCCAACAGTAAACCCACCTTTGGATGGACCACCTGCTAGTTGACAATGACTAGATAACAACTCCTAGAATGTCTTCCAGAACAAGAACTGAGATAATGACCAAGGAGACCACACCTGTGACTGGGACTGTTTAACTATACATGCCTTGCCCTTTCTCTGCCTTTACCATGTCTCTTTAGTTGACCTATAGGAGCGAGTGGCTGGACCTGGCATGTGGAATCCCAGGAAATTGGGCCTTGGGGTCCAAAACTCTGGCTTCACTTACTGTGCCCAAAATTTGGGCCAGAAGTGGGCCAAATTTAATTTGGGACAGCAATTAAAGACAATGCCACACCTGTGTAATAGAAGTCTTTGTGCTTGGTCTATTAAAAACGAAACTGTTTTTCTTTCAAGGGAAAAGAAATCTACATAACATTCCAGTCTTCAACAAAGCCATCTGCAGAAACAAAGGGTTGGTGTAATTGAGTTTTTAGCATGAGGCTACTCTACAGCAGGGTGTGAAAACTGTGTCTACTCCAGTCCCGTTCTGTGCAGATGGACAACTACATGGGCACTCCCCTGCCAGCATTTTCCTGCCTCACCTATCGCTCCTGTTCTACTGACACCAATTTCAAGTGAATTGTTACAAAGCCATGTCTTGTCATCACGCCCACTTCCTGCTGCCGTGTGTCTGTTGTCACATTTCTGTCTGTCCTTTGATCTTTGGAATGAATTGACTGAATTTTATCAGACCTTCTGTCTTTTCATCTGTCATCTTCATGCCTTTCACACTGACATACTGTGTTCAACTCTTCAACCAAGTGTTCGGGGCTGGTGATATTTCCTCCCATTCACCTCCTACCACTCTGGTATTTGCATTACATTAATATGCAAATTAAACCAAATGAAACACTGCCTTATTCAGCTGAGAATTCACAGTTCTGAAGCTGAAGATTAGCTGCTTTGTTTTTTAATAGATTGTTGTAACACCAAGTTTTCCTGCTGTGGGGGAAAGCAGGAACACTCCCAGATGTGTACCTGCCTTCTCTCTTCTTTTCCTTTCTTCCTGTTTTTCTCTCTAGCCTGCTCTCCATTTCTTCCTTTATTTCTTATTTATTTATTTAATGGAGATCAAATATACATAATGCAAAATCAGCGAGATTAAGTATATTTGCATTATTGTGCAACCATCACCCTTATCTGTTTCCAGAAGGTTTTTTTTTCAGTTCTAGGGATCATACCCAGGACCAGCTTTCTACCACTAAGCCAGACCCCTAGCTAATTTCCAGAAGTTTTTCATCATTCCAACTGGAAGCTATGTATCCATTAAATGATAACTGTCCATTTCTCCCAACCCCCAACCCCTGCAACCACCATTCTATACCACATTGTTATTTGAAAGTGGACTTGATTAGTTATAAATGTATATTACAAACTCTAGGGCAACCACTAAAAAAGTTTTAAAAATTAATTGATATGCTAAGAAAAGAAAGAAAATGGAATAATATATATTGCTCATTTAAAGAATGGAAGACAAAAGTAAGAACAAAGAACCAGGGAAATTAAAAGAAAATAGAAAAAAAAAGTAGATAATAATCTAACTATATCAATAATCACTTTAAATGACAACAGTCTAAATAAATGAGTTAAAAGACAGAGAATGTCAGTGGATCAAAAAGCAAGACCCAACCATTACTGTCCATAAAAAACTCACTTTAATATAAAGACATGTCTAGGTTATATGTAAAGGAATGGAAAATGATGTAACACATTAATAGCAATCAAAAGAAAGCTAGCTTAGCTATATTAATTTCAGACCACACAGACTTTGGAACAGAAAAATGATCAGTAATTTTTTTAAAAGGAGCATTATATAATGATAAGAAGGGTCAATTAGTGCTTGGGTTTCAAATATAATCTCCACTGACATTCTGCACTCACAGATCGGCAATTGAACCTGTTCTCTTTCTATTTATGGACAGTCCTCATCAGGTGACCAGACTAGACCATGTGTTCCTTTAGGAAGCACTGACTGCCACATCAGAAGCATGCAGGTGAGCACATAGAGCAGACCTGGGTGACAGACATGCTCAAGTTCTGACATCAGCTCTGCTAGATAGAGTGACCCTGGCGGGTGACATCACCAATCTGAGTACCACCTTCCTCAGTATTAAAAAGTAGATGATGTCCTTAAGATATGTTGTGTAGATCACATGACAGAGGGACTTACTTATAAAGTCTAAAGGTATGGAAGTTGACTGTTACTAACCATGCCTATGGAATCGGACTCCACATGGCTTTTCTCCCATAATCTTCTTGCACTTCTCTAAGGTGTTTTTTGTTTTTGTTTTTAAAGTGATCAATAACCCCACATGGGAAAACATGTACTTTAAAACCTTATTTCATGCTTATAATCCTAGCTATTCAGGAGGCAGAGATTCAGGAGAATGGAGTTTTGAAGTCAGCCCCAGGAAAAAAGTTCATGAGACCCTATTTTGAAAATACCTAACATAGAAAAGGGCTGGTGGAATGATTCAAGTGATAGAACACCTGCCTAGCAAGCATGAGGCCCCAAGTTCACACCCCAGTACAAACAAACAAACTTATTTCTATTAAGTTTGGAAAAACACTTTGAGTCTCTTTTAACCTCTCATTCTCCTCTCACACTTACAGCTTAGCTCTATGAATGTGCTATGGCTACTGTTAACGCAAAACTAGTTTTCCTTAGAAACATGGTGCTAGGACTGGGCAATGGAAAAAGGAGAGGAGTTTTGGCAGGACAGTCACGGAGGGACATTCTGTAGACTCTTAAATCCCAAGGCATATACATAGAGTGAGAGCAGCCAAGAAGTGGAATATCAGCATTGCAGGAATGGGTACAGAAAAGAAACTTACAAAGGAGAGCGAGAAGGATTAGTCATGTGGGCAGGCCTGTCAGAGCCTGCTAGCTGCTTTCAACATGGTAGTAATTTTAGCAGAGCTCATGGCCACCCAGCTAAAGACTACGTTTCCCAAACTGCAGCAGCTAGTGTGACATGTGACTAGGTTTCACTGACTGGTCCTGAATGTGATGTGGGCAACTACAGGTTAGTCCCTAAAAAGGAAGGGGCATGTCTTCCCTTGTGTATTTTGTCCTTTTCCAATGGTGGGATGCATCTGTGGGATGGGATGTCTTGGACCTCATAGATAGGTAGGACACGCAGGAATGTTAGAGCAACAAGACAGAAAGAACCTGGGCCCCCAACAATATCCCAGAGCAGAACCAACATCTGAACTCCAATGTTTGTGTGAGAGTATGATAAAATTCCATCCTTTGCAAGCCACTGTTTGTTTAGGTCTCTGAAATGTGGCTGCATGCACATGTCATCCCTATCCAATTAATGTAGGACAAAGAAAACTCACAGAAGGGAATGACTAATAGCAAGAAATGCAGCTGATGTGTCAAATAAGATGAGGACTAATTCTTTGTTGCTTAACCAAATACATCTTGGTTAAGCAACAAAGAATTTCCTGGCAGCTCTGGTGAGAGCATTTCAAGGGGTGATAAGATCAGAAGCCTGTCTAAGAGTGTACCCAGGTGAGAAGGCATAGACAGCAAGTGCAAGAAGTTTAGCTGTAGGCTGGGGATGTAGTTCCATAGCAGAGAGCTTACCCAGCATGCACACAGCCCTGGATTTTATCTCCTGCACCACAAAAAAAAAAAAAAAAAAAAAGAAAGGAAAAAAAGAAAAGATTAGCCATAAAGGAGGCAAAAGGTAGAGAGTGCATGGAGTTAGACTGTGATTCCATCTGACATAAACTACCTCAGGATTCTGTGGACTTCATGTGGTGTGGGCTGGTGCACTGGGATGCTGGTGGGTTCAACTTGCTGGCTGCAGGTGTTGGCGGCAAACTGTGAGCTCAGCTGGGGCTGTCAGGGGCCTGGGTCCCCTTCACACACAAGTCCTCACAAATGTGGTGGCTAGCATTTCCTCAAGGCACAGCAGCAAGGTTCCAAGAAGAACCACTCCAAGAGTGCACAGCATAAGCTACTGGTGCTTTCTGAAGCTAGCATGGCAGCCTTTCACTACATTCCCTTTACTTAAAACCAAACACAGGATGAGGAGAGGAGACCACCTCAGTGCATGAATAGAAGGAGGCATTGAAGACCACCAAAATTACAGTCTACCAGACAGACACCACCCAGAGGGGCGGGAGAGATCACAAGCAGCGGGAGGAAATCTTGATTGTAGTGATGATTTCCCGGGTCCACACATATGCAAACTTCTCATATTGTACACTTATATGTGAAGAATTTGATACATATTAATTATACCTTGATACAACTGTTTGGAAAATTAATCTACTTACAGAATGGAGAAATAGCTCTGTAAATTATGGTATATCCATGAGGTGGAATAGTTTATAGCAATTATTAGAGATAAGAAGAGCGTGAAAGGACATTGAGTTATGAAATTCTTGATGTGCTGAAATTTTTGTACAAATGTGTACACATAGGCAAGGATAGGAAAGCATAGTCCAAATGAAATACCTCCATTAAAGATGTATCACACCTGTAATCACAGTTACTCAGGAGGCAGAGATCAGGAGGATTGAGGTTCATGGTTAGCCCAAGCAAAAAGTTAGCAAGTCCCCATCCTAACCAACAAGCAGAGTTTGGTGACACACAAATTCCATCTATGTAGAAGACCATAGGTATGAGGATTGTGATCAAAAGCCAGCCTTGGTCAAAAACGTGAGGCCCTATCTGAAAAATAACTAAAGCAAATAAAAGTGTTGGAAGTGTGGCTCAAGAGATAGAGCATCTGCTTAGCGAGCATGAAGCCCTGAGTTCAAACTTCAGTACTGGAAAAAAAAAGAAAAAGAGGTGGAATTCCATGGATTATCCCCTTCAAATATTCATATTTTCTGCTATATTTTCTTTATAATACCCTCTGGATCCTTCCATTTTTATCTACAGGCCTTCCAATGGTAAGGCCTCTTCACCTTGGGCAGCATAAATCCTGCGTCTATCTAAAGCACAGGTTGCCTGTGTGGCTCGCTCCTGATAGAGGGCCACTGATGCCAGGCTTGAGGCAGAGACAGTCAGGGCTCTGTGGAGTGACACCGCTCTCTGCCTTCATCAGTCCTAATAATAGTCTTGCTCCCTCTCCCACTTGGAGCTGTACCAGGCTTCACAATGACTTCCTTATAACTCATTCCCATTCCTGCTCCTTTTCTCCCACCTTCTTAGAAGACTCACTGGCTCAGCCAGCTGTCAGGATCTGAATCACTGGAAGCTCCAGCTTCCTCACTGCCAGCACTGCTCACCCACCATTTGGCAGAACCGGGTGCTCCTTCCTTACGTTGGCAGTATCCAAAGATGAGATAAAAGCTAGGCTGGTGTGGCTGCAAAGTTTCCCTCCTGCCCTGCTTCTCTCTCCCTCTTGCTGGACATGTTATCTTTTCACAAAGAAGCTACTTGGGAAAACATATTCTTACTGTTCCTAGGTAGCACAGGATCGCAAGGGCAATTTTTCTGGGAGATGGGGTGTGCAGGGTCAGTGCGGAGAGAAGGTGAGGAAAGAAGGGAGTCAGTCCTTTTTATCATACCCCACTGGCTGTAAGCATCACTTCACTTGCTTTGGTAGTGCTTGCTGTCTGCTTAAGGTCAGCTCTGCCCTTCAGCAGATGAAGCACTGAGAGACAGGCAAAGGCAGGCTGACATTGACATCCTCATGGGTCAAACAGCTGTCCACAGGCCAAGAATGATGTGTGGGCACAGGATTGTCAGCCAGAGCCAGAGAGGGGCCCACCAAGCCCTTGCCACCTGGCTGCAGACGGGGTGACAGAGGGGTAAGTAGAAAGGGAGTGTGCAAGGGTATAGGGGACCACACAAGCAGCCATGTGAGCCCCATGTTGGGGGTGGGAAGAGAGGGGAGGGAAGGGAGCTCCATAAAGCAGAATGGTCACTGTGCTGTCAAGTTGACTTGCACTTCAATGGGGCTTGTTTTTTTTGGTGGAGGGGGTTGATGTTTTTTGTTTTTTCATTAGCTGGCCTGATAGTTTTCGGCAAAAGCAGCAGGTTACTTCAGAAGGAAATTTAGGTCCTGGCTGGGGGCTCTTTTCTTTCTGTCTCACCAGTCTTTGGCTTTCCATCAAAGCAGCCTTTCAAAATCATCTTTTCTCCCCTTTCCCTGCTTATACGTCCCTCTTCCTCTCTCATTGTCTTTTTGACGTCAGCTCTGATTTAGCTCAAAACTTTTTGCAGAAGTGTATCTTTACAAATTACACTTGCTATGCAACAGTTCTAATGCTGGAATGCTGAGCTCCAGTCTGGGTGAGAGAGGGTGACCAGCTGTCAAACAGCCTAGGTGTTTCCCTTTCTCCTTCCTCGTCTGCCTTTCCCAGCTTCTTTTCAGGTGAAAAGAGAAGAAAAGGATGACTAAAGAAAGAAAGGACAGGGGATAGACAAGCATGTGTGCATGTACTGTCTCCCCCCGCCCACATCCATTCTGGAAGGAAATGGAGTATCAAAAAATCTCTCTTTAGAGTAATTGAAGAGGTTGAATGGACCAAAGTAAAGCACACCCAAAGTGGGCATACATTGAGACAGCCCTTTGAACCTTAACTTAAATATTAATAATGAAAAACAGACTGTAAAACGAGTACAGTGTGGGGGGGGAGGGTACTAGTGGGGTGGTGAATGAAGCAGTTAAGGTGACAGTATATGGTAGATGGACTTCATATACCTATATGAAATGAAACTAAGAAACCTCTTGCCTTTGCTTTAAGTGGGGCAGGGAGGGGGTTGGGGGGAGACGATGGGTGCGATGTGAGTCTAATCAGAATTATCACTGTGAATCCCCCTCTGTATAATGAATACATGCTAATAAAAAATATTAAAAGTGAAGGATTGTGTACCAATGAGGAGGAGAAGAAAACAGATCAGGAATTAGTCCTGAAGAAATGTGCAAGAGAAGAATGTGAGGTGGTTTAACTATGGAGGGATGGTAGAAACTTTTGTTATACTTCATGTTTTCTGGAAAAGTCATAGAGAGGAAACTTTCGTCATTTGGTTGTGCTCCGTTTCACTCTGTAAGTCAAGCTACTATGCAATGTAAAAGATACATGGCTTTAACATGTAATTAATTCGGTTTATGTTTTCATTTTGAGATACTTAAAATGACTGTGAAAAGAAGGAGAATACAAAAATGAACACTTGTGCATGACATTAAAAGAGGATGAGGAGGGTGGAATATCATTGAAGTACATTGGATGAGTATACAGGAAAGGTTGTAATGAAACCCATTAAAATTGGCGAGAAAGTTAAAAAGGAGGGGTGGGAAATAAGGAAGAGTAGTGAAAGGATGGACATGATCGAGTACAATATATGCACGTATGGAATTGTCATGAGGAAGCCCCTCACTTGCAAATTAACATAGGCTTACAAAAATAATTTTAAAAAGAAATCATGCTCTGTTTTTCTTGATTCATTTTTTGTGGTGCTGGGGGTTGAACTCAGGGTTTCATGTGAAGTGTTCTACCACTTGTGCCATACCCCCGTCCTTTTGCTTTCTAGATCGTTCGTCAGACAGAATCTCACGTTTACTTTTCCCAGGCTGTCTCAGACTACGATCCTCTTACTTCCACCTCCCAAAGAGCTGGCATGACAAGCATATGCCACCACACCCAACTTGATTTGCATTTTAAACTACAATAACCTTTTATTATTACACAAATGTGTGTGATTTTTGTGTCAAAATAACACATACACATGAAAATAAGAAAATTCAAGTATTATGAGTGTATTATGACCTAAAAATGTTTAGGACCCTGAAGGTTTCATTATAAAGATTTTCTTCTGTTTCTCTAGTACGTATATTGTCTTTATTTTTAACCAAAATTAGATGATATAGTACACTGTCTTCTGTAATCTGTTTTTCACATAATGGTTTCCATCTGTCCTGGAAAATAAATTTGTGATAATATTTTTTAAAAAGTCTCCCTTTGAAGCCAGAGTTTTGGACCCTAGGCTTAAACTCCTGGGCATCCACATGTCAGATCTGACCATTTGTCTTACGTGCCAAATAAAGAGAAAAGGTGAAAGGAAGAGAAAGGAAATTTGTTACATAGCTCAGACATGCCGTGGGAGGAGGTAGCGAAGGCATCAGCCCATCTTCAGCCATCTTTGGGGTACAGACTGAACTTTAGCTTTAAATACAGAAAGAATTAGGGGCAGGGAGAAAAGTTATGGATGGTTGAACAGTCCCAGTCACAGGTGTGTTCCAGGCATTGATTGAATGGGCCTAGTTGACCATTATCTCAGTCCTTATTGAGGGTCCCAGAGAAGCTGTTATCGCTGTCATCACTTTGGGAGGAACGATCTGATTCTCAAGACATGATTACTCCTGCTCCAGGGTGCAGCCTTATCATCCTAGGTGATTGTCCTCATTTGGAGGGGCTGTCTGTCCTGCAAGGCTCCACTGTTCTTTATGAGTAGTTTCAGTCCCTTGTAATAAAGATATTATTGATCACTCCGTCCTTCCTTGATTTCAAGGTGACCACTGAAGAGAAGGGCTTAGGGCAAAGGACAACAGATACAAAATGGAGACAGAGATGCCAAGCTTTTCCCTTGTTTTTAGTTAATTCATGGGCCCAAGTAAGGAGTAAGTGCTTTTCAGCAAAAGCAGTTTAGGAACTTCTTATACCTTTCCTGAGTTCATAATTTTCATAATTTAAAAATCTGTATGTCTCTATAATCATTTCATTATTATGTTAAACAGGTAATCTTTCAAAATCATCAAGGCTGGGCCCTCAGTGATTTAAAGTTGTATTTATGCCTCATCCAGAAAGCTTTCTTTGAAAGAAGAAACTGGATAAGTTTAAGAAGTTAAATTTATATATCAAGATTATTTTTTAAGGTTACAATATGCTAACCATAATATAGAAAACGCTTGAATTCCTCAAACACACTGCACACTGGCAATAAAGATGTTGTACAGTAGTTCATTTTAGTTTTCACAGATTGAGAAACTGAAGGAGACAGATAGACTCCCTCGAATTCCAGCCCCTTTCAGCATCCCCAGAAGGTAGTGCGGGCCTTGGAGGCCGCATCTACTGTGTTGAAACATCTTTGCAGCCCAGTTCTGTTATGACAGACGTACAGTAGGGGCTGAATAATATCTGTGAAATTTAACTGTTTTCAAGAAAAGACAAGCAATATCAATAGGCTGAATGGGACCATTTTTATTAGGACAATTATTTCATAAAGGCATGCAACCTACTTGGTCTATATTTCAGTGACCTAAGGAAAATTAGCTGAAGGAGCAAACCATAACCAGGTGTGGAAGCAGCAGCCAAATTAAGGAAGCCTTATTTTCCCAAAGGGATGCTATTTGCTCAGATGACATTGATTTCTGGGAGAGTGACAGACAATTAGGACTATTTTGTACAATTTCACAGAAATTTAGCTGCTTATAGGAACATAGTTCAACCTGACTTACTCCAAAGCCTCCAAGGTCTTTAGTTCAGGTGTGTTTGTCTTGACACGTGGCAGGACTGAATGAAGCCGTAGTGTTGGGGTTTTGGATTACCTGTGATTCTCTGTACCCACACTACATGGATTAGATCATCCATAGAGCTGCTTTTTTTGTTTGGCTGGTTTGGTTTAGTTGTTTTGTGACAGGTTTGAGGCCCATCTGGCCTCAAATCAAGATTCTCCTGCCTCATTTTCCCAAGTGCTGGAATTACAGGTGTGCTTCACCATATCCAGCTAGAATTTCTTTAAATGATAGCTATTGCCTAGGTCCCTCCATGAACCAATTAACTCAGATCTGACTAGGGTCCAGGTATTATAATTTAAAACTGTTTAGAAGGGTCTCCAAATGGATAGTGAAAGGAGAGCACATTGGCTTTCTATAACCTCCCAGCTTGCTTCTCGCCAATAGAGTTACTCAACAGGGTTCAAACTATAACACGTGCACACATCACGCCAGGATCTTGCTGAAATGTAGATTCAGGTTTGGTAGTTCAGCTGAATGTAGCCAGTTAGCAAGCCAGTTAGCAAGTGGGGAGCAAGGACCCAGAGCTGCACTGAGCGACTTGGCATCGCATGCTATGTATGGGTATTGGCTGTGGAAGATGTAGCTAGTGCTAAACACAAGAGATGTTTTGGACAAGGCTCTGCCATTGGGCACCAACAGAACAGAGGAGAAATCAAAATGGAGCCACCCAGGCTAAAGTTCCTCTTCACCAAACTTGAACTAAGTTGTTATCTGACCTTCAGCAGTGAGAGAGTCAAATTTCCCAAACAGGCCACTTTCAACTGCCATGGTAATAGAGCTCTCTCTGCCCTCATGTTTGCATAGAGAAGGAAACCTGATGTTTACCTGTTCACTGTTTTTCTATTGTTCTGTCTTCTTCCCCCTGCCTTTTAAGGAAAGTGACCTTGAAATGACATATGCTTTTTGCTCTTTCTTTCTGCCTTTTTCAGTCTTTCTCTGTCTAAAAGACTAACCTCTTTCACTTAGCCTATCAGAACACTTATTCTAGTTTAT
The DNA here is from genome assembly GCF_047511655.1 of Castor canadensis. Classification (NCBI taxonomy): domain Eukaryota; kingdom Metazoa; phylum Chordata; class Mammalia; order Rodentia; family Castoridae; genus Castor; species Castor canadensis. The sequence goes on from NC_133387.1 coordinate 88,907,875, forward strand.
GGAACGAAGTGTTGACCAGTTCTAGAATTGCAAATAAAACCAGTTAACATCCTCATACTAGGGCTGGAGGCATGACTTAAGTGGTAGAGCATTTGCCTAGCTAACATGTGCAAGGCCCTGGGTTCAATCCCCAATACCACCAAAAAACCAACCAGCCAAACAACAATAACAAAAAATTTTAAGCTAAATTGTAATTGTGTCTTTTGATAATAGTCCATATTAAGATGAGCTGTAAATGTAAAATAAATGCTAGCTATTGAAGCTTTAGTTGAGATATCCAGTATACATAAAATATCTCAATAATAATTTTCATATTGATTACATACCAAAATAATATTATCTTAGATATATAGGGTTAAAATTTTATAATACTGAAAATTTAGTTTCCCCTTTTCTTCTTTCTTTTTTTCAAAAATGCAGCAACTAGAATATTGAAAATTACTGACTTGCTTCTGATTTCTAGTGTTTGTTGCTGATCATGAAAGCTGTCGACAACCCCATGTTGATGGCAGAGTGGAGACAGGATGTAAACACAGTGACAAGGTTGGTGGTTCCCTGATGGGCACTGGGACTCTATAGGTAAAAAGAACAGGTGTTGGGGTTGTAGCTCAGTGGAAGAGCATTTGCCTTGCATGTGTGAGGCCCTAGGTTCAATCCCCAGTGCTGGGGGGTGGGGAGGGGAGAAAGGGAAAGAAACTATAAAATTAATAATAAAAAAAGAGCAACCATAGCTGTTGCTTATAAGTGCTTACTATGAGCTATTATTGTTCTAAGCACTTTACATGAATTACCTCATTTAGTGCTCACAATTAGGTAAGTATTACTATTAGTCTGATTTTATAGATGGACAATTTGAGGCCAGGATAGCTGAAGCAACTTGCCTACAGCTAGCAAGTGAAAGAGCTTAGACTTGAGCTTTAGATGGCTGTACATTGCACCCCACCAACTATGCGTCCACCATGGAGCAAGGAGACCACAGGGTCAAGAGGTCAAACCAACCTGGAACCCATGCACTCAACCCTGTTCTAGAACATACTGCTTATACAGAATCCCAGAAACCCCAGCCTACATGGTCAGACACTAATTTCCATGTAGGTCTCTTCTTTGTAGTTATCCACCCCCACCCCAAGGGTAGACCACAACCCTCAGAAAGCTCCCCCATTGTTCTGAGTGGAGGCAGAGGGCAGTCATTTCAGGGTGTGGATGGAGTTTGGGTGTAAAATCTTCCTCAGTGCAAGATGAATCCTGGAGTAGGAAAAGAGGTAAGGCAGGCAGAGTGTGGGAGCTTCCAGTTGTGCTCCTGCTCTGGCCCCCATTAATTCAGGAGCTGACCCAGCATCAGAACTTGATGCTAAGGTCCATATGACAAAAGGCTAACAGCTGAAGGTAGCTCTGTCCTGAGTCATGACCACAGGGAAAATGCCTGTGCTGCAGTAATGACCACTGGGATTCTGATCTGCAGAAACCCCACCTCTGCCACAGGTGTGAGCAACTTAGCCAGAAAAGGGAGGAGTTTCCCATCCTGCCTTCCTGTTGACGGCTTTATGCTCATCAAAGCGCTCTGCTTTATATTGTATATACATAGCAATATATACAGAATATGTGTCCGAAGTGGGACCAATAGAGGAGACCAAGGGAGAGGGAAAGAAGGAAAGAAAGATAGCAAATAATAAAAAAGTACATCACATCTGTAGAGGAATAAGACACAAGGACATATGCTGAAAACTGTTGTATAGCACAGGACAGGGGGACAGGTCAAGGAAGTGCAGTGGAGGAGGTTAAATTGACTTAAGCACTACGCATGTACAGGTAATAATACCAAGGCAAAATCCCACTGACCAATGAACAAACATGGGAGGGGGAGGGTAAAAGAAGACAGTAAAGAAGGTGATTATGGGCTATGTACTTTCAATAAAGAATGAATACGAATTTTTAAACTTGTTGAAATCACTGTAAGAAGGGGACTAAAGTAGAAAGGGGAAAAATGTAGGGAATAAACCAATTCTGGATAGAGTACATATATACATGGAAATGTCATAATGAAACTCTCTGTATGGATATCTTAAACAAAATGTCTTTTATTAAAAACAGAGGACAGGAAGGTGAAACAGTTCCTGTCTGGGGTTTGGTACCAGTAGAAGTAGGGAGGATATAAGAAAAGGGTGCAGGAGGACGAATATGGTGGAAATATTACGTAATTATGTATGAAAATAGAAAAATAAGGCCTGTAAAAACTATTCCAGGAAGGGGGGGAGAGGGGAATAAAGGAGAATGATGGAGGGGTGAATTCAACTATGATATATTGTAAGAACTTTTGTAAATGTCACAATGTATTCCCGGTACAATATGATAATAAAAAAAATTTAAACACTCTGCTTTATAGAAAGCCATCCCTTTGTACTAATTGGAATGCAAAATTGAAGCACCTGTCTATAGAACTAACTCACAGTACTGGAAATTAGTTCAGCACTTTAGCACCACTGAGAAAATGCACCAGCTTTAGTAAAGAGTCATCAAAGGACAAATTGCAACAATTTACTTTTGAATTCTTAATTGGCTTTATTTTCTATCCCAGAATCAATCAGGCAATAACTCATTCTATAAAACAGAATAATTACTTCAATGGGTCTGAGCAAAGGTGGTTGGTTTTTACAGACAAAGGATTAAAGAAAGCAGATACACAGCTGGTGGAGTGGCTCAAGTAGCAGAGCACCTGCCTAGCAAGTGTGAGGACCTGAGTTCAAACCCCGGGACTGCTAAAAAAGGAAAAAAAGCAGATACAAAAAAATAGATTGGTCACTTTGAGGTTATTTTCCTTGTAAGGTGGGGACAGGGAAACAAAACAATAGGAAAACAGTTTATAGTTAACATCAAGTTATTTCAAATTGTCAAATTGCTTCTTTTGGGTTAGGATAAGGCAGGGGGAATTTCAATATCATGTCGATTTAAACTGGCCCATCTGGAAAATGTGGCTGTTTTCTCTCTAACCTTGATTTCTCCAGGCCAGATAAACAGCTTAGTTTCAGCTTGGTAACAACTTTAGCATGAGTGACTCCATTTTGATATTTACCCTGGTCTGTTGGGATCTAATGCAGGAGCTTAGGTCAAAACAATGTCCTCCCAACAGAGTTTAACAGAGTCCACTAGGTAGGTGCAAAACAATGCAAAAAGGAAGAACACTATGTTTGAATTTTGCTATGCGTAAAATACAGAAGGTGGTGATAAACGCCCCTAACTAAGCCTTGTTTGCTGAATGCCTTCAGAGCACTGGGAGCCCTTATGAAGTAAGATTTTTGAAAACAGAACTTTGCTGGACTCTCCCTCACTGGGCCAGTGCTGGGAGGAGCTCTTTGAGAGCTAGAGTCCTGGAATTTTATCTCTGGCTGTGAACACTGCTTTTTTGTTCTCTGCTTTTCTTGGGCCTATCCTGGTTAGAAGACAGGAACAGTTTACCAACTGCAGGAGGAGCCATTTAATTATTTAATTATTTAAATTTAATTATTCCCACATCTAGAGGCCTCAGCCTGAATGGAAGGTTTGTGCAGCATTACTGTTAGAACTATTTGTAAAATGAATTCTTGACCACCCTCCACTGGCGAGAGAAAGAAGAAACCACAGAGGTGGCAATGGAAGATCTGGATAGCCTTGAAGGCTGGGGCAAGGGACAGATAATTCTGTCTTCCATAAGATCAAAATCAGAGGCAAAAAAGGGCAAAGGGAGACATGGAGAGGATGTCCAGATGACGTGGGCTTTTTTTTTTTCTCCTTTTATTTTATCATTTTTATATTTACTTTATGTGTATACAATACATTGTTTGTGCCACCTCCCCCCCCACCCCCGCACTTAACCATCCCTCCCAATCCCCCACTTCCAGGCAGAACCTGTTCCGCCCTCTTCTCTGATTTTGTTGAAGACAAAACATAATTGATAATAAGAAAGACAAAGCGTTTTTGCTAGTTGAGATAAAGATAGCTATACAGAGAGATTCACAGCATTGCTTCCATGCACGTGTGTATTACAACCCGCGTTGATTCATCTCTACCAGACCTCTTCACTGCTTCCGGGTCACCTTCCCATAGTGGCCTCTGTCAGTTTAAGATTACTATATTAGCTCCTCTACAGTGGGCACATCAACCACATTCAAGTTTTAGGTTTCCTTCCCTGTCCTTATTTCTCCCTTGCATGTTCTCCCCTTAGTGTGTGACCCATGTCCAATAATATCACTGCATTTGTTTGGGGTCTATAATTCGCACATGAGGGAGAACATGAGATTTTTTGGCCTTCTCAGCCTGGCTAATTTCACTTAACATGATGCTCTCCAGTTCCATCCATTTATTTGTGAATGACAAAATTTCATTCTTCTTTGTGGCTGAATAAAACTCCATTGTGTATAAATACCACATTCTCTTGATCTATTCATCAGTAGTGGGACATCTTGGCTGTTTCCATAACTTGGCTATTGTGAATAGTGCTGCAATAAACATGGGTGTGCTGGTGCCTCTGGAGTAACCTGAGTCACATTCCTATGGGTATATCCCCAGGAGTGGGATTGCTGGATCATATGGCAGGTCTAGGTTTAGATATTTAAGGACCCTCCATATTGTTTCCAAAGATTGCATTCCCACCAGCAGTGTATGAGTGTTCCTTTTTCCCCACATCCTTGCCAGCATTTATTGTTGGTGATGTTTTTGATGATAGCCATTCTAACAGGAGTGAGGTGGAATCTCAGTGTGGTTTTGATTTGCATTTCCTTTATGGCCAGGGATGGTGAGAATTTTTTTATGTGTTTTTTGGTCATTTGGATTTCTTCTTAGAAAAAGTTCTGTTTAGTTCAGTTGCCCATTTCTTTATTGCTTCATTGATTTTGGGGGAGTTTAGTTTTTTCAGCTTCCAGTATATTCTGGTCCCTTGTCAAATGTATAGCTAGCAAATATTTTCTCCCACTCTGTGGGTGGTCTCTTCAGTTTAGAGACCATTTCTTTTGTTGTGCAGAAGCTTTGTAATTTCATGTAGTTCCATTTGTCCGTCCTTTCTCTTAGTTGCTGGGCTGCTGGAGTTCTACTGAGGAAGTCCTTGCCTATTCCTATTGTTTCCATGGTATTCCCTGCTCTTTCATGTACCAACTGCAAGGGTTTGGACCTGCTATTAAGGCCCTTAATCCACTTTGAGTTGATACTAGTACAGGTGGCAGGTATGAATCTAGTTTCAGTTTTCTGCAGGCAGATAGCCACTTTTCCCAGCAATGTTTGTTGAAGAGGCTGTCTTTTCTCCATCATATATTTTTGGTGCCTTTGTCAAAAATAAGGTGGGCATAGTGTGTCTATTCATATCTGGGTCCTCTATTCTGTTCCACTGGTCTTCATATCTGTTTTTGTGCCAGTACCATGCTTTTTTTATTGCTATTGCTTTGTAATATAGTGATACCTCCAGCATTGTTCTTTTTGCTGAGTATTACCTTGGCTATTTGCGGTCTCTTGTGTTTCCAAATGAACTTTAGGGTAGATTTTTCAATCTCTTTAATGAATGTCATTGGGATTTTGATGGGAATTGCATTAAACATGTAGATTACTTTTGGGAGTATAGACATTTTTACTATGTTGATTCTACCAATCCATGAGCATGGGAGATCTCTCCATCTTCTATACTTTTCCTCAATCTCTTTCGTTAGGGGTTTGTAGTTCTCCTTGTAGAGGTCGTTCGCATCCTTTGTTTACTTGGTCCTAGGTATTTGATTTTCTTTGAGGCTATTGTAAATGGAATTGTTTTCCTATGTTCTTTCTCATTTTGTTCGTTGTTGGTGTATAAAAAGCTAATGATTTTTTGTAGGTTGATTTTGTATCCTGCTACATTGCTAAAGCTGTTTATGGTGTCTAAGAGTTTCTGGGTGGAGTTTTTTGGGTTTTTGAGGTATAGGATCATGTCATCTGCAAATAGGGATATTTTGACAGTTTCTTTACCTATTTGTATTCCTTTTATTCCTTCTTCTTGCCTAATTGCTCTGGCTAGGAATTCCAGTACTATGTTGAATAGGATTGGGGATAGTGGCACCCTTGTCTCATTCCTGATTTAGAGGAAATGGTTTCAGTTTTTTCCCATTAAGTATGATTTTATCTATAAGTTTGTCATATATAGCCTTTACAATGTTGGGGTACGTTCCTTCTATTCCTAGTTTTGTTAGAGCTTTTATCATGAAGTGGTGTTGGATCTTTAAAGGCTTTTTCTGCGTCTATTGAGATGATCAAGTGGTTTTTGTCTTTGCTTCTGTTAATGTACTGTATTACATTTACAGATTTACATATGTTGAACCACCCCTGCATCCCTGGGATGAAGCCGATTTGGTAGTGGTGAATGATCTTTCTGATGTGTTGTTGGATTCAGTTTGCCATTATTTTATTGAGGATTTTTGCTTCGATGTTCACTGAGGAAATTGGCCTATAGTTCTCCTTATTGGATGTGTCCTTGTCCGGCTTTTGAAGGAGTGTAATACTGGCCTCAGAGAATGAGTTAGGCAGTTTTCCTTCCCTTTCTTTTTCATGGAAAAGTTTAAGGAGAGTTGGTATTAGTTCTTCTTTGAAGGTCTGGTAGAATTTAGCTGAGAATCTGTCAGTCCTGGACTTTTCTTTTTTGGGAGACTCTTTTATTGCTGTTTCATGTTCATTACGTGTTGTAAATCTGTTCAGGTGGTTAATATCTTCTTGGTTCAGTTTTTGATGGCCATAAGTACATAGAAATTTGCCCATTTCTTCAAGATTTTCCAGTTTATTGGAATGTAGGCTCTCAAAGTAGTCTCTGATGATTTCTTAGATTTCTGTGTTGGTTGTGATCTCCCCTTTTTTGTTTCTGATTTTGCTAATTTGAGTCTTTTCCCTCCTCATTTTAGTCAGATTTGCCAGGGGCTTGTCAATCAAAGAAACAGCTTTTTGTTTCATTGATTCTTTGGGTTTTGGTTTTGTTTTTGCTTTTTCTCTATTTAATTAATTTCGGCCCTTATTTTTATTATTTCTCTCCTGCTTGTTTTGGGTTTTGCTTGCTCTTACTTTTCTAGGAGTTTGAGATATAACTCAGGCTTTTGAACCCAGCAGTAAGTTACCTGGGGTGGGGGGGGGGGGATCTGAGCTCCTCATCTTGAGAGAGGTGGGGGGAGGGGGTAAGTGCACATTGGCTAATGGGGAGAGAATTACTTTTGCATCTTGCTGGGGAGATAAGAGGCCCTAATTGAGTGAAATCACTCTTTATCTTCTCAGGCAACTAAAACAAACCAGGCCAACAGTAATGAACGGCTTGCAGTTTGCATTTCCAAAATATTTTCGCATTCCTTCCCTTGATTCTGAGGCTGGCAGCTCTGAGTTAGATGGAAAGTCACGTCCTGTTATTGCCACTGGCTTGAGAGGCCCTCAGAGGAGCTGGGACTGCGCAGGTTTCCCAGTGAAATGCACTTTGCAACTGATATTTGAAGCTCTGAATCTGGTGAAATATTAGGGCTAAGTTTAAATTGCATCTCTGAAAGTTTTCTGTGTTTAAAACTTAAAATAATAGCCTGCCCACCCACATTATCTCCTTATGAACATTTATCAGGAGGGCAGGTTGACTCGACTTCTAACTAGCTTACTATAATTGATACAACCTGCAGATGCATTTGACAGAAAGAGAGAGAGAGAAAGAGAGAGAGAGAGACTCCTTTGCCTAATTGCATAGTCTACTTAGCTGTGAGGCAGTGTCTCTTCAGGGGCTTGACTTCAAACCAGAAAACTCAAGGGAACATATTGTTGGGAAGTGCCCAGGCTCTCTGGAGGCAGACAGACCAGCTGAACTGATTATAGCTTCAGCATTCCCAGCCCTGTATGGCTTCTTTCCTTAAGAAATACAGAGTAAAACTGCATTTAAAAAAAAAAAATCAAAACCTTGGGCCAGGTGTGGTGATACATGCCTGTAATCCCAGCTCTCAGAGACTGAGGCAGGAGGATCATGAGTTTGAGGCCAACCTGGGCTACATAGTGAAATCTTGTCTCAAAATTACAACAACAACCAAAAAACACCCCAAATTTCTTTATATGTCTCCTATAGATATCAAGTCCAAGAACAGAGTAGCCAAGTATCCATATTCGGAGAGGGTGGGAAGAGGAAGGTGTTAGGATGTGAATCTACCATGGAAGTTGGTGGACAGTATATACCTCCTGATAAATTATAAGATGCCGTGCTGCCCTCCCCCATCATCCCTGTCTGTTCATTCTCATTTTAGGGTACAAGTGTGTTACCAAAAACACTAGGTATAGGGCTGGGCTGTAGTCCAGTGGTAGAACACTTGCCTAGCATGTGTGAGGCCCTGGGTTTGATCCCTAGCACTGCATAAATAACAAACAAATAAAAAACAAGTATAGATCAGCAATATCTGTGAAAACCAGGAAAATAAATATTTACTAATCTCCAGCATTTGTAAAGCTAGGGTATGTTTATATCTTTTAAGGGAAATGTCAGTATATGCATTGAAAGGAAGGGGTTATACTTTTTCTGCTTTAAGTTTTTGGTCATATGTATTTCCTTTAGAAATTCGCAGTCCTCTGCATAAATAATGAACTGTGTGAATATATCATAGAGATTAAAAACATTAGCTCAAGCCTTCGAATGCAAGGCTCAGCAGAGCTGAGTTTCTGTGACTTTGGTTTGTTTTCAACAAGTTAATAGTACCTTTAACAACACCCTCTTTGTAACAGAAGGTGTGACTGTGACACCAAACGCACATACGTGTGTGTGTGTGTGTGTGTGTGTGTGTGTGTGTGTGTTGATTTAAGATAGGAAGGAAAGGTTTACTCAGAAACTCTTAGCTCCATCCTAGTTGGGTGGCAGGGTCTCAGGAAGGTGTCTTGCTTATTGGCTACAGGTAAGGAGGAAAGATGAAAGGAAGGGAGGGAGGGAAGGAGGAAGGAAGGAAGGTGTTAAAAATGGAGGGAGCCTTGACCATTCCCAGGTCTGCACTGATGGGAAGCTCCGTCTCTAAGGTCGGCCCAGCCTTCTGCAGGGCAGCCTGGCCATACCCACCCCTGTGACCCACCTCTTCTAGGATGTTGTGGAGGCAAAGGGATCAGCAGGCAAATATGAAAGTGTTGGGTATGCATTAGTGAAAAATTAAAGACTAGGACATGACGTAATGTCTGTCAAGACAAGACATTATTTACTGCCTGTTGCATATATCAGAATACTTCCCACAATGGAATAATGAACAAACATCCAAATGATGTAGATCTGTATTTCTTGTCTGGACAGATATAAATAGAAAATCCAGTAAAGCTACTTTCTTTTTGGGAAATGATGATCAGATGACAAAAAAAAAAAAAACGAGGAAGAGGTAAAGAGTGAGAAGATAAACGTGTAGAAGGGAGGCACCACATGTTCTTTGGAAGCAAGTGCTGCCTGTAGGGCTGGGCTTAAACCTGAGATCCCAGAGCAGGGAAGGCAGAGAGCACGGAGCAGGCAGCTGTCTTGCAGCAGGCCTTTAGAGGATGGCTGTTCTAGGCCAGGCCCAACACTGAGCTCTTTGTCAGACTCCTAGCTGGCTGGGAGCTCTGTTCTTTCCTCTGGGGAGGGAAGCAGTCTGAAAATTGATTGTCACAGAGGGGTAGGTGACTTACCAGGTTATGGGAGTGCTGTCAAAGTCTTTATGTTGAAAAGGAGTTGTTCAGGAAAACACTGGGCCTGATGGAGGAAAACAAAACTTTCCTAACCATTATAAGTTAACTTATTTGTTTTTGAGACAGGCTCCCTAGGTAGCCCATGCTGGTCTTGAACTCCAGCTCCTCCTCCCTCAGCCTCTTGAGTGCTGGGATTCCAGGCATAAACCACAATGCCCATCTTGAAAATTAATTTAATCTACCCAACAATAGAGGATTAGGTCAATTACATTAGGTCCCTTCAGTGGGATGCATGATTGTACCCCAAAAACAGTGTAGGCATGGTAAAATGTGCACAATATGATAGTAAGTGAAAAAGGCAGGTCTTCAACGAAATCATCCCCATGTTTAAAACCAAAAAAGCATAAAACCCCAAAGTGTTAAAATTATTAGCTCCTGAATTGGACTTGGTTATTTTCTTCTTTCTTTATTGAATATATTTCACTTTGAAATAAGAACTGTGTGAAGTTGTCATGATTTTACTTTTTAAAGGCACAGGAACCCATAAGCCATCCTTGGCTATGCTTGGGTGTGGTGTGGGTGAGGACCTACAGGCCCTCTGTGTACTGTGAGGTATTAAGAGGACAATGCCTCTTTGTCCCATTATGACATTTACAGGTGGGGTCTGTGGGAGGTGACTAGGGTTAGATAAGGTGGGAAGAATGGAGCCCATGATTGAACCCTGGCAGCTTTACAAGAAGGGGGAGAGAGACCGGAGCAGACACACACATGCTCCCTGTCTCTTGCCATGTGACCCTCTGCACAGCCTCAGGACTCTGCAGGAAGAAGACCATCGCCAGATGCAGCCCCTGACCTTAAACCTCCAGAACGATGACCCAGAATAAGCCTCATTTTCTTCCTCCTCTTTCTTTTTCTTCTTGTTTTTTTTTTTTCTTTCTTTTTCTATTTTCCTTTTTTGGTGATGGGCTTCAAACCCAAGACCTTGAGCATGCTAGGCAAGCATGCCACGAATACACCATACCTCCACACCTAAACATCTTTTCCATTTAAAGTCACCTGGCTCAGATATTTCATTATAGTAACACAAAACAGACTAATACATCATCATATACTGTTGACTTCACAAGGACACATACCATACCTATCTTTGTGCATCATCATGATTTTGACATATTACCTGACACATAGAAATTCTTAAATATTTGCTCAGCGAATGGACAAGCAAATAAACGAGCAAATGTATGGACACGGTACTGGTAACAGGGCCTGAAGTGGAAGAGGAACTCATAGCAAATTCTGCTTAGAACTGGTTGGCCTCCTCCATGTCACTTTGATAGTTAAATTCCATGGAAAGAGACCCACTAATCTTTGAATTCCCATGGGGCCTTTGCTATTGTAGGAGTTCAGTAAATGCCACATGAAGCTATGAATGATGTTTCTTTCCTTCTTACTAGAATCATTTCTGTAGACTTTCCCACAGCTGCTAAGTGCACACCTGGTGGTAGATCATGGACAAGAAGCAATAGGAACTTATGTTGTCATAACACTTGTTATAAAGTGACTGAAAGAAAACAAAGCAGGATTGTCTTGTTAAAAAATTAAGTCTAGCCAGGCATAGTGGTGCACACCTGTAATCTCAGCTACTCCGCAGATGGAGGTAAGTGGGTTGCAGTCTGAGACCTCTCTGGGCAAAGTTAGCAGGACCCTATGTCAAAAACAAACTAAAAAGCAAAAGGACCAGGGCAAGGTTCAAGTGTAGAAGGCTTACCTACCAAGCACAAGGCCCTGGGTTCAACCCCTAGTATCAACCAAAAAAAAAAAAAAATTGAAGTACATTTCTAATGATCAAGGAATTTAGAGGCAGACTTCGCAGGGTTGTAATAGAACCTCATGGTGTTGGAGACTTAGGTTTGTTTTATCATTTTGCTCTTCCACAAGTGGCTTTGATTCCCAAGGTACAAAATGACTCCTAGTACTCCAGTCATTGCATCAACATTCAAGCCAGCAGAAAGAAAGAAAAGGAAATGAATGACACACTACCATCTCTGGATGTTTCACACACCACCTCTACTTATGTCCCATTGGCTAGAACTTTGTTGACAGAGCTTGGTAAAGTAGATTTTACTCTTGGGTGTTTGTTCTTGGGGACTGATTAGGATTCTCTTCCTGTGGAAAACGAAGGGAGAACTGACTTTGGGAAACAACCAGCAGCAATGCCACTAAGATGTCCCCAGCTGTCCTATCACTACCAGACCTGAGTCTCATCAAACAGGCAGCATCACCTATGGCGATGTAGGGAAGCCTCCAATGACAGTGGCTTAAAACTCACCAGGGGCTTAGGACTGATGTTGACCAGCCCTGCCTGAGAGATGACAGACGATTTTAGCTGCTCCTTAATAGCACACCTCCATTTCTGACATGGTCCGGCAGGCGTCATAAAAGTGAACTGGGGCACCAACTCTGCTGGCAGAGCTGGGCCACAAACTGCACCTTTCCCAGGGCAGTGACTTCCTGCATCCTGCAGATGCTGCTGGCTGCAGTGTGCAAACAGCAGAACACCAGCAGACTGAGCGAGGGATGCTCTGTACACATGCGCAGAGAGGGGCAGAGTCCATCTCTGAGTCATTGCGGTCACCCTGCCAGGTCCTGGGTGCTACCCTTCCTAACAGCACATGGAACAGCAAGTCACCAGATCTGAGAGTAGAATCTTCCTGGCTGTGTGTGTGTGGTGTGTGTGACCTTCTGTAGTTCCCTGCCATACTGAATCAGGGCTAAACCCTGTGACCAACGACAGTGGGTCTGGTGTGGTGAGATTCCTGAGGCTCCACTCTAAGAGGCTTTGCTATGTCTGCTTAGTCCCTCAGGGTGGTTGCTCACCAGGTCACCATGCCCTGGATACACCACTGTGATCCTGTGCAGAGCCCCACATGGGGGGAAACTGAGGTCTCCCTCCCAGAACCAACATAGCAGCCATGTGCATAAGCCTTTCTGGCCTTCAGATGACCTTGGCCAATATCTATGAACTTTCCAAGACCCTGAACCAGACCCGGCTAAGATGCTCCTAAATTCCTGACCTTGGGAACATGTGAAATCATTCATACTCATTGTTCTTCAAGCCACTACATTTTGGGATCATTTGTTAACACAGCCATAAATAATACAGCCTCTCCATATGATTTATTCATCACAACACTGCTCTGAAGCAGATATTATTATCCCCATTTTCCTGATAAGGAAACTGAGGCTTAGATAAGTTTGTTTATATCCCCAGGGTAGTTGGAAGCAAAGCTGGGACTCCAGAGTAGCTCTGCTTGCACATCTTGCTAAGCCACATGGATCCACTTAGGATTTCCAGAGTGCCTGGAAGCAGAAAGAAGCAAAATGTCCCTAAATGAACCAATTATAGTAAGGGTTACATGCTAAGTGTTCAAAACTATACAAAACCTGTAAACAGTGTTGCTCTGTGCTTTAAAATCCACAGGCAGTTTGAAACTCAAGTGCATAGTTGTGTTGGGAAATCAACGTCAGACTACCCAGGGGCTGCCTGTCAGGAGAACCCCTACCTAGGTGCTAGGAATTCAGAGATGCTCGCAGACTCCCGTTGGAGGTGGAAGACACTCAGAACAATTGCCTGATAACTGGGGCCTCATAACTTACTGTCATTTGTGGGTGTGGTATTTAAAGTTGTCTGAAGGGCTCAAGGCATAGCTCAGAAGTAGAGTGCTTGCCTAGCAAGAAGAAGGCCCTGGGTTTAATCCCCAGCACCTAAATAAATTAAATGAATAATTACAGAAAGCAGGAATGTGGTCTCTGGTTTCTCAGAGACTGGAAGGGGCTCCACAACAAGGAATGGGGGTGAGGTGGGGTGATCATTTGTTCTCCACCTTCTTCTGGTGATGGGACAGTTTCTGTTTTGTAATGCAGCTGCCAGAGTGCTAACAGCACCAAATTTGGTTTGTACCTCCTTGCCAGCATTGCTCTGAAGTCACATCCAGTAATGAGCTTCTGAGATCTTCTTTTGGACTAAATAGTTTACATCTGTCTCTGTCTGGCCAGAGCTCAAGAGGTACTTAGAAGTCTAGTGGGAGCTTCTGGTCTTGCCCGTTGGCTAAGAAACCCAGGGATGTGGCAAGGAAGGTAACTATCCTTGTTCCCTAGCTTCCCCAATGCACTCCAGGTGCAGATCTGTCCCAGGCAGCCAAATAAATAAATGAGTAAAGAAGCTCTCTTTCTGAAGAAGGGACTGTCATTTCTACAACAAAATTTATTCTCCCTTCTGGCTCCTCAAACTTCCATCCTATGCCTAGTACTCTGAGCTCAAAACTCTGACATCCACATTGCTGTTTCCTCCCTTCAGCCCTTCAAATTCATCCAATTATCCAGGCTTATCAGTTAGGACTTCCCTCTTCATGTTCTTCGTGGTGTCAGGGATGGAATCTGGGGCCTTGTGCTTTACAGTAAAGCAAGTGCTTTACTGCCTAGCTATTCCTCCAGCCCCCTCCATTTCTTCTTTGCCTTTAAATCACCAGGTAGATGGGGACTAGGCCCATGTCTCTCCCCAGCAGTAGATTTAAATGTACTGCCAGGATTCCAAATTTGTTTGTCTAGCTTTCAATACCCCACATAATTTGTTCCTATTTAATTTCCCATGGGTCCCCAGTGGCCAACCCTTCTGCACATAGAGTGCTCTCTCTCTCTCTCTCCCTCTCTCTTGTGTATACCATGCTAGGCACCATTGCCCACCTTTTACTCAGTCTGCCTCCTCTGAAGTCCTGGATGGTCCTTCTAAGCCTTTCCAGGTCTGTTAGAGCTCATCCGACATGAGAGAGTTGCCCACCTCCTCAGGCATCAGTTCTCAGCAACATCTCCTTTCTACCCTGTCCACAGTGGCTCTCTTCTGCATGGGACAAATACCCCCTGCACTGGTCTCTGAATCCCTCAGGCTTTGAGAGGCCCCTGGACTGTAACATCTTTGGTAAAACAAACAGAAATGACTGATGATGAAGCAGATTCCCTGTGGGCCCAGGCCACAACCCTGTTGGCCAGAGTCACTCTCCCAAGACCACGCTGTGCAGCTCTGCTCAGAGGGGTTCCCTGGGGGAGGAAAAAAACGTGCTAACCATCAGAACACCAGGTGGAGCAAAAAGTAGCAGAAGGCCCCTGAGAGAAGAAAGCCATGGTGATGAGTGATGCTGGATGTGACAGAGGTGGGGACAGGAGTGATGAGCAGAATTCTGCATCAGAGGAGCAATGGCAGAAGACACAAGCTCTGCAGGCTGCAAGGGGAGCAAGAAGCTTTCTCTCTTACAACTGAGGAAGACTGTCCTGCCACATGGACCATCTCTGCATCATGTGTGACCGTCTTTGCAATTACCTGCCAGAGGCTGCAACTCAGGTGTCTAGGGGTACCAAGTAGATAAAGTCAATGTGCAAAGTAGGTGGATTTCAGGACTGGAGAGAGCTGGGGATAGTGGCAAGTGGAAGAGCACACACCCACTGGAGGTCATCCCAGTGCACATCTTCTTAAGAGACCATATAGGTAGACAAGACAGATGCTGGGCCAAATGTGGTGCAGAGATGCCCTGCCTGGCATCTCTGGCTCCACAGGTGTGTGCATAGCACATCACAGGACTGAGATGAGGGCAATGGACTGAAGTGGCCCACATGCGGTAAAGCTCTTTCAGGTAACTGGGACCAATGTGATTGGATGAGGCTGTTTTATGAGCATCTGGGAGGGGGAATTGAAAGAAGACATGGCTTCACCAGCTAGAATACAGTGTGTGGCTAGTGAGGAATCCCAGCAGCTCCCATGGCTCCTGCGAACTCTAGGAGATCAACTCCAGAGGGTCTAGAACAGGTGCCTGGTATCTCACTGCCCTTTCAGCATGGACATCGGTGGCTTCCTACTTTAGAGGTTGGGCCATTACAATTACCTGCCATTGCCATATAACTTTTCCGCTTTCCTTCCCTCTGCTTCTTACCTCCTACCTATTCCTGAGGGTTGTTTTCTTGTTTTTTGTTTTGGTGGTACTGGGGTTTGAACTCAAGGCCTCACATTTGGTAAGAAGGCACTCTACCACTTGAGCCACTCTGCCAGCCCTTTATTGTGCTGGGTATTTTTGAGAAAGGGTCTTGCAAACTATTTGCCTGGGCTGGCTTCAAACTGTGATCCTCCTGATCTCTGCCTCCTGAGTAGTTAGGAGTAAGGTGTGAGCCACCGGTGCCTGGCTTCCTGATTGATTGATTCATTGGTTGGTTGATTCATTTCCTTGTTTCTTTTCTTCCCTCCCTCACTTTCTTTTTCTTTTTTTTTTCTTTCTTTCTTTCTTCTTCTTCTCTCTCTCTCTTCACTCCCCTTCCTTTTTCTTTTTTTCAGTACTGGGTTTTGAACTCAGGGCCTCATGCTTGCTAGGCAGGCACTCTACCACTTCAGCCATTCCACCAGCCCTCTCCCCACCTCCTTTTAAAGACAGGATCTCACAATGTTCAGGCTGGCCTGGAACTCCTGGGTACAAGCAATCCTGCGCACCAGTCTCCTGAGCAGCTGGGAATGCAGGTGTAATTCTGTGTGCCTGGCCTTTTCTGACTCCTGTTGCTTTACCACATCTGCATATTCCTTGTCTTGCCTGCTGGTTTCTGCATGCTTTTGGTGTCACTCAGCTTCTGCCACTGAAGGCCGGTCAGCATCAACACATTCAGTGCCCTTTCTGGACAGAGCTCTAGCTCTCATGGCTACTGGCTGGCCTGAGAATGGCAGCTCTGGGTCAAGACTGAGTGTCTAAATCAACTTAGCTTTGGCCAGAGATTCAGTCCTCTGGCATAGGTAAAGGTAAAGAATGACCATGCTTATCCTCAGAAGGGGCTGGGAACAGCAGCTACTTGGAGTGCCATGTCTTGTAACAGTGGAATATCCTAAATTACATTCAGGCTACTGTTTGTAATAAGGCAGGAAAAATCTATTAAGATAGGTATAGAAACCAAAAGATTAACACTCAGATATATGGAAAGTGAACCTACTCAAATTAGGTCTTTTTCCTCTATTAGTTGGGGTTGTATTTGGCTACAAGTAACAGAATATCTTTAAAAGTGGATTACATTAAATAAATTTTCTTACACAACAAGTACAGAGGAAGCCAGGCATGGCGGTGTATGTTTGTAATCTCAGCACTCAGGAGGTTGAAGTAGGAGGATCATGAGTTTGAGGCCCACTTGTCTCAAAAAATAAAAGTATAGTTAATGCTTGGTATTGGTTCAGCAACTCTGTGATGTTAGGGGAGACGTCTCTCAGGTTCCCTATGCTTGGCCTCATAGTAACAAATTTGCTGATGCAGATCCAGCCTTACCATGTGTATCCAAGGAGAGGAAACTAGGAGAAGGCCCCTGACAGAGGAAGCTATTCCTTTAATCAGAAAACCAAAAGTTTTCCAAGAAACCCCCTGCACGCACGCATATACACACCCCAGCAGACTTCCTATGAACATCTCATTAACCTGCTCAGTGCCACCTTAGCTGCAAGACAGTCTGGGAAACTGCATATCTAGGTTGACAGAATCTTGCTTTTTAAGCATAGGAATCTTTTCATAGCTTATGTGTGTAGAAAATGCACCATATAAATTAAGCAAGATGTGTAAGATAAGAGAAAAAGCAAAGAAAAAAGCATAGGTTCAAATATGGGTTCCAGCATTGACTGACCTAAATCTAAAAGCAGCTCAGCCAGGCAACAGTGGCTCACACCTGTAATCCTAGCTAGTTGGAAGGCTGAGATCAGGAGAATCATAGTTCAAAGCCAATTTAGGCAAATAGTTCTTGAGACCCCATCTCCAAAATAACCAGAGCAAAATGGACTGGAGGTGTGGCTCAAGCTGCTAAATGCCTGCTTTGCAAATGTGAAGCCCTGAGCTAAAACCCCAGTCTCCACCTACAAATAAATAAATAAATAACATAAAGGCAGCTCACCTTGCCGAACATCTTTCTCCTGCTAGGCAGAAGGGGTATGACATACCTCTCTTACAGGGATGAAATGTGACTGTAAGTGCACTTTCAGTCCCTGGCCCTGAAGATATGCCCCAGAAGAGTTAGTATTCTCTGTGGTGCTCTCTCTGATGGGATGTAGTGGGCAGACACAGGAAAAAGTGGGAGAGCTTGAAGATCAAGTCAAGCTGCTGAGTCCAGATGTCTCCTCTACCACTATCTAGCTATGGGGCCTTAGACAAGTTACTTGGTCTCTCTATGCTTCAGTTCCTCTGTCTGGAGACAGTAATAGACCAGATCGCATCAGGAAGAAGAAATGAATCACGGAAGTCCTTGGCACAGAGTCCACCACGGCACAGAGTCCACCACGGCAATGCCAACTATTATTGGTATTGTGTTTTCTCCTTCTGGTGGCCCAGAACCATCACAGCAAGTGCATTGCCTTTGAAACTCTAAAACCAAGTTGTTTCCAGTCCCTTAAAATCTACGAACTATTATAATGGGAGCAGCAGCACATCCCAAGAATGGAAAACTGGGGTGAAGGCCCTGCTCTGGATTCTAGCAACAAAAGAAGGTTCACTGCCTGCAGAGAACTTTTATTTGTTTTGGTTGTTTTGAGACAGGGTCTTGCTATGTAACCTAGGCTGGCCTTGAATTTATACCTTACCTCTGCCTCCCTAGTGCTGGGAGTACAGATGTGTGCCACCTGCCTGGCTCAGTTTTGGCTTTTTTTTTTTTTAATGGTGATGGGACAAACCCAGGGTCTTGCACATGCTAGGCAAGCTCTCTACCACTGAGCTACATCTCCATCCCTTGAGAATATTTTTAAGACAATAAAAAATAGGAAGTTGAGCTGCTGTTTTATTATCACCCTGTGCCAACATTTCTAAACTATGTCAGTGATAAAAATCCCTCCCCTCACACACAAAATTTTATTTGCTGAAATTCTGAATGATTGCTACAATTACTGTTTAGAGGTTTTTGTTTGTTTGTTTTGGTTCTTTTGAGACTGGATGTGGCCCAGACCTACCAGGAACTTGAGCCTTTCCTGTCTCCACCTCCAAGTGCTGACATAATAGACATGCAATGTCGAGGTGTTATGATAGATCTGTTGAACTTCAATTACCTCGTCCTTATTCCTTATTCTTTGAGCTACATTGAGTTCTCCTGGAGAACTCCCAGTTATAGAATTGGACTCTAATACTCATAGACTCAGATTACCAGTTTGGAATTGGTGGTGGTGGCTTCAATGTATGCCTCCAACCTGTGTGACCCTTCACACTCCTGACAGTAAACAGTAGACTCAATCAATAATAAGAAATCAGTGACTATAAGGATGAAAACATGAAGCTTGAGTTACTTCAATTCTGTGTGGCTTTTGGGAGTTTTTATTAGTATTTAAAGTTGAAACAGCTAACAGTGTGAACTGTGAGGTACACAGTTTTGTGTTAGTCAGCTTTCTGTTGCTGTGACAAACTACCTGAGATAAACCATTTAGAAAAGTTAATTTTGATTCATGATTTGAGAGGTTTTATCCATGGTCACTTGGCTCTGTCACTTTGGGTCTTGGGCACACTGTACATCATGGCAGCAGGAGCATATGGCGAAGGAGCCTTGGTCATCTCATGGTAGCCAAGAAGCAGAGAAAGAAAGAGGGCGAAGTCCCAATATCCCCCTTCAGGGGACCCAAAGTGATCTAATTTCTTCCTGCCTTTATCTCTTCAGGTTCTACCAACTCCCAATAGTACCACAGTCTGACAACCAAATCCTTCACAAGTGAGTCTTTCACACAATTAAAATCCACACCATAACAATGATAGTTCTCTCCTGATCCACAGGGTATATGTCCCAAGACCCTCAGTAGATGGCTGAAACCACAGATCGTACCACACCCTACGTACACTATGCTTTTTTCTATATGGATGCTATCGCCTGAGTAAGTGTTCCACAGAGGCCTATTGTGATTCCCAGCCTGTGGCACTATTGAGAGATGATGGAACCTTTAAGAGATGGGTCCTAGTGGGAGGTTTCAGGCCACTGGGGACATAGCCTAGAAGGAAATAATGGGACCTCACTCCTTCTTCTTCCCCCCCTTTGCACCTGCCATGAAATAAACAAGTCTCTTTCACCGTGCACTTCTGCTATGATATCCTGTGCAGCCACAGGCCCAAAGCAACAGAGTCCTTTGGTCCTTGACTGAAAGTCTAACAAAAAATAAATAAGTAAAAAGGAAATAAACCTTTCCTTTTTAAGATTTAATTTATCTCAGGTTTTTGTTATAGTAATGACAATACCTACGATAAAATTTAATTTACAAATAGACACAGTATAAGATCAACAATAACTAATAATGAAGTAAAGCAATTATAACTATATTCTGAAATGAAAGTCATTTAAAAGTTAGAAATTGTTTATTTCTAGAGTGCTCCATTTAATATTTTTGGACCATTGTTGACTGGGAGTAAATACAACTGTACACAAACCATGGATAATGAGGAGTACTGTGTTTTTACTTAGCAAGTGAAAAAATCTTAGCTCATACATGATATGACATCACATTTGAGTGATCTTTCTCTTTGGGCAGGGTACTAGGGATTGAACCCAGGGCTCTATGCATGCTAAGCACATGTTTGACCACTGAGATACACACCTCCAGCCCAGAGCAGTCTTTTAAAATGAAATTACTACTTTGAAAGTCTTTTTTTTTTAAAGTAAAGAAGTAACCAAGATGATAGTACTTATTTCTCTTTATTGAGGATTATTCCTGAAAATAATTTTGCTATAGGGAGGAGGAGGGCATTAAAAAATTGCTCACTCCAGTAGTAAATTTGTGTTTTAAAATGTACCACTGCATAGGGGTTCTTAAAAAGAATCTGGCAGAAGCTCCTCACTCTCCACTGTCAGGAGGGAAATCACTTGAGGTTACTCAGCCAGTCAATGGCAAAGAGAATGAGGCACAATCTCCAAGCCACTGCTGGACTACTTTTCCCATCATCTATGCCTAAGAAAACTGAAAAAGTACTCAGCACTGGGCTTGTCAAACTGTGAGAAAGGACCAACTTTTGAAAGGTTTTGATCTATTGCAGAATATACAACTCAGACCACTTGTGACTGACGCATCATGTGAGTTGATACCATCCAAATGGTCTTGACCCTGTTTAATGAGACACACCCACTAGCCACACCCCTGGATACAGCAGCAATAGTAAGGTGCCATAAAGAGTTCTAAGTGTTTACTGTCAACTTCTGTTCTTTTCTTGTCATAGGCTGGTAAAACTCTCCTGTCCAGCTTTCGGTGGTGCCCTACCATTTCATATAATGTTCCTAGCAAAGACTTATGGCCAGAAAACACAGCCCAACAAACTTAATATAACATGGCTTGGATTTTAAATATCCCCCAAAAGCTCATGTGTGGAAGTCAGATCACTGGGGGCTGTTGTGGTTTGAATAAGAAATGTCCCCCAAAGGCTCATGTGTTGAGGCTTAGTCCACAATAAATATTCAGAGGTGGGGCTTTTGAGAAGAGATTAGATCATAAAGTCTCTGACTCATCCAATAGATTTATCCATTGATGGACTCATAATTGACTGGTCTATTGACAGTGGGTGGAAACTGGAAGGAGGGGCGTGATCTGAGGAAGTGAGTCATGAGGGCGTGCCTTTGAAGGATAATTCTTATCTCTGGCCTCTTCCTCTCTGTGTCTTTGTCTGCTTCCACCACTATGAGGTGAGCAGCCTCCTCTGTCATATGCTTCTCCCACCAGGATGTTCTTCCTCACCACAGTTTCATAGCACTGGAGACAGCTGACCATGGACTGAAGGAACCTCTGAAACTGTGAACCAAAAGACATCTTTTCTCTTTTAGTGTGTTTTTCCCAAGTGTTTTGTCCCAGCAACGAAAAGCTTACTAACACAAGAACACCGGCCCCTTTCTCTTCTCTCTTTCTCTGCTTCCCAGACACATGAGGTAAGGAGTTTTCTCTGCCACATACTTCCTGCCATGATCTTCTGCCTTGCCACAGGCCCAAAAGCAATGGTGCCCGCTGATCACAGACTGAAACCTCTGAGCCACAAGAAATCTTTCCTCCTTGTAAGCTGATTATCTCAGGCATTTTGTCACAGCAATTAAAAGCTACTAATACATCCTTTGAGTTACTTTGTCTTTAGTAGATTGCTGAACATATCCTGTGAAGTTAAGAACACAGGATACATTCAGCTTCAGTACCAGCAGTGTGGCTTAGACAAGTGCCTAAACCTCTTTAAGTACATTCTTCCTCTTTCATACAAGGAAGAGGGTCATAGGGAGGTGTGTGTGTGACCACAGGGAAGCTGCCACACAGTAAGCTTTCATGAATTTTGGCTGTCATTCGTGATACTGACCACTCCCCTTTTGGGTGTGGTTTGTGGAGCTGGGGGACCATGGGGATGAAGGCATAGCCACCAGAAAACAGGCCAGGACACAAATAGCACTGAGCCAGAAGGTGTGGTCTCTGGCCATGTCTTTTGTTCATAGTGACCTGAGTCATTCAACAGGCAAAGATGGAGCACTGTCCTACACCAGGCTGGTACTTTTAGCTGCTAGAGAAATGATCCCTGTCCTTGGGGATTTCACCTTGTGGAGGGAAGCAGATAGAAACACTAGCAGTACACAACAATTGTCTACACAGAGTCACAGTTGTGCGTAGAGGGACCCCAGCTAACTCCCATGGGAGTACATGTGCCTCTCTATCTTGGGGTTGCATTGGAGCCCACAGAGTGAACTATGATGGAGGTGGGGAGACCTTCCTCTTTGCTTTCCAGAGGAGAGATCTCCCACTCAGGACTCTCTGGCCCTTCTCACAGCTTTACCCATCCATGCCTGGATGGAGTTGTCCGAGTAGTCAACTGGGAGAAGCACTACTGTGCTCTGCTTAGTTGCTACTCAGCCTCTTAGGAATGTCCCTCGGCAAGGAGTTGGCCTTCTGTGCGCCTGTCATCTTTAGCCCTGTGGGGAGATGGCCCAGGCCATGCTATCTACCAATATGTGGGGGCTTGGGCACCATTTTGAGTTCCTCTTAACCAGCCCATTTGGGCCTCCTCTGTGAGAGACGTCCTCCTACTACACCATTATCAGTAATAAAAGATATATTTGTGCACCATCTGCCACATCCTCTGGCCTATTTGTCAACAAATTTAAAAGTTGATCAGGTTGAGGTGAGGGGTCCTGAAGAGTTTGATATTATTATTACCTCAACAGCTCTGTGTTAGGGCTGACAATAATGTTGACATTGTCATTGCCTCTCCTTCCAAGACACACATAATGGATTTTCAATGACAATGATGGAATGGATGAACAATTGCTTCCATACCAATGGTGGTGGGAAATGAGGTCAGAAGGAACCAGAAAACGTTATAGGGAAGGGATAATGTGCTGGGTGCTGGTGGCTCATGCCTGTAATCCTAGCTACTCAGGAGGCAGAGATCAGGAGGATTACAGTTCAAACCAGCCTGGGCAAATAGTTTGTGAGACCCTATCTCGAAAATACCCAACACAAAAAGGGCTGGTGGAATGGCCAAAGTGGTAGAGCACCTGGCTAGCAAAGTGTGAGGCCCTGAGTTCAAACCCCAGTACCACCAAAAAAAAAAGATAGTGTTTTATTCAGGCTTGGAATCTGTATTGCCCGGTGAATGACTGGATGGGCAGTTCTGTGACTATCAATAAATCCCCATCTTTCTGAGACCCCATTTCTCATCCTTAGAATGACAAATGTCCTTGCCCTCCTCACAGGGTCTTTGGAAGTGTTATTCAACATATCCGGGCAAAAATGCTTTCAAAATACAAATCACTGTGCAAATTATTATATAACAATCAGACCCCAGTACAAACATCAACTGAGAGCAGAGGGGATGAGATCATTTTTTTTTCAAGTTAATAAATTCTTTTAACCTTGGTTATATAAAAACTGAACTCTGCCAGAAGTGATTTTCAGTAATGTCCAATGTCCACAATTCAACTGCCACACTGCTTGTCTCTTCCTAAAACACTGATAACACAGAAGCCCACTTGCCTTTGTGGATGTGTTAAAAAGGACGTTTTCAGAGAGAACAATAGGAAAACAGACAGGATTGTCAGTTTGATATTCCTTGCTAGGATTTTTTCAGGCTGCTGATGTCTATATGCAAACAACATATTTAGAAAGCAAATGGGTTCTGGTGCCTTATAAATTTCTTTCTTCTCCCCAATTTGCATAGAGAGAGGCCAGAAGAAAACGTAGTGGCAATCAGATTTCACTTGTAAATGAGACAATGAATCGTGTTCGGTGGTAGATGGTGTTTAAATAATCATGAAAGCAGCAGCTGGCTCCTTTTTCTCTTGGTCCAATTAGGTGCTGTTTCATGGCAAGGAATGCTCAAATGCAAACACACCTCCATCCTCCCTGTGTCAAAGGGTTATTCTGCAAGATGACTTCTCATCTCCAAGAAGAACAGCACATTTATTTTTTGGTCTGCGTGACACCACTTCAGAGAATGGTAGCTAGCTTTGAGCAGCAATCTGATTTCATCTCTGGTGTATAGGGGAGGGTTGTTTCTTCTAGGGATTGGGAGAATTATGCCAGGTGGGATAAGAACCAGGATAGGTAGATGCTGTCATCAGACAAAGGGTCTTGGTGGGGGAGCATGAGAGACAGCATGCACTAAGGTGAAGAGGCTGAATTACCACCTGTCAGTGACTGTGGGAAGAGAGAAGCTTCATAAATAATCCACTTGCAGACAGTTTAATGCTTTCAACATAAGAACAGCCCATGTGCAGGAACCATTCAACAGGGCAGACTGGAAATTTCACTTGGCAGCAATATAGTTGTGCTTTCTCTGTAAGCAAAGGTTCTAGCAGCCTCGGAGGAAAAGCAGGAAGAGAAGGAGGAGGGCTTTGAAATAAAGCCATATTCTTGCTCCACCTGTGGGGTAGCACTGGAAAGGGCTATATCTCAGAATAGATCCAGCTATTGACTGGAGCTAATGCAGTTTTCCTCTCCAGGAAATAAGACTTCCCTGTGTCATCAGTCAAAAATGTTCACAGGTACCGCTTATGTGTCCAGTATGGTGCTAGGCACTATGGGGGATTCAAAAGACTCATAGTCATATCCCAAAGTCTTTTCACTTGTGATGTTGCATATTTCTGCCTCCCAATAGTCTTGAGAGGTAAGAAAGGCTGTGGAAATTATTTCCCAGGAAAAGAATAAGATTTCCTAAGAATAATAGCTGCTCAAGTTTATTGAGTGATTACCAGACTTATTATCCAAATTATCATGTTTAAGGCTGATAAGCACCTAATTAGGGAGGTACTCATAGTCCCCCATTTGCAGATCAGAAAACATATGCTCAGAGAGGCTAAATAAATTGCCTAGGTTATACCAGGAAGGCATGGCAGAGCCATGGTTCCAAAATAGCTGAGGCAATGCCCACAGTCTTGCAACTGCCTGAGTCCCCTCTGTTAGACACAGTCCTCTTCATCCCGAAGAGAGAGAAATTCAACAGGTATTAAGAGCCTACTCTGCCCCAGGAATAGCTCTAGACCCTGAAGAAGGCTTTGTTCACTCCATGAGTACTTCTAAATGTTCTGGGGATTCCCTATGGACCAGGGACTGCTTTATGCTTGGATATATCAGAGAGCGAACAAAGCTCTGGCTTTCCCAGAGCTCACATGCCATTGGGGCAGACAGACAATAAGGAAGACGCAGTTAAGATTTGAGGAATTCATGTGCTATTTTAGAAAATGATGAAATTTGATAGAAAAAAGGAAACTTAGGGCACAGCAAAGGGGACAAAGAGAACTAGAATATGGCTGACAGAATGACTCAAATGGTAGAGCATCTGCCTACTAGCCTGAAGCCTTGAGTTCAAACCTCAGTGCCACCAAAACAAACTCAGAGAGCTAGAGGAGGAATAGGGGGGCAGGCTACACTTTAATTTTTTTTTTTCTGCAATACTTGGGCTGGAACCCAGGGCCTTCCATGTGCCAGGCAAGCACTCTAACACTGAGCTACATCCCCGGCCCCCAAGACACACATTTAAATTAGGTGGTCAGGAGGGGCTCGTTGAGGCACAGGGGTGGCATTCAGGCACAAAGTTTGAAGGAAGCAAGGGAAGTAACCATGCTGCTATGTCAGAAAGAAAATTATGGCAGAGGGCATAGGCAACACCCAATGTTATCAAAGAACAAGAAGGCAGTATAGCCTTCATGTCAGTGAGTGACAACAGCAGATGTGGTCACACAGTGAGGAGGAGCCAGGTCCTGGTAGCCTCCTGGACCACTATGAAGACTTCGACTTTGACTCTGACTCTGAGTGAGATGGAGAGCCCTGGCAGGGCTCTGAGTGGGAGAACACCACGACCTGACGTCTGTGTTTAAAGAAGCACTCTGGCTGCTGCTTTGAGAACAGACCCTAAAGGGGCAAGGATGGAAGCAGGGAGACCAGTTTGGAGGCTACTGCAGTGATCCAGACCAGAGATACTGTTGGCGTGGGCCAGGCAGAGGCAGTGGAAGTGGTACTTCAAATGTAGAGCCACCCACCAGGTCCACCCACTTGTTGAACCAACTGAAATCTGCTGCAAAGAGAGCTGTTTTCAACAGAGAGGAATGGAACATAGGAACTTAAGACACAACGGAAAGCATGATGGCTAGGAAACAATACATTTCTTGTCTTTATTCTTTATCCCATTAAATGCAATGTATTCATGCCAAAAAAGCGAGCCTCACAATCAAAACCACAACACTTACGACTTTGCCCTTGCCCTTGTGACTGTGCAATGAGTACAGTCCATAGACAGAGTAACAGTATTGTAGGAACCATTGCTTCTTTGTTTTCCAGGCTGAACACTATGTTAACCCATTGAGAAGTGCAAATAAAAAGACAAAAGGAAGTAACACAATGCAGGTATTATTGAGCTATTCCTGATCCCTGTGACTAATGACACCTTGTAACTGTGAGAATCCGAAGGCGATTGGCTTTTTTTTTATAAACTGTGCCTCTAAAATACTAATTCAGAGAACAGAGGCAGCCGGGTGAATTGAAGTTTCTGTCTCCTAAAAGGAAGATGGGCTGTCCAGCATGAGAAAGGCAATCGCCCATGGCTTGGTGGGTTTTAGTACTTTCTGTGCATAACACAGCACATGTTTGGCTGGTCAGATGGGGTGTCTCCTCATTTGGCCCTTTCTCATGGATGTATGCTGACAGATGAGCGCTCACACTGGGTCCTGATTGACTCCTACCTGCCAGCACTCTATTTGTCTTATTCACCTTCGTGTGCAATTTATAGGCCTTTAATCCAGCCTTGCATTGTTCCTAACGGAGGTGACACCATTGTTAGTGCTCATGGTTGAAGGTTCCACTCCCTGCTGGCTGCAGTTTAATGTTCTCATGACAAGGGCACGTTCCACTCAGTGGAACTCACTCTTAAAATTGTGTTCTGGGGCTAGGTTTTGTTCTGTGTGCCAGGGGCTTACTTAGCTCTATATCTTTCTACTTGCCTGGTCACAAGTTGTGCAGTCAATGTCAGACTCCCAGTTAAGAAAGCAGATGACACAAAGGCACCTGCACACCCATGTTTAGTGCAGCAACATTCACAATAGCTAAGTTGTGGAAACAGTCAAGATGCCCCAGTACTGATGAATGGATTAAGAAAACGTGGTATTTATGTACAATGGAGTTTTATTCAGCCATTAAAAATAATGAAATTTTGTCGTTTGCAATAAATTAATGGAACTGGAGAACATCATCTTAAGTGAACTTAGCTATGTTCAGAAAGCCAAAGGCCATATTTTCTCTCATATGTGGCAAATAAACCCACAATACAAGCAATATTATATAAAAAAGTTACACTAAGGAGAGGTCACATATGAGAGAGGGAAGGTAAAAGAAGGAAGTTAAGAAGGTGAATATGGTTGATGTACTCTCTATACAAGAATGAATATAGAATTCTTAAACCTATTGAAATCACCATAAGAAGGGGACTAAGGTAGAAAGGAGAAAAATAGAGGAGATGAACCAATTTAAGTTATAATACATATATACATGAAAATGCCACAAGGAAACTCCTGTTATAGCTATTTTAAACAAAAAAAAGTCTTTTTTTTTAACAAAAACAGGAGGGCAGAACTGGTCCTGTCTGGGGGATTGGTACCAGTAGGAGTGGGGAGGACATGGGTAAAGGGAGTAGGAGGGTGGATATGGTGTAAATACTGTATACTCATGTATGTATGGAAAAATTAGGCTGGTGTAGTGGCTCAAGTGGTGAGGCACCTGCCTAGTGAGCGTGAGGCTCTGAGTTTAAAAAACCAAAACAAAAAAACTTTGGACTAGAGGTGTGGCTCAAGGGGTAGAGCAACTGTTTTGCAATTTCCAAGCCCTGAGTTCAAACCCCAGTGGTGCCAAAAGGGTGTGTGTGGGGGGTGAGACCTGTTGAAACTATTCAAGGAATGGGGAAAGGAAGGAGGAATAAAGGAGAATGAAATGATGGAGGGGGTGAATTCAACTATGATATATTTGGTATATTATAAGAATTTTTATAAATGCCACAATGGACCCTTAGCACAACCATTTAAAAAATTAAAAATAAATAAAGAAATAAGAAGAAAGCAGATGAAAAAGTTTTCTGTGAGAAAATGACTATGGATAAACATCTAACCTTGTTCTTTTTTAAATATTATTAATCTGGATTGCTCTTTCTGGGAATTCTAGCCACTAAAAGCCAAGGGAAATAAATAAACAAGCAACATTATAATTATTTATAAAAAGCATTAGAAATAGCAAAATTAAATAAGGAGCCACTGCTAGAAATCATGTTATATCACTCCTGGATGAGCAGAGCTTCAGAACTCAACTGGATCATTTAAGGCACAGGGGGTACTTACTAATGCATTGTACTTTGTCTACACCCAAACGTATGATCAGATGATCAGAAGAAAAAGAAAGGTTTGAGAACTCCACATCCACAAATAAAAATGAGGGCCTGAAAACTAAGGCTTTCTTATTTTTTAACCATCTCAAAAGGAAGCCAGACATTACAGAGCAAGAGCTAGTATTTATGAGAACCTTAGGTCTATGGCCAAATTCCTCCCATTTTTAAAACTCCACAAGTATTCTTTGTCTTCCTTCCCTTACTCCTCCTCCTCCTCCTATATATGTGTATATATGTGCATACACACACAGAGTAGTTATAAATTTCTAATAAAAGCCTATGAGCTTATTTTCAGGAGCAATGATAATGAGGAGATCATCATCAAAGGTTTCAGAAACCCCTAGGGATACAATAGACGGTAGCAGTGACTGGGATTGTCTGGGGCTGGATTTGGGGGAATGGGAAAAAATGTGCCTGAACCTCCGTTTGAGGCAGCAGACAGGTCCAACATGGCTGGCGGGGAGGCAAGGATAATTGCCTGACTCATCTCAAAGAAGATTAAAATAATTTCTCTTTTGGTTTCAAAATATCTCCCCCACAGCTTTCAGTATCTTTATAAATGTGTCTGAATCTAAGAAGATTGCTTCATGGCAAGACACACCTCCCCCCCCCACCCCGTTGTCATGGGAACGGCAGTGTTCATGTGTCAGGTGCATGCGTGTGAGCACACACACACACACATACACACACACACACAGTATGTTAATGCATTCCCTAGGAAATGCCTCTTATATTTTCTCCTTCTGGTGTTCTTTTTATTTCTAAAAGACACATCAGAGCTGACATTTTCCTAATTGCTACCATTCAGTTGTTATCCACAATCTCTTTTGTTTTGACATTGAAAACACTGATTTGGAGTTTTTCTTTAATATAATCTCTCCTGGAAGTGGAATAATCTATCATTTGCCCCTTCCCCTAGCTCCAATTTTTCTCCTACTCCTTAAGTTAATATACCAAGTATCTCACCTTATAATTTAATTTTAAAAGAAACTAAGGGTTGGGAATGTTAGCTCATTGGTAGCTCACTTGCCTACCATGTGTGAGGCCCTTGGTTTGATCTCCAGCACTGCCCAAAAAAGACAAAAGTAAATAAATTTATTTTCAATTCTAGTTGATTTCTTTGCTGGATATAACACATTTCGTGTATTTCGTTTTCTTAAATATTCTCAATCTAAAATATTGACTGGGACAACAGTAAATTCTTGGGAGAGTGTTGATGAATCAAAAGGTAACATCGTATGGAACTATATAGTTGTCTGGTTCAGTCTTCAATCTAAGCACACTTGAGAAGAAACTAAAGGAAACTCATATGCAGAGAAATACTTCACTTCAACAAGTGTTTCTTGGGCACTTGCTATCTGACCAAATGTGACCCAGTTGTCCTGAAGAATGGATTCCAGCTATGTGCAGAAGGTTGTGATCACTGATAAGGTGATACAGGGCATGAGAGAGAAAACTGGCTTTGGAGTTCAGCATCAGCTGTGGGCTTTCCCTTCCCTTGAATTGGGCCATAGAATCTAACCTATAAAAGATGAGCAACTTGACCCAGACTTTTCCTGGTCGGTTTAGCTCCAATATGCCATCTCTGCAGCTCAGTTTCAACACCAGGCTCAGTAAAATTAATGTAGCTGATGATTAGGCAGACTTAGTAAGTCCCACAGTCCAGGAAGTGACTTAGCCAAATCACCGGGTGTGGCCTCACACCCAGCAGTCTTCCAATCCCTATTGTGCCAGGCTCTATCCAACAACTTGGTCCCCTGGGTGGCAGCAGTCCTTAGAATGTGAAGCACAATGTTCGGTTGAGATAGAAAAGTTGATACTCACTCCCATCTCACAATGAACTTCTGGAACAACCAGGACCAGAATCCAGCTTTTGCAACTGTCCTAGTCTATTTTCCATAGCTATAATAAAACACCACAGACTGGGTACTTTATAAAGAATAGACTTTTATTTAGCTCATAGTTCTGGAAGCTAGGAAGTCCCAGGGCTTGGTACTAATATCTGTTGAGTATCTAGTGAGTTCTCATGCTACATTGTAACAGGACAGATGGCATCAAAGGACAAGTCACAGGAAGTAGCCAGAGAGAGCTCATTTTATACAAAGCCAGCTATTCATGAAGGCAGAGCCCTCCTGACCTTATCACCTCCTAAACACCCCACCTCCCAACACCACCACAAATTCAATTTTAACAAATTTTGGTGGGGACAACTCATATCCAGACCATAGTAGCTGGTCATGTCACTTAGTCTCTGTCAGTTTCTTCCTCTATGGGTGGACCAACTCATTTTCTCCATGTTACTCTTTAGTACACACTGTAACTACCTGATTTGCATACAACTTTTCCTTTTCTCACCTCCCCTTCCTCTCCCCTCCCCTCCCCCTCCCCTCCCCCTCCCCTCCCCCTCCTTTTCTCTCCTCTTCTCCATACTTAATATTTAGTCCTGACTGACCTTCAGTCATGTGATCCTCCTGCCTCAGCCTCTCAAGTGCTGGGATTATAGGCATGTACCACCACTTCTGGCTAAATGCAGCTATTTTGGCATCAACAATGCCTGAAGCCCTCACATGCAAAATAATAATAATAATAGAGTTTAGAAGTATATTACCCAAAAAAACTATATTTTGTGATTTTGTAGAAGTTTGTGATTTTTTGTCAGCCTTTAAATTTTATTATATACTCTAAATACTCATGTTTATATCTTAAAAATAATACACATGTGAACATTTGAATAATTAGCTTACAGAGGACACACATTTTAGGGAATTTAAAAGTAAAACTAATGTCATTTTTGTTATCCAAAATGATGCTAAGAGATTTACAGTTCCTCTACTTGTTCTCTTAGTCTTTCCTAAAAAATGGATGAAGCCAGGCACCGGAGGCTTACACCTGTAGTCCTAGCTACTCAGGAGGCAGAGATCAGGAGGATCGCAGTTTGAAGCCAGCCCAGGCAAACAGTTTGTGAGACTCTATTTCAAAGAACCCCATCACAAAAAATTGGGCTGGTGGAGTGACTCAAAGGTGAAGGCCCTGAGTTCAAACCCCAGTACAGCAAAAAAAAAGAAGAAGAAGAAGAAGAAAGAATGGAGCTAGGTGTTGTCACACTTCTGTGATCCCAGTATGCGGGAATCTAAGGCAAGGGAATTGCAAACTCGAGGCCAGTCTGGGCTATACAACAAGACCCTGTCTATCTAAAACAAAAACAAAATTATGAAGAATAGATGGCGGACTGGGGCAGAGTGGCTCAAGTGATAAAGTGTCCGCCTAGCAAGTGTGAGGCCCTGAGCTCAACTCCAGTACTGCCCCTTCCCACCTAAAAAGAAAAGGATAGATGGATTCCTAGATAGACTATCCTCAAGTCTTTGAACTTTAAAACATGCTTTCTCATCCTATCTTCACTGCATTACTGCAAATCAAAAAATTCATTTAACTCCTTCCAGCCTTAGTTTTTACCACATATTGAAATGGAAAGAGTACCTGGTTCTACATAAGTCTCATGAATTTGGCAAAGTCTGTTGAAACCTGTAGCTGTTTCCATGTGAATTCTAGAGTTGTCTGACCTTTAGGCAGTACAGAAATGCAGGCTCTCCAGGGAATTGCCACACCTGATTTGTCAGGTACCATGGGGTGTTTGGAGTAAGTCACTGACTTTATGGCCTTCTGTGGCCGAAGAGAACTTGTTGTTACTTCCAGATCAAATCCAAAAGACCAAGTCAATCTGTAGCCAACAAGGAAAATAATGATAAAGGTGTGTATATCTGTGTGTGTGTGTGTGTGTACATGTAGTGGTCAGCTGTCTTTCTTATGAGAGCACATCCTTCTTTTTTGGCATTAAATTTTTTAAATGTCCATAACATTGTAAATTCTGCTTGGAAACACTGAGCTGAAGGACAATCTGGTTGTTTCTAGAGCTTCTGTGACCTGGTTTTGTCAGTCAATGATTAACTGACTTTGGCTCTCAGAGATAATGCTAAGCTTCGGAAATTTACCAGGCTTCTTGGAAATGAAGGACAGCAACATTTGCTAAGGGCACATGTGCTATGTCAGGAGCTGTTTGGGGCTTCCATAGACTGCTACGTTAATCTTTGTTAAGAACCACAAGACTAGAAGTTTAAAATAGGAGAAACACGAAGCTCAGAGAAGACAAGTCATTTGATAAGGTTCCCTGTTGGTTAACCATCAAGGTCTGGATTTGAACTCAGTTTGAGTCCAAAGTTCATAGTCTTTTAACACTAGGCTGGTTCCTCAAATAAACTGAAAAACACATATTTCAATCTAGGATATACTTTTTCTTGTCAATGGAAGGTCATTTGGGAGCTGGCATTTTAATTCTGATACCAACAAAGGAAATACTAGAGGACTTCAGAGGCATTGGACTTGGCACAGGGAGGTGCTGTGCCTAAACTGAACAAGACAGGCTAGTTCAGGATTCCAGGGTCTCCCACTGACTTTGTGAAGAACTCAGAAGGGGTGCTGCAGGCAGGGACCAAGAGAGGCCAATCCCTGAGTCACACTGTGACCCTGAGTGCATTCCAGAGCTAAGTGCAAAGCATTCTGGATGATCTTTTCTTTGGTATCATTTATTCTTGATTCTCCTGCATCCATAAGAATAATCAATGTTAACTGGAATAAATGACAAAGAAAAAATGAGCCTGGCAGATCTGTAACCAGCAACCAGCCTTGTATGCAGTGACATATGGTCCAGTGTTTATTTCTGTATCTCTATCTATTTTCTCTGTGACTAAATTCTACTATGAAAGTGACCAAGAAAGGCTAATGTTCTGAATTTTTGAGTCATGACTATTAAGAAATCAGTTCAAGAGAAGAAAAAATCTTTGGGCAGAATGATTAAAAAACACTAAAAAAAAAAAAAAATTCCCTATCCTATGTTTGTAGCCTTAGACTAAAAAACATGGAGTCCTGATTATCCTGGATTAAAATTCCCATTGAATAGGCACAGTGTGGGTGTCCTGAAAGCAGTGTTTTAGCATGTTTGCTAAACCAGGGTTTCAAGTGCAGGCAGAAAATACAAGGAACACACATTGGAAAATAGCCCTAAAATAGACATGTAGTCATTTACTTGCTAGACGGAGTCTTTCCCTTTATTATTGTTCTTTTCAACTGACAGGTGACAATTCTTTTTGACCCTACATACTGAGTGATAGCTGTACAAGCCTCCAAATAATGACTCCTTTTTAGGAATGGTTTAACATAAAAGGAGTCAAAGAGAAGAACCATCAGTTGTAGAGGGTTGCGGGGGGAGGTGCGTATTGTGGGTGAGGGGTCCTAACCAAGGAAGCCTCATGATCCTGGAGAGGATGCCCTTGTGAATACACTTCTCAAGGACAAAGAATGTGCTGGTCTCTGTTAAAATACAGGCCATATATCTAGATGAAGCAGTCACACTAATTTAACAATCCTTTGGAGTTTCCAGCAGGTTCTTTTCTCAATAAACTATATAAGTCAGCATATCTTTCAAACACTGCCTGAAAATATCACCTCTCTGGCTGGCTGCCTTGCTTCTCCAAGGTAACACATGCCTTCTATAGGCCTATCTTCCTAGTTGTTTATAGGTGGGAAGGCATTCTGGTTGATAAACACCTGAGCCAAACTCATTGCTAAATATAGTGTTACTCCTGACTGTGCCAGCGCCTCCTGGGGAAGTTTACCTTTGAGGTTTGTTGTATCATGGAGGGTCACAAAGAGTGAAGGATATAAAGGCTGCCTTGAGAAAGGAGAACTGGAGCCTGAGGTGGCAAGAGAAAGAGCAGGGAATACAGCTGAAAAAAAACTTAGCATGGTGTCTCTGACTAATTGGGGAAAACAGACCAGAGTCAAGTCTGAAGGACAGACACTGGCTTCCTGAAGCCCTGAGCTGGAACAGAGTCTGAGGTCACAGCAATGGTTATCCACAGTGATTGTTCACTGACACCTGCCAAGGGCTCAGGAAGGGATGCATGAGACATACTTGTCAGTTCTGCTCTAGCTGGCATGGGGCTACATGTTGAACTCTTGGCCTGTTTTGCTGATCTTTCCTTTCAGCCTTTTCCCCCTCCTCATAAATATACATGGCTATCTGATTTATAGTAGTTTAGATAGACTCTCCCTGAGGTATCTGGACTAATGAGCAGTAAGTGTCACACATCACACGTCTCTAAAAACCACAAACAGGGACATCCCTATAAGTTGGCTTTCTCTGTATGGTCACTTTCTCTCTTTGTAACAGATGTTCACCACCTCAGGTTCTCCTGTGCCTCAGAACCAACTGTCACACTCAGATCCCCTGGAATGGACTGTCACTGGGGCAGGATCTATGACATCCGTCACTGGCTTCAACAGAAGGCATGGTAGGTAAGTGTGAATTACGACTGTGTACCTACCCGTGCTTTTTCATCATAAACTGAGCTCTCTGGAGACATTTGCAACCCCTGACGATGTTGGTGTTCCCAGCTGCATCCTGCTAAATAGAGTGATACAGACTGGCCAATCGCTCCACTGCCTGGCTCTTTGCCATTTTTATGAAAATCAAATTCACCTTAAATATTAAAGAGTCTTGTCTTCAGGGAGATCCTTTGTCTTAGTCAGCTTGGGCTGCTGTTACAAAGTGCCATAAAGCCAAGCAGCTTAAACAACAGGTATTTGTTTCTCTTAAGGAGGAGCTCAAATTTGAGGCCAGCCTGGGCTACATAGCAAGCTCAAGGCCAGTCTGAGCTGCACAGTGAGACTTTGTCTCACAAAAGGAAAGGCTGGGAGTGCAGCTCAGTGGTAGAGCTGTTGCCTAATGCACACAAGGCTCTGGGTTCTATCTTCACCCCCACAAACACAACAACAACCACAGCACTAACGTCCTTGGCTTGGGAAACTTTCATACATTTACTTAATGCTCTCTGATGGTACAAGATTCTAAAGTAAAAGGGCACATGGGATAAAGTCTCTTCTTAGTCCATCCAGTTCCCTTGCTCAGAGGTAACTACTGTTAGCTAAGAGGTCGATTTTCACAAAACTTAAACCTTAGGACTTCACCAAGGCAAATGTCATGTCATGCCCCTATGTCCTCCCCTCTCTGCTCTAACTTCCGGCTAAAGAGAGAATGCTCTGTGAGGGAGAGAAACATAGCTGGCTGTCAGCTGACAGCCTCAACTGACCTCCCCTCCCCTACCCCAGACTTTATTTCCCAACTCAAATTATTAGCACTTTCCACTAAACTGAAGGTGTTCTTAGAAGGGACCATCTGTATATGCTATAACCTTCTTTCTACCATGACTGTTTATCACCAAGTAATACATAATGCAGTTGTGAAGTATAAGGCTGGTGAGTCTGAACCTGAGGGAGACACATTTTCTAGAAAAGGATTTTCTTTTCCTACATATTCTAGTACTAAACCTCATAGCTCTGTCTGTACAGGAAGAGAATGATGCTATGATGTGCTACTGACCTCATAGGCAAAAACTAAGAATAATAGCATCAAAACCCAGCATACCCATATAACTAGTGGCACTAGCTGTTTTTTCTCACTCCTTTGTTAGAGCAAGCTTTATTTTACTCCTGGTTATTATTGAACCTAACTGGGGCCTAACTGGGGGACACTAGAGATTCAGAAAGGACACAGGATAGACAGAAAGACAGAAAGTGGGGTCCAGTGTGTTGGGTGCTCAGGTGGAGACACACGACCCTCATTGCTTCTTTTCTCTATTATTCTCTTTATTTACTCTGCTTCTTTTCTCTATCTTTATTCTTTAAGGTCTTACTCCTGTACAATTCTTTAAAACCTTGCTTCTAAAGTCTTCTTTAAAACCTTGCTTAAAACCTCTTTCTTTAGACTCGTTCTGTCCCATGTTTTCTCTTCGTGTTCTTTAGCTTCACTTTTCTAAAGCCTATGTATAAAGTTCTCTTTAGCTTTCTTAAAGTCTCAGCCCTCAGGCTTGCTAGCAATTCCCCTTTAGCAATTATTTTTCTCCCCTTCAGCAATCTTTCCCCTTCAACAATTCTTTTCCCTTCTAAAAACCTCCCACACCAAAAAGCCTTCCCCATCAGCAAAAGCCTCAAAGCAATGGCAAAAGCCCCCAAAACCAAAGCCTGGTGTCCTCCTTCTGTGAGTCTTTTATACCCAGTGATAAACAGGGTGGAGCAGCAGTTCTCAGGGAGACGTGACACTGTAACAGGAGAAATCTGTGCTCCTGCTTCTCTGAATGTAAACAACTTAGAAGCAGCTGTTTTGCATTTCCCTCTTCTGTGGCCAGGGCTGTGTCTATATCAGCCTACAGATAATCTTAGGAAAAACAGTTGAGCTGCATCTCACCTTGCTTATGTCCAGTTCTCACAGGCTTCTCATAATCCTCTCTCCACAAGCTGCACATTAAATTGTTAACTGAACAAATTATATACCAAATATCTTTTTTACAAGGTCCATAAATTTACTATATTTTCCTTCTTTTTTATTGTGGTAAAATGCACATAACATAGGGCTGGTGGAGTGGTATAAGTGTTAGAGCACCTGCCTATCCAGCATGAGGCCCTGAGTTCAAACTCCAGTACTCTCTCTCTCTCTCTCTCTCTCTCTCTATATATATATATATATATTACATATATAATATATATATAACATATATATTATATATGTATATATATAATATATATGTTATATATATATTATATATATTATATGTTATATATATAAAACATAAGCTTTATTATTTTAACTATTTTAATTGCACAATTCAATGACATTAAGTACATACACATTGTTTGCAAGAATCACCACTATCCATTTATAGAACTGTTCATTATCTCAAACAGAAACTCTGCACCAATAAACAATTTCCCATCTCCCCCCAGCCTCTGAAGACCTCCACTCTACTTTCTGTTTCTATGAATTTGCCAATTGTAGAGGCCGCACAGATGTGGTATTATTCAATATTTGCCCTTTGGTATCTGGCTTTTTTCACTTAGCGTGTGTTTTTAATGTTTATTCTTGTTGTGGCATGTATTAGAATTTCATTCCTTTTAAAGGCTGAGAAACATCCCATTTTATGAATATATCATTTATTTACAATCCATTTATTGATAAATTGGTTGCTTCTACTTTTTAGCTGTTGTGAATAACACTATTATGACCATGAGTTTACAAGTATCTGTTTGGATCTTGGTTTTCATTTACTTTGGGTAAATACCTGCAGGTGTAATTCCTGGATCACATGGTAATTCTATATTTAACTTTTCTAAATTTTGTATTCCATGTCCTGTTTTATTGTTTGCAACAGAATACCCAACACAGACCATAACTGAAAACATTCAGCTATGCAAAAGAGAAGCTAGTGCATAAGAATAAATGGGAGATATGGTTCTTTGTTTTAAGTAAATACTTAAAAACACATGTGGTCCTGCAAGCATCTGGACTGTAGGTCTGCATAGTGGAGTGGGGTTGCCTGGCCATTGACATGATGTCATGATCCCCATATACCCCTCAGTAATTAATATTTGAAGTCATGGTGCCAGTGTTGAGCATGATAACAATAAGCCCTTTATCTAGAGTTTTCCCCAGCCCTCTACAGACAGGATCTGGTCAGGACAAAGGTGATTGGATTTTTTCAAAATTCAATGCTCGGAACAGTGAAGAGAGTTAAGTACTCGATGT
Organism: Castor canadensis; assembly: GCF_047511655.1. Lineage (NCBI taxonomy): Eukaryota > Metazoa > Chordata > Mammalia > Rodentia > Castoridae > Castor > Castor canadensis. The sequence goes on from NC_133387.1 coordinate 88,946,044, forward strand.
GACTTTCTTAGTTCCCTATCTATGTAACTTTTTTTTTTGGCAGTATTAAAGCTTGAACTCAGGGCTTCACACTTGCTGGGCAGGTGCTCTACCACCTGAGTCACACTCAAGTTGCATGAAATGTAACTTTGTTATACTGGTTTCCTTAGCAACTGTACTGTTTAGCATTCCCTTAAGCAATATACCAGGATAAATGTCTCCAAAATGGAGAAAAACAGGAATGTAAACTTCGAGTTTCTGCACATTCTCACCAATACTTGTTTCCTTTATTTCTTAAAAATAATACCTATCTTAATGGGTGTGAGTTAATTATATTTCTTAAAAAGTATGATGGTTGATCTTATGTGTCAACTTAACTGAGTCATCAGGTGGCCAGCTATTTGGTCCAACATTATTTTTGGTGCATGTGAAAGAACACTTTTGTTCTCACAGTTTCCTTTAGTTGTCTATCAGCTATACTTTGTTTCTTTGAAACAATTCTTTATTGTCTTTTTGGTTTAAATTTGGACATCTAAAATTACATATAGTTTTCCTTGAGGAATTGGTTCTGGGACCTTCCTCAGATACCCAAATCCATGAACATTCAATTCTCTTATATAAAATTATAACAGGGATCCTTGGAAAATGTCCTTTCCTTTCCCTTCCCTTCCCCTTCCCCCACTGCCTTTTGCCTTCCATCCCTCTATAATCCTTTTTGCTGAACAGAAGCCCTTCCGTATAGGTTTTAGATAACTAGCAGCAGGAAGTCAAAGTTCATTTCAATATTGATGTTCCCATTGGAGAAAAAGAAAGGAGACACACTGCTGGATGGTGAAGGTCCACACAGCACACAACCTTCCTTTACACTGTGCCTCCTTTTTCTCCTATAAAATCCCTTTACACCTTGGCTCCCTCTAAGACTTGGGGACCCACCTCCTCCATCTTCTTCAGAGCTGACTGAATAAAACTTGATTCCTTCCACCAACTCTAGTCTCCAAAAGTTTTGGTTACTCTGAGAGTGACAGGCAGCATGGACATTTGATTCCATTAACAAAATGGCATAGTATTTGAATGTAACTTACACATCTGCCTGTATATTTGTTACTTACCCATTCATTCATCTATTCATTCATTCAAAAACTTATTTATTTTTGGCAATTCTGAGGATTGAACCCAGGTCTCGTGCATGCAAAGCAAGCATTCTACAACTTAACTACATCCCCAACCTTCTCATATACTTTAAGTCATTCATAGATTACTTATAATACCTAATGCAATGTGAATGCTATGTGAATAGTTTTTATATTATATTGTTTAGGGAACAATGACAAGAAAAGTCTGTACGTATTCAGCATAGACGCAATTATTGTTGTTTGAATATTTTTGATCTGCAATCCACGGATGCAGAGGACCAAGTGTAATGTGGCAATTATGGATATTAAATTCTTCTTCTTCCCTAAGGTTTGTCACTGATGTTGTTTGTTGCTATTTTCTAGTTTAATGACTTATCTGAAATATTCTGCAAAGTCTATATTCTTGGTATTTGACTACTTAAGTCTGCTCAGTTAGCTCAGTGGTCAAGTAATGATTTGATACAGATTTCCTTAAACACCAGGAATCAGTGTATCAATCTTTGCAGAGGGGCTCTATGGACGTGTTGAGGTGTGCCTTCAATACTCAGCCAGACAGTTGACCTTTCTGCCCAAGCCTTCATTGCCTGCTTGCACACATCTTCAAGGTCAGGTTGCACAGGAGTGAGAACTCCTCAGGTCTTTTATGAGCTTGCATACAGCCCTGAGCTCATGTACAGGTGCACATATGTGACCTTCTAGTTTCTCAGGAATATGTCAGAACTTTTGCAAAATCTCTATGGTTATTTACCTTTTTTGGTGGTACTAGGTTTTGAACTCAGGGCCTATACCTTAGCCACTCTACTAGCCCTTTTTTATGATTTTTTTTTTCGAGATAGGGTCTCACAAACTACTTGCCTGTGCTGGATTCAAACCACGATTCTCCTGATCTCTGTCTTCTGAGTAGCTAGGATTCCACCAGAACCCAACTCCTTTAGTTTTCATTTAAAGTTTATGGGTTAGCCTGTTGTTTGACAACTGTTATCCACTATCTCAGGCAGCCTTTAAACAGTTGCCGCCAAATATTTTCATCAATTGCCCCTAGAGAAAAGGATTTTCTAAGTAAAGTCAAGACTATCTTGCAATTAGAGTCTTCCAGGGAACTACTAGACAGGAAAAATTCTGTTTTCTAGGAATGAGGTTTTGAAAGAGCTCCCATCCTATTTTTTCCCTTCCCATAAGTTGCCAATCACTGTGATTTTGGGTTGTGGATTTTTATAGCTACCATAGAATTGGGGGTGGTAAATTATGGGAACAGGACAAATTAATCTCCCTGTTCTTACTGAATCTCATGAGTAAGCTATACCATTAAGACAGATCAACACATTTGTGTCTTTCCTTAATGTCAGAATATGTTAACTGTCAATAGACTCATAAACTACCTCAGTTTAATTGGCTATAATCACTGAGTACTTCTGGTTTCACTTGAAGTCAGGACTATGGCAATAGCAAGTTCTTTATTCCATTCCAAACTTTTTTTTTCTGCTTTTGCTTTAATTATTTTTCACATAGGGTCTTAGACTTTTTGCCCAGGCTGGCCTGGAACTATGATCTTCCTGATCTCCATCTCCTGAGTATGGGGGATTAAGGGTGAGAACAGTGCCCAGCCCCATTCTGATCTTAATTACTAACATCTATAACACTCAAATCACATATCACACTTCACACAATTATATATGGGTTACAGAAAGGCTGAAAAGGGTAAAGAGACTATAGTATTGAGATAGGAAATGCAAAGAGTAAATACAGAGAGCCAATGTAAAGAATCAATAAGAATGCAAAGAATCACCTAGGTGGTCAGGAACTGGGTTAATAAACATATCTGAGGTATCCATGTGAAAAGCCTAGATGGGAAGTAGGCAGCATCAGTAGCAGGGAGGATCATACTGAGCTGAGTTCAGGAACAGTTGGGAGTTCATTTGTGATGATCTCTTGGGAAAACCCATGATGAGAACATTGGAGGTGTCCATGGCAAATGATGGACTGGTGGGCCATGCTTCAGTCTGAAATGTCTCTCCTTTCATGTGATTTGGATGAGGAAGTTGCATCATCATTGATCTGGTATGTCTGACAAGCTCACAGTGGGCAGTAACTTATGGTGGCTTATGGTTGTACTGGACAGGTGGTGGTGGTTTACTTATACAAACCAGATGCTGAATCAATCTACCTTAACATTTGTTATGTTCCATTTTTCTGGAATAAACATCCCATGGATTGCTACAAGCCTTGGGTTCTGTAAAAGTTGATTCTGACTATATTTGCCAGTATTCTTGTTGCTTTTATGGAGGAGAGAATTTTTGGAGATCCTCACTCTATCATTTTCACTGTCATTAAAGTGAAGTCCTAATGGAGAAAGGGAGTGAATGATTTGATAAAGTAATTGGAGTTAATCACTTTCAGAGGTGGGGTTGTTTGAAGTGATGATGGGATTCAAAGTTAGACTACAGGAATGAACACCTAGAGTGGAGAGCAACTATAGGTCATTACCATGGGGGAGGGGCAGACAATGGATTATAAGGCCAGGTTGATGAGAGGATATCCACATCAGTGTTGAAATTCTCCAGATGATGATAGAGCAGGGAGAAGGACACTAAACATGGTACCTAAGTTGCTGACTGTGAAGAAGTTACCTGAGATTGATGGGTGGTGGCAATATTCAGGGTTAGGAAATGAAAGACGTTGTATGCACTATGCCAGATGTTTAAATTATACTAAAATATGAAAAGAGAGTTATTATCAATATAATTAACAATGGGCTACTACTAGGAAAATATTTAATGTCAACAAACAATGTTCACTCATCCCATCATGCATTTGGAGGTAAAGGCAAAAACTGCAGCCCTTGACAGCTACACCTTTCTGTGGCGTAACCTCTCTCTTCATTCTTGAAGGCACTCTTCTTTCTGAGTTCATATTACCTATTTAATTTCTAGCTTTACATGATCCCAGAGGCTACAAGTCTGTGTTGCTGGAGGTGACCCACGACAAGGACATCAAATCACCAATCTTGCTGACTTCCATATCTTTAGGCCAAGGTTACTGAAGGCCTAGAGAATCCCAGTGTACTAGTCTACTTTGTGTTTGTATAACAAAATAGCTGAGAGGTTGGGTAATTTATAAAGTAAAGGATTTGCTTGACTCATGATTCTGGTGGCTAGATAGTTCAAACAGTACAGTTCTGGTATCTTGGCAAGAGTCCCTTAACTGTCACAAGATGGCAGAAAAGAGGGAAGAGAGCTGGCAGCATGCAGAAGGGGCTTATGTGTGAGCAAGGAAACAAGAATACAGGGAAGGGCAAGCTTGCTCTTTTTATAATAGCTCACTCTTCGCAGGAACTAATTCACTCCTACCAGCCCTCACCAATTCCTATGAAATAGCATTAATCAATCCACTCACAAGAAGGAGTCCCCATGACTTAATCACTTCCCAGTAAGCTCCACCTCTTGAAGATTCCACCATTTCAATATTACCAAACTGAGAACCAGGTTCCATCATATGAATTTTTTGAGGGGGGAGGGAGGTCAAATCATATCCAAACCATAACACCCAGAGGGCCTGACATTGCCTTTATTTTTGGAAAGTTACTGTTTTCTGCAGATTCTGGGGCTACTGAGTTAACCATCTTTAGTTGTACACACAGAATCATAAGTATTCATTATGTAAAATTATTTTAATTGATCTTTTCACAATTTATAACAGCTATGATCATCTAAGCTACAGCCTACAACACTAATGTGCAAAAGGCATTATTAACTGGTGTCTTATGTCAGAATACATACCAAGACACAAAGACTTAGTACCGGAAAACACTCAGTATAATTGCTTAACACCACCATCACTTTGGTTCAGCAATCATGACTGTGAAAAGCACTTCAAGTTCAGCTCTCAAGACTTAAAAGGGAAACCCAGGGGACCTGGGGCGGATTTAGCTGCCTTTTCTTTAATTTTCCAACTTCATGTTTGTGAACTTAGAAGCAAACAGCATGAGGAAAATGAAGCAGGGAAATGTTGACTCCCTCTCCTGCTCATCGCTGTGATGCTCTGCAAAGAGTGGTCAATAATTGCCACCTAGCACTCATTCCCATGCAGCAGCCTGCCTTCTACCTCTACCACTTGAAAAAAAAAAGAGTGATACATGTCTTCTCTGCCAGTCTTCACCACTGGCCAGTCTTCTTCCATCTCTACCTGTTGGCTACTTTTGATAGTATTGAATGTATACATTGATCTTCATCCCCAAAACTCTCCTCCTCCTATCACCTTCTGGGATATTCTCTTATTTTAACTCCTACAACTCTGACTCTACATTTTCCTTCCCTGAGTCTTCTTCTATCAGCTTTCCTTGCCACTTCCTGGAGAGTCCTCCCTGTGTTTCATATTTTCTTCCTCTTCCCCCTTTCTCCCTTGGGCATTTCTGAAATTTCCACCTAGAAGCATATGACCTTATCCATATCTTTAATCCCCACTCATAAGCTCCATGCCTCTAGTGTTAACTGTCTATTGATAACCAGCATGAATATTTAGCAAAAATCTCCAACTCAACATGCTTCAAGCTATAGAAACAGTTGCCCCCAGACTTGCATCTCTTCTTGTTTTCACTAGTGCCCACATCGCCCAGCCTGGAAATGCTGACTCATCATGAGCTGTCCTTCCCCTTCTTTCTGTTGCCACATTCAATCCATCTTATTTCTGACAACACCATTCTCACCTTTCTCCTCTTTATTACTCTGTCTTTAGCCATCTCTCTGATTGCAGCATCCCCTCTTCTTTCCATCACTCTGGGCAGGGTCAGACCTTAGAGGTTTCTAAAAGCTAGAGTGACTGACGGTATGTCCCTGCTGACCTGAAACAGTGCGGTTCTGTTATTCTGTCTGGGTAAGCATGTTCATTCACTCTCAAAAACAGCTTGTTTGGATGATGAATTATGTGGTCATCCTATCATGGGTCACAGGATGAAATATAAAGACTTGCTTTACACTTTGACCACAAGCTCCATCACCTTCCAATCTGCCCTTCTGCCATTCTCCAACCATACCAAGTTATTTCCATCTCCTTTTGTCCACAATGTTCTCACTTCCTGAATGCTTTCTCCTCACCTTCTACTTGTCAACGCCTTACCTTCCACTGCTTAGCACCTACTCTGTGAAACAGCATCTCATGTCTGCCACCCTCCACATCTGTCAGGAACCTCTGCTCCCTAGTAATCCTGTAGTAATTTTTCCAAACCTCTGTCTTGTCTTTCACTTTGAATCTGGTACGACACCTGGCACATTGCATGTCCTCACAGTTTTCAAAGAGAGGCTATATGCAGGAAGCCAAGCATATTTTTGACTGGCTCTGATTAGAATTAAAAGCTTTTTTATCTTCCATATGGGATTTGCTTGAAAAAATCCAACAAGTCAGAGCCAAGTCTATTTCGTCTTTATCTGTGAAGTAATAAGGAGAATAACTGCTGCTGCCAGAGCCTGCCCATGTGAACTCAACAGGGCAATAAAAACAAGTCCTGATGTCAAAGTGGAGCATGCTGAAATAGAGTTAGATGTGTCTTCCATCCCCTGTCATCCTCTCCACAGACTATGGCCTGCACAGGGTGGGGGCAGGAGAAAATTCTGGGATCTGGCAGATGGTTAAACACAGCTGTTACTTCCTTCCTTCCTTTCCCTCATTCCTCTCTCATTGTGCCACCAACTGCACTGAAGTATAGACACCATTGATGGGGTGGGTGGTGGGCAGACAAATAATTGCCATGTGGCATGATTAAGTACTGGATACAGCACTATCCCAGGGGCTAAGAGAGCCCAAAGGAAGTTCCTGACACCCAATCTGCTGAAGGAGACAAGGCAAACTGCTTGGAGGATTCTACATTGGACTTCAGGCTCAAGGACAAAAAGGAGCTCTTGGACTTGTAGAGTGGGATGGTGAACTGGTATGCTGAAGGCAGAGTTCTGTGTTCATTACAAATGTGAGATTTAGTTGGTATAATAGTGTATACTTGTAATCCCAGCACTTGAGAGGTTGAGGCAAGGAGGATCTGGAGTTGGAAGCCAGTCTGGGCTGCACAGTGAGACCTTGTCTCAAAAAAACCCATAAGATTATAGAATTTTTAGCAGTAAGAGATTATACAAATCATAATGAATCCGGAGGTTTCAAATTTCAGAATATATATAAAGTTTCTTGAAACTATACCTTCACCAAATGGGACGCACTTTGATATTTTCTTTAAAAACCAAATTTTTATTAGTATATGTATACCAGCCAGATGTGGTGACACATGCCTATAGAATCCCAGCACTCAGGAGGCTGAGGCAGGAGAGGATTGTAAATTCCACATTAGCTTGTGCTACCTGGTGAATTTGAGGCCAGCCCAGGCTGCATAGTGAGACCCCCCGCCCCCCCCCCCACCATCTCAAAACAACAATGAAAAAGAAACAAAAACAAAGAAAGAAGAAAAGGAAGGAAGGAAGGAAAGAAAGAACACATTTAGCAGTCATGCTTGACTGAATTGGTTTCCTGCCTCGCTAATGGGGTATAACCTGCAGTTTGAAAGAACTTTGCCTTATCCCTTCAATTTTTCCTTGAGGAAACAATACCCAGAATAATAAGATGGCTTGACCTAGAATTGTAGAGTCATTCAAATTCCACTGTGAAGGACTGGTGTTAGAGACAATAGAAGTTTGTTGGCCGTTGTGTGGTGTTGGTTAGCTATTGAGTACTTCGTGACTGTCTTCCCTAGAGTCCTACTCATCTTTCTTGGAAGTTACAGCAGAGCCCCAGAGAAAGGAAAACCTAGTGAATCAATAAATAAGGAGTCCAGGTCTTTCCTAGCCTCACTAAAACATCCTGGATGTTTAGATACTTCTGAGTAGGAATTCTCAGTTTAGCTTTGTCTGATGAGGAGTGATGCCACCTGGGGGAGGAAAGGGCCCTTTTAGAATCACCTGGGGCCTTTGTCTAGCATATATGATGAAATTTCTGCTGACAACATGCTGCATGGACACTCTTGGTGAGTGCAGACTATCACTCCAGGGTGTTTGAGCAGGAGGGGAAACAGAGGTGAGAAATACTGATCTCTTAAGTTTCCCACCCTTTAGATTTTCAAGTCACTAACAGTTCGAGAAGAGTTTGGGAATCAGTATCAGGCTGCCAATGTTTCTTTGTCCCAGGTAAGGAAATATGAAAAAGAAGAAGAAAAACCAAAACCAACCCCTCCTCAAATCTATCCCCATTTATAACAATCATAAGAGGAGGAAGGATATAATCTTAGACTAAATATAATCTCACACACTAAATACATATAGCTTTTTATATCACAAAGCAGCTACTGTGTTGTCCTAACTTTTCTCATTTCACTGTAAACACTTTATTACTTGTGCTGGTCTGAGACCAGTGCCTGGAGTTACTGCTTCAACAGATAATAAACTTTTTCCTGAGGCTATTCACCCATCAAATGAGGAAATTTGAATTCTTTGTGCTTTGCTCAACATGGAAGATAATTACTTTGAGTCATAAAAAATCCATTAAGTAGTTTGGAAAATCATACACAAGCCACTGGCTAGATTACACTAAATATGAAAAAAGACAGTTCCTATTATTTATTTAGTTTATCAAGCGTTCTCCATTTGAGCATAGATCACTATCATTCTCGTATTGTGCATTAAAGGTAATAGACACTTGCTTTGTTTTTTTCCTCTACATGAATACTGGTTTTACAAAAATATTAAAAGAAGTGGCCTGGCTTCCCAAAACTCTTTTGATCCTCTGAAGCCCATATATGTCAAGCTAAGTGCATTCTCTGCATGGTGGAGCTTCCTATTTTTATTTTTTTTTAAAGATGGGGCCTCGCTAGGTTGCCCATATTGGTCTTGAACTCCTGGGCTCAAGCAATCCTCCTGCCTCAGCCCCATGAGTATCTGGGACTACATTTGTGTACTATCATTTCCAGCTTATTTTTATTTTTCAAGTTACACACCCTAAGTTTCTTTGTGGGTTCCAGAAGAAACTCTTTTGCTTCTGAATCTCAAAGCTATTATCAACAGATAAGTATATGCTGACTTATAATTCAGTATAAAAATCATGCTATGTTAAAATGGGATACTAATGATAGCTGTCATTTTCCTAATCAATATTGGTCTTGGCAGTATTTTTCACTGCTTTACCCAATCGTTGGTGTTGGGGGAGGGGAGGTGAAGAAAGAGTTACATTAGCATGCCATCTGTTACAAGATGTACTGGAGAAATCAGGGAATGCTCCCCTGGAATTTCAGCGAATCGCTATTTCAATTTATTACACTCTAAAAAGTCACAAATCATCATTTCTGAGCCTTTGGATTTGCTGTCTACCTAAGTCACATCTGGCAGATTTTTTCTTTTTTTCTTTCTTCCTTCCTTCCTTCCTTCCTTCCTTCTTTCTTTCTTCTTTCTTTGTGGGACTGGAGTTTGAACTCAGGGCAAAGCAGGTACTCTATCAGTTAAGACATACCTCCATTCCTCACATCTGGAACTGCATCTGAAAAGTTGTATTTTTTTCTTTTTGTGATATGGGAATTGAACTCAGAGCCTTGCACCAAGTACTGTACCATTTGAGCCACACCCCTCAGCCTTTTTGCGTTTGTTTTTCAGATAGGGTCTCAAGCTTTTGCCCCAACTGGCCTCTGACTGCAATCCTCCTATCTCTGCCTCCCAAGTAGCTGGGATTAAAGATGTGTATCAGGGTGCCTGGTTATCTTTTCCTCTTTTTGCTTGCCTTACAGAAGCAACTGAATTTTGGAAATGTTTTTACCTCTCTTAAATACTATTGGCAGTCAAAACTGAATCAGAGATGCCTCATGGAGTTTGTATTTTCTTTTTGCCCTTTCTCTGGTAAATCTGTATATTTTAGTGTAGCAGATTTTATTTCTCATCTCTATGGTTTACCTGAAGCTTTTTGATATCCATGTTATAAAAGAAAAGGTTATAAATGTATAGAGAAAAATACACTTCCTTGTAAAATCCAATCGAGCTATTTCATAATGTTTAGGTCTGTTTGTTTCAGTGAGGAAGTTGTAGGAGTGTTTTGGCATTAGTACTTTGAAGAGTTTAAGATTTGGTCATCTGTACTTAATCCACACATTTTGCATGAGAATGATATAAATATATAAATCATTTCATCAATCATGTACAATCTTCTTCCATTCCTACTGTTACTGCTATGTCCAGCCCTTCATCAAGTTTCTAAATTGTGGTAAAATAAGTATAATATAATATTTACCATTTCAGAGGCATTAAGCACATTTACATTGTTGTGCAACCAATTTTTTAAACCTGGGTTACTGCAAGTCTTCAAAAATCCAGTTTGGGACCTGTTGCTCAGTGGTAGAGCACCTGCTTAGCAGGCAAAATGTCCCAGGTTTGATCTCCAACAACAAAAGCAAAACAAAACAAGAAATTCAGTCTGGCTTCTAATTTCCTCACACCCCCCGCCCACTAAGGAAGGAAACAGAAATCTCTATGTTGACTTATTTCTATTTGTGCGTGCTTACATGTTTTTTAACTTCAGAGTTGCTGAAAATCAAATTGGACAATGTTCTCAAAGCAAAGAAGGGCAACTATCTGCTGTCTAGGATCCATTTCTGGGTTTCACTTATTCCTTACTCAGGATATCATGGTCCAAACATTTGCTCTGAGATCATATAAAAAATATAAATGCTTTTAAAAACTCATTTGGCATTAAAGGGTCTGGCCACTAGAAGCACAAAAAGGCTTTTAGAAGTAAAATCTTTAGCTTTAAAATATGCAGAAAGGATATGTATTTTTTAAATTAGAGATAAAACTTGCAGAAAGTCAAACTTTACACAGGTGCATACAAACAGAGGCAAGTGCCTGGTCTGCACCTAGTCCTGAGCCCCCTCTGAAGGGCAGTAGGTGCCAAGGACGAGGGGCCCATTGGTGCCAGTGGGTTCCTCCCGAGCCCTGGCAGTGCAGTTTTGTATCACTAGGTGTCAGTGTGGACTTTCCCAACTACCACCTTTTTGCGTATGGAAAAGACGAGCAATATAGCACCATATACCTTCCTCAAGTCCTGGTAAGCCCAAGTCCATTTTCAGAACTGCAGTTTCACCAAATGTTTTGTCTACTTACATATTTTGATTTTTCAGAGTTTTTAAAAGCGCAAACAGGAACTCTGAACCAAAGGTTGTTCTTTTTAACACTATGACCTTCTAATCTCAATACTTGTTTGCATTTGAAAGGCAGCCTGCAAGGATGTTCCTGTGCAGGCTATGGAAAGTTCCACTTAGGCTCTTAAAAGTAGTTCTAAGACAGATACCTGTAGGCCTGGCTTCAGGAAACAATGGCATCCTATATTAGTGTGGCTTGCAAGTGGGGACAGGAAGCTAAATTGAAATATATAGGATTAGTCACACAAGGATTTAATGGCATTGGTTACTAGTTTGTTTTTGCTTTGTTTTATTCTGGAGACAGTTTGTAATCAGGAGACTTCTGAAACCTTAAAGAAAAGTCACTGTATCAGTTTCTGATTGCCAATTTAACAAATCATCATAAATTTAGTACTTAAAATGACACATTAATTGATGGTTGTAGATATCACTGGGCCCCCTATGCTGCAATCAGGTGTTGATCTGCAGGACTGTGCTCCTCCTGGAAACTCTGGAAGAGTTTTTCCTTCCCTTTTCATGCATCTAGAGACAACTTGCATTCCTTGGCTCTTGGCCCCCTTCTGTCTTCGAAACCAACAATGGTGGATGAAGTCTTTCTGACACTAGAGTTTTAGGCCCTAGGTCCAAACTCCTGGGATTCCTTCTGCATGTCAGATCCAGCCACTCCACTCCTATATGTCAAGTACAGAGGGCAATGGTGAAGACACAGAATGGAGATTAATTGCATGGTTCAGGATATGCTGCAAGAAGAGGTCTTCAGCCATCTTCCGGATATAGGCATGAGCATTAGTTTTAAACAGAGGAATAATTGCGGCATGGGGGATATGCAGAATTGAACAGTCCTTGTTATAGTACCGCCTGACTGATAATTATCTCAGTTGTGGTTCTCTGAGGGTTCCAGAGTTATTATCACTGTCATCATTAGAGGGGAACGTTCTGGTTCCCAAGACATGATTACTCCTGCTCCAGGGTGCAGCCTCATCATTTGAGGCACTTGTCCTCACTGGGGAGGGAGGGAGTATGTCTGTCCTGCAAGAGTCTGCTGTTCCTTAGGGATAATTTCAATCCCTTGTCATAATGCTGTTGTTGATCAGTCCTGTCATTCCAGGAATCCAAGGTGATTGCAAAGTGACTGCAAAGAGAATGGTTTAGAGGAAATGACAGATACAAAATGGAGGTAGATGCCAAGCTTTCTTCCTGTTTTCAGTTAACTGTGGGCGCAAGTAAGGAGTTGGTGCTGTTTAGCAAAAGCAGCTTGAGTACTTGTTACATTTCTTTGCGCCACCCTGACCCTGTCTCTCTCCTATCCCTTTTTTACTTATAAAGAACATCAGGCCCACCCAGCTCATCCAGAATAATCTCTCTATCTCAACATCCTTGCTTTATTTATACCTGCAAAGTCCTTCTTGCCATATAAGGTAACATATCCACAGATTCTAGGGATGAGTACATAGGCATATTAGGTTGGGATAGGGGCATTGTTCTATCATAGTCATTATTTTTAAAATAACATATGATGCAGTTTTTCAGGTGATGAACCTTTTAATAGTCTGATTCAGAGTCATGGACAACTGCTGTTTGCATAGCAGGCTGTGCTGGAAAATAACAAGGCCAAAACTTCCTTCGCTCATAGAAAATGTTAACAATGAAGACAAATAAATTCACCACACCCGCTATTAATATTTGATCACCCTCCAACCTGACTGTGCACTAACTCTGCTGCCCCTCCTGACCCCTATTTTTAGGATGTCTATCCCAGGAATAGCACCAAGTTGACACAGGCTAAGCACATACAGACAGCAGAACATATGATTCCTGCATCCAGAACCACTGAGCAAAACGGAATGCAGTGCTTCGAGAAACCACACTAGGACAGCCTATGTGTACTTCCTATGTGTACAGCTATGTGTACAGCTTAGTAATGGACTGCTTGCCTAGCATGTACAAGGCCCTGAGTTTAATCTCCAGCACTGCAAAAGCAAACAGAAAAGAGAACTTAACCCCATGCCTTGCTGCAACCTAAAAGAGCTGGTTTCCTTCTGCCTACACAAAGCTGATTTCAGCTCCCTTTCTCAAAAGTTCTCTTTCCTTCTGTATTCCTTCCTAATGCCAGCACCTGGGACCAGAAAGCTTATCTGTCACCCTTGCATTTTCCTTCAGTAGCCAAGGCCTGTGGAGGCTGCTTTCTCCAGGGTTTTCCACCTGCCTGGGCACCACTCTAGTCCAGTTTCTCTTCACTTCTTGCCTCCTAACAAATCTTCCACTTCATCACACTTTCTTTCCTCCTATCCACACATTCTCCAAAATGCTGCCTGAGCTGTTCTTACAAACCATAAATACAATCATGCTACAGCTGCTCAGGAAAGTGGTTCCCTTTTGTCTTTTGGATTCCTTCCAACCTCTTAGACTGCACACAAAGCCAGTTAAACTCTGTCTCAATCTATTTTCCAGCCAGTTCTCAAATCTCCTTACCTCCTCCTCTTCATGGCAGTTATAGTGAGCTGCTTGCAGCTTTTCAAATGCTGAAAGCTGTCTTGCTTCAGGCTCCCTCAGCCTGGATTGCCTACTGCTGCTTAAGTCAACTGTCAGGACAGCCTGCTGGATGTCACTTCTAGGATTGCGTCTTTGTCCTTCACCCAGCCCCCATCCCTTTGCTCAGTTCTAATCATCTCATTATCTATATCTAGGCTTCCTGACTATACCCCATAAGGTATGTTTTGTTTTTGTTTTGCAGTACTGGAGACACTGGGCTTGCTAGGCAAGTGCTCTACCACGTGAGCCATGCCCCTAGTCCTTTTGTTTTTGAGATGGGGGTCTCCCTAACTTTTGCCCCAACGGGCCTCAAACTAATAGCCCTCTTAAGCTACAAGGTTTTTGAAGGTAGGAGCCTTGTTTGGTTTTAACTCTGCATCTCCAATGCCATGCACACTTCAGATACACAGCCGCTGTTTGCTTAAGGAATGAAGACATTTCTAGTGTGGGTCCAAACGAATCGAATCGTCATGTTTGCATGCACCAGGGATGACCCAGCTCAGGGCTATATTCCAAAACTTACCCGGTTTAGACTTGCATCCCTAGAGTTCAGCCAGAGCTCAGCAAGCTTCTGGGAAGCAGAAGGTGGGGTAAATTGACCAGTAGCTCTTTCTGTGCTGTTTTCTTTCTTGTTCCAGGGAAAAGGTAGTCCTGTAATTACAGTCTTACCCTTTCCACCTCTGGCCTAACAGGAGCAGAGACTTTTCAGGAGCTACTCAAAAGGAATTAGCTAGCTAAGTCACCAACTGCCATGAATAAAAAATGCAGAAGGCAATGAACTTGACACACAAATTTAACAGGAAAATGACAGTCTGCTAAATCAGTAGTAATCCAGGGCATGCATTAATCACTGCTGCCTGCCCTTGGTGATCCACAGCAGTTACTGAAAACTTCTTGTGTGCAGACTGTCTTGGTGCTCTCTGCAAACAAGCACAGTGGGGAGTTGAAAATAAGGCAGAAAATAGAGTTCCTGTACTTGGGTGGCTTACGCAATCAAAAATAAGTGGCTTACCTTTATGGGGGCTTTTGACCACCCTTGAGGGAAGAGGTGGTAAGGGAAAATGTCTGATACTACTTTTTAATCATTCACATATAACCATAGTGATTTAAGCAAGTGGCAGGAGATTGGGAGATGCATATTGCATTGAAGGAGGAACCACATGTATTATGTAGCAGAGAGCTATTTTTTCTCCAAGCTGGTTTTCACTTCTGTAGGCTGGGAAAATCCCTTCTGTACTGGCCCCATGACACATCTTTCCACTAAATTTTGTGTCTTTTTAACAACATGTTCCCAATAAAGATGTGGAATTTCTTTCAAAAGAGTATGGAATCTGAGAGATTTCTTTTTTTTTTTTTTTGACAGAACTGAGGTTTGAACTTAGAGCCTCACACATGCCAGGCAGGCATTCTTACCACTTGAATCACTTTGCCAGCCCTTTTTTGTGATGGGTTTTTTTTGAAATAGGGTCACTGGAACTATTTTCCCCAGGCTGGGATTGAACCTCGATCCTCCTGATCTCTGCCTCCTGAGTTGCTAAGATTCCAGGTGTAAGCCACCGACTCCTGGCTGAGAGATTTCTTTATAATGCAGTTAAACTTTCTTGGGCTGTGGTTTTTTGTATTAAAGGTTTTTAAATAAAGGCTTTAACCCATATTGTTTGCAAGCCAAAGTGAATTGAAAATGAAATATAATATACATATTTAGTCTCTTATTAATGCTTCATACTATTTTGATGAGCAAGAATTAAGTTATTTTTTATTAACAGATGCTGACATTGTGTCTCAGCTGCTTTTAGAAAGGAAATGACTCCAGAATCTATGTTAAATATAAGTCAGGACTCTGGCCATTATCTGATTTAACATGAAACATTTTGTGACAAATTTAAGCCTGTTTAGGACACCAAAGACTCTTTAAAATGTTAACTGCACTGTGGAATCAAGATACATTGAAATAAAAAGTTTAAATATTAGTGATATCAATGACATTGACAATCAACAGAGTAAAGAGACAGCCTGCAGAATGGGAGAAAATCTTTGCCAGATATTCATCTGATGGGGGATTAATATTCACAATATATAAAGAACTCAAAAAATTAAACAACAAAAAGCAAGTAAGTAATCCAGTCAGTAAATGGGCAAATGAACCGAACAGACACTTTTCAATGTCTCTTAATGACATTTCTTTTCAAACATATCTAGTCCTTGTACTTTACAAATAAGTATGATGTGCATACTTATTTGTAAATGTCTACTAAATAATTATTACCAATAAATCCTTGTATCAATGAGGAACTAAAATTATACAAAATATTAATCGATACCAGGGAGTATGAATGTGCATTAAATTGTACAGTGTTGTGATGTGGTATAGGCAATATGCAATTATTATATACTAGTGGGAAAACATCAAGATTAGAATTTGTTTGTATATGTATTAAGAAATTTGAAAGTACTCTCAAATAGAGACTCACAGCTACTTTGTCAGACCAGTATTATGATCTGTGTGTTTTCCACAGGAAACAGGTTTAGCTAGGTTAAGTGGCTTGCCCCAAATCCCACAGCCAGTGTTCAACAGAGCCAGAGCCTAACCCTGGCTTGAACTCACCTACTTCACGGAGTATGCTTATAATCCTGTGGTGATTGGCTTCCGTCCCTTGCTTCTCATTAAAGAACTAATGAAAGTACAGGGAAAGGAGAACAACCTTTGCTAAAGATATTATATAAGCTATTTATGTTCTCTGAAAAATTACCCAACAACGTGATTCCTAAATACTCTAATTTTAGTTTTAGAAATTTAAGATATGTATCTAATCACCACTAAAATCTTGACAGTGTTTTTGCAGGATGTATGAAGATAAAGTTTAATGCTTAGATGGTCCATTTATTTCTTTAAAAATGTAATAGGAAAAAAGCCTCATTTTGATGATAACTTGTTATCTGAATACTTATTATTTTTTTAAAGGGCAAAGACACAGCTGCCTTTTAAAAACTTAATTAATGAAAAAGTAGATAGGAAAGTTTTTAGCAGAAAAGGTAGGGCAGGTGCTAACTGCAGGAGGACCCCCCAATCTCATGGGTGCCACAGGTCTTTTTCCTGTGCAAATCACTGTCCTGTACCTCAAATGTCTGATCTGGCACAGCTTTAAAAAGGGGACAAGAAAAGAAAGAGGCACACAAAAGGCAATAAGGGCCAAAGGGAAGAAGGTTCACTCCAACTGAAATTCAAACCAGACAAGAGCAAACTCTTTAGCCAGGTATTTTTATTGCTAGCATGCAACTAACATACCTATTCCAACATGGGTTTCTGGTTCGTAGTTTTGTCAACCAGAAGTGCCTTAACAATGTGTTCAAACCTGTTTCAAACCTCAAAAGTTTTTGTTAAAAATATCATTTAACCATGTGAAATGGAAGAAACATATAGCATATTTTAAAATTTCAGGTTTGAAACAACTAAAGGAAGACATAGGGGAAACATGTTAAGGTCTAGGCATAGGCAATGACTTTCTGAATAGGACTCCAGTAACTCAGGGAATAAGAGCACGAATTGACCAATGGGATTGCATTAGATCAAAAAGCTTCTGCACAGCAAAGAAAACAATCACCAAAGAGCTTACAGAATGGGAGAAAATCTTTGCCAGATATTCATGTGATGGGGGATTAATATACAGAAATATAAAGAACTCAAAAAATTAAAGAAGAAAAAGCAAGTAAGTAATCCAGTCCATAAATGAGCAAATGAACTGAACAGACACTTCAAATGAAGAAGTACAAATGGCCAATAAAGACATAAAAAGATATTTGACATCTTTAGCCATCAGGGACATGCAAATCAAAATGACACTGAAATTCCATTTCACCCCAGTCAAAATGGTTATCAGCAAGAAAACAAAGAATAACAAATGTTGGTGGGGTAGGGTGGGGCTAGGGAAACTGTTGTACACCATTGGTGGGAACGTAGACTAGTGCTGCTACTATGGAAATCAGTAGAGGGTTCCTCAAAAAAATTAAAATAGAACTTCCATATAACCCAGCTATACCAATCACTTCTGGGTATTTACCCCAAAGAATCAAATTCATCTCACTATTGAGATACCCATATACGTATAAAATGGAGATAATTGACAGTAGTATGACTGAATACAAGGTTATTATATAAATTTCCACTTATTAGTTATGAGACCTTTAAAAATAAATCTTTAAGTATTTACAACACCTTTAAGTATAAGATATATAGCAATAAATCTCCCATCCAAGTACTAACCAGGCCCGACCCTGCTTAGCTTCCAAGATCAGATGAGATCAGGCACATTCAGGGTAGTATGGTCATAGATGAGATATATCAAAATTAATCTAATGAAGTTCTTAAAGATAAAAAACTAGTTGCAGGGCTATGGATGCAGCTCAACAGTGAAGTATTTACCTAGCATGCATGAGGCCCCAGGTTAGACTCCCAGCACTGCAAAAAAGAAAAAGTTTCAAATATTTATTTTAAATATTAGAAATTTTTTAAAGCTGAAGAGCTGGGCCTCTGGTCTTTTGAAGAATCAAAGAGACATTAAACAACACTTCTGAGTCTCCAGAGGTGACGGGAGGTCTCAAGTCCCACCTCTGAACTATGGAATGAGACTCACTTAGGGTGACATCTGCTTTTAACAGACTCTAGTTGAAACTTTCCTGCACCAAAGTTTGCAATGAACTGATTTAGACCATCATTTGTCAAACTGCAGATTACAATCCATTAGTGGGTTATGAGCAATTCAGTGGGCAGTGACCGACATTTTAAAAAAACAAAACAGAATAGAAAAGAAAGGGAGTGCATTTCTGCCTATGTGTGTATACTTATGTGTGCTAATTTGACTGAAGTAGCACTTTTAATTTCTGAAGAACTGGTAGAGTAAAATAAAGAAGCTGTTTGACAATGAAGCACAGTTGTCTTCATGGGGATTACTGTTTGGAGAGAGATGAGAGGGCTGAAGAGAGAGGGAAGAGGGCCAAGAAAGAGGAAGTCAACATTTTATACTTCCAGAGTCTTAGTGGGGAAAGCAAAAAGAGCCACCAAAGAGGGGATAGAAGAGGCACCCACCACATGAGAGATGTCAAGGAGAATAAGAACATAAATTTGTGAGCAATTTTAAAGAGAGAATCACTTTAGTAGGACTGGTGAAGATGTATGCATTCGCTGAATAGTTACTA
The DNA here is from genome assembly GCF_047511655.1 of Castor canadensis. Lineage (NCBI taxonomy): Eukaryota > Metazoa > Chordata > Mammalia > Rodentia > Castoridae > Castor > Castor canadensis. The sequence continues at coordinate 88,965,028 of NC_133387.1, forward strand.
GTCTGTCATAGGTGCCAGGCACTGTTAAGTCTAGGTTTGCAGATATGGAGCCTGTCATGGAGCTAATTGTTTAGTGACAAGCAACAAGTCTAACATGAATATGAAAGTGATGCATTAGGATGCTCAAGTGTATCTTCAATATTGGGAATGAGGTGGCAGGGAATAGCTTTATGGAAAAAACACTTTACCAAAATGATGAAGACACCTTTTAACATGGTATTCTTTATGAAAGCTTTGTTTATGTATATTTGTGTATAGCACATATCTACAAATTATATGCAACACATCCATACACACCCACACCTACACACATTCTGTACATTTCTATTTTTATTTATCTATTTGTCTCACTCTACTTCCTAGGCTAGCATCAAGTGATCCTCCTGTTTCAGCATCCCAAACAGCTGGGATTACAGATAATCCATGGCTGCACAAGGCCCCATTTTTATTTACAAACTCAATTCTCATATCCTATGAAACAGCAACAAAATCACTACAAAACTGACTCATTGCAAATATAAAAAAATTTACAAAGTATTTACCATAGTTTGTACAAAAATACCAATTTCTGTTATTTCCACGTGGAGGACAGTTCAGGGATTTTCAAGTTGAGAAGGTTGGAGTATGGCAGTCTTACTGGATATCTTCACTACACCCTGCATCAAGATACTACTTCACAGCTATGAATGAATGGAGAATTTTGTAAAATTTCAGTTAGAAATTTTAAGGCTACTGATGTCCTAGTGATTTAATACAAACTTTCCAGGTATGAATGCTAAAGTCCAAAAATTTATAACTGCTATCCACACATAACTTAGCAAGGTGTTGTGCCTACAGACCAGGTGGCATGTCAGATTCAGCTTTCTCTGCACCTCAATTTTTACCCTACCATTGAAGATTTGGCAGAATTATCTTTAGTTCTTCCAACTTTGCACTTGTTCCCAGACTGTCTTTCAGGGGGATAAGTCAAGATCAAGTCAGATCAAGTAGGCTTCGGCCCTTCTGGGTTATTTTTCCTTTGTTTTCCTTGTTCTCTTTTATCATCAGCATCGCTGAGCGTCTATTAAAAATTTTTGTTGTTGTTTTAAACAGTGGGCAGCACCTACCCATACCCAGTGTCTCAGCACACAGCAACTGCGATTCACAACCCCAGACAGAAAAGGTGAAGGTATTCTCTTCTTCAGCGTCCTCGGGCCACGTGCGGAAGGAGGGGCCGCCTTCCGATTGGTGCCCTGAGGAGCTCAGTCCTTCCAATCGGCTTAGGCCCCTCGGTGGAAGAGGGGGCGCCCCCTCGTCCGAAGGGCGGAGCCAGCGACCTGTCCATCAACGAGTCCGGGGGTGGCAGCACCTACCACACTGCTGTACCTTGGCTAGGCGGGGCCAGGGCTGGCAGGCTTGGGCTCGGGGAGGCGGGGCCAGGAGGGCGGCAGCCAATGCACAGGGCGGCACAAGGGGGGCGGGGGCGGGTCACTGCGCGCGAACCAAACACACGGCCCGGGCACAGTCTGGGGCCGTACGGCTACTCGGCCTTCCGGCGCGAGGGCCTGGGAACCTCCCCGTCCTGGGCACCCCCTGCCTTGGTGGGCCAGGCACCCGTGGCCCCTCCTTCGTGAGGGGGGACGAGGCGACGGTTGCCGGGAAGCGCGCGCCGCCCCACCCTCACCCTCCCCTCACGCGCCACCCGTTTTTCCTCTTTCACCGTTAATAACAGCTGGGTGGCTGGGGGAGGAGGGAAGGTGGCCCCGGCGGAGTCTGGGCGGGCGCCTCCCACTCACCCGCGAGCAGCCCTGGGAGCCCGAGGATGGCGGCGGTAGCAGCGGCCGCCCGGGAGGAGGCGGTGCCGAGGCCGGGGGCGCGGAGCACCGCGGCCGCAGCAGAAGAGAGCGGTAACGACCCGTCGTGGCGCACTAGAACCGAAACCAGCGGCCGCCGCTCCGCCACCTGAACCGCTCCTCCTAGGGAGCCAGCGAGCGGCGCCCGCCGCGGCTGCAGCCGGGCCTCCTTCCTCTCCGCTGCGCCTCATCTCCCGAACCCCGTAAGGCCGCCGCCCCCGAGGACAAGCGCGCGCCGGACGCCGACCGCCCCTCGGGGCGCCGGGCCGCGGCCCTGGACGTGCGGGGACCCTTGTGGGCCGGCCGCGGCGCCTCGGCCCTGCCCTCGGGCTCCTGCGCTCGCTCCCGCCCTCGCGGCGCTCGGGGCGCTGCGCGCGGGCCCGGCCAGGGGCCGGGCGGACATGGGCGCCAAGCAGAGCGGCCCGGCCGCCGCTAACGGCCGCACCCGCGCCTACTCGGGCTCGGATCTCCCTTCCAGCAGCAGCAGCGGAGGGGCCAACGGGACCGCAGGCGGCGGCGGCGGGAGCAGCGGCGGCGGCGGGGCCCGGGCCGTGGCTGCGGGCAGGTTTCCGGCTCAGGTGTCCAGCGCGCACCAGCCCAGCGCTTCGGGCGGCGCCGCAGCGGCCCCGGCGGCCCCGCGCAGTCGCTCCCTCGGCGGGGCCGTGAGCAGCGTGGCGTCGGGGGCCCGAGCCGCACAGTCCTCCTTCAGCATCCCCAACAGCAGCAGCGGCCCGTACGGCTCGCAGGACTCGGTGCACAGCAGCCCCGAGGACGGTGGTGGCAGCGGCGGCAGGGACCGGCCTCCGGGCGGGGGCTCCGGCGGGCCGCGCCTGGTGATCGGCTCCCTCCCAGCTCACCTCTCGCCGCACATGTTTGGAGGTACGGCCCCTCCCGCGCCGCGCACGTGGGCCGCGGCCGCCGTTTATTTTTACCCTTCTCCTTTTCTCCTTCACCGGGCGCCCGGGCCAGCCCTCGGCCTGCGCCGGGTTCCCCGTGCTGGGTAGAGGCGCGCTCAGCCCCTGCGGCGCAGTCGCTGCCCGGCCGCCCCGTGGCGTTGAGTGTGACGCCCTGGCCACCCTGCCTAGGTAGGGCTTCTGCGTAGGGAAAGCCCTTCTTCCTGCGAGGGACTGAGTCTAGCGTGGTGCTAAAGCAAGTCGACCCGACAGCCCTCCTGGCTGTGGCTTTTGGTGGTAGGAAGTCAGGAGGCGATCCAGGGAATGAGTGGTGAGCAGTTTTAAAGGACAAGAGTCGGCAAGGTCCCGAGTGGACTCTTGAGTATTTGAAGGAGGAGGAAGTTTATCCTCTCGCTCCTTTGGAACGACTTTTCATATATCGCACTAGTACTTCAGTCTAGGTAAATACTAGTCTCACCTACCACATATGCGTTGATTGGATGCTTTTGTTTAATGGTAAGTGCTTTAGCCCCAGTCAGCTACTTGACATAATGGTTAATGTCACTCCTTAATTTGGAGCAGAGCATTGAAATAATGGAAAGTAGTTCCTTAAGGAGGGAATCTAAAAGTCATCACAACTCTGCCTACAAGGTGTGGTAGCAACTGGCGAGGTTCTTTTGAAGAATTGTGTTGATTAGAGCCAAGTCACTTGTGAAAAATGGAAATTTTTAGTGGCAGGTGATGTGCTTTTATGGAGACACAGGAGGAAAGGTGCACTGAGGAAAATGGACTCGGTTTCTGTTCAATGCTGAGTCAAAACCACCTCCCCTGCTTCCTTTATGAAAAGAAGTAGACGTATAGAAGACAAACATTCCCATATTTCATTGTGTGTCTGATTTAGATAAATTCACAGCTGAGTACCGAAAAAATAATGGAAACATCATCCCTCCATTTTTATGGCCTTTTTCACTCAAATATTTATAGTTATAAAAACTTTGAGTAGGAAGTTGGTAAAATTGTATTCAGTAAGTCTGTTCTTAGGTTCTATCTGCGTAAGTTAAAAATAAGAATTCACCTTTAGTTTTTTTTTTTTTTAATGCTCCTTTGCACATTCAGTATGGAACAACACTTGAATTTTAACTACTTTACTTTAATGACTTGTTTTATAGTAATTTTTGCTAAGTAAATAAAAAATGTGGACAGTTCCGAAAACTCGGTCTTTTAAAAATCTTTTGTTTTTGAAAACAGAACTAGTGATGTTTTTACTGTGATTTTATTACAAGTAACACAGTTAAAGGAACTGTGAAACAGTTTCCAGAGAATTGGAGACTACTGCAAGAATAAACTAGTTTTTCTTAAAAAAAAAAAAAAACTCTTTAAAATGAAGGTTTGCATTTTAACAGTTCAGATCATTAAAAGACATGATTATGTAAAAGCTTGCTAAAGAAGTAAACTTGTTAAATTAATACTTAATATATTGTTTACTATTACTTTTTTAAGTGCTGACAGTTCTCTTTGACAAAGAATCAGTATATTTATACGGCTTCATTTTGTTAACATAAATGCATTCCACTTAGACCAGGGGCAAAGAGTTGATATCTCTACTGTTCATAGCACGTTAGCAAAGGAAAAAGAATTAGTTGCTGGAAGTTGGAGGTAAAGCTTTTTTTTTTTTTTTTTTTTTTTTTAATTCTAAGTTCTTAGGTTTGTGCACTTAGTAGGTAGGTAACTGTTTCATTGCTCTTTGGTTGGGCAGACTGGAGCCTGGTAGCGGGACAGTGACACTGAGGAAGTTGAGCAACCTTTCTCCCCCCAGGTCTCTGGAGAGAATTGAGCACAACTGTCCTTAGTCACCCATAGTGTGCAGTCACTTTAACCTTTTTTTCTTCAGGGTAGTTAGAATAATTCTAGTTATGTATCATTTTTAGGACTTTTGGGAAGACAGTCACTCCATTTTCTCTGTTTCCTGATTACTGAGAAACCTCCAAGGGGGGAAAGGGATCAGAAAAGTTCCCTGTTCTTAAGTGAGGGGGTTACATCAGACTGCCATCTTAAATCCTGTTAAGACAGATGGAATAGACCTAAGTAAAAACATCTTTTAGAAGCATTGCCTTAATGAGATCTTTATCTCTATTTCAGTGGCTCCGTCCATGAGGAAAACAATAGAAGCATGTTTCTTATCATTCTTAGATTCAGGGAGCTAGACAATGAATCTTATTTTAAAAGGTAGATTTGATTGCACCTCACATTGACCTTTTATTATGTATTAAGGTATTTATTGAGTTACAAGTTGCACAAATGCCTATGTAATGGACTCTTATTTGCAAATTGAGAAGATGAATATTTCTAAATTAGTAGAAAGTTCTTATTGTAATTTTGTAAAATTGTTGTTTCCAAATAAGATTTAGTACTAAAAAGATTCAAAATTCTTTTTTTTTTTTTTTTTTGGTAGCTGTCATGTAGTTTAGAGGAAATGAAAACCTAAGCAGGACTATTTTTTGTTTTTTTTTTAAGCTTAGAAGTCTGATAAGTAAATTTAATTGTAACGAATTGCCAAATTGAATAAGAAGGTTTTCTGTGGTGGTTTTATGTTTTGCTTTCTTTTGCACATATATTTTGACTGTATGTACTCTTACTTAGTTCTCTCTAGAGAACTGAAAGAGAGGTGCCCTAGTACAGATATTTCAGTTTACAGAGATCTCCTAGAATTGAGTTTCTGGACATCAGAGTATGATTATAATCTGAATAGGAGATTTTAGACAAAGTAGGTCTCTCTCGTTTTTGCTATTCTTTCCAGACTAATGAGTTTAATACTATTAAAATGAACAGAAGTCCTCAATTACTGTTAATACTGCCCATCACCTTTGTTTTAAAACTTATCTTTAAAGGCATAGTCTAATATTTAAAAGGCTTGGTGTGCTATCTTAGAGGATTTGTTTCGCTTTATGTCTAGGTTTTTCCACTAAGTTGCTCATGTTTATAAAAGCAATATCAGAGTTAAAATTGCCTTCACTGATGCACAAAGATGGGGAGGTGAATTAGACTACAAAAATATACCAGTGAGTGGAAATTATTTCTAGACAAATTGTATGGATTTCTGTAATGTATCCTTGAGTCTAGTAGTGCACATGTAAAGTGAATTAATTTAAGACAATAAACATGTAGTGCTGTGCTCCTTTGGCTGCCTAATTGTCTTGAGCTTGTTTGGGTGTGGTTTGCCCATGAGTATGTCAGTAGTCTGATTGTAATTCAGGTGCCTCCAGTTACTTGTGGAGCCTGTTTCCTTGCTCTGAAGGAGTATGGGTTATCTCTTAAAACTGAGTAAGTTAAAGTCTCTAGCTTTAGGAATATTTATCTTAATTTTAAACATACATGCGAGATTTTATGGTTATCTCCTTTAATCATTCAGGCATTGTTTTTAGTTATTATTTCTTATAATATTAAGTACCAAAATATTTGAATTTGGGATGTTGAATTAATCTGTTCTATTCCTGGGCGTTCTTTTATTCAGTTGAAGAGTAACATCTGCTTCTTCCTAAGAAGTGATACTTCTAATCACCCTCCCCTCCCTGCAAAGGAACTTTGGTGGTTAATGTTTCTCACTTGTAATCTCATCTATCTTTAAAGACTACAGGGGATACCTTATGTTGTGTGTGCTGAGGTGTGTTCGGTGTCATGGAAGTTTCTGCTTTGGGAATTTTTGGAAGTACCGTGACTACAGGATGGAAGGTGGGCTGGAGGAAGGAGTGGTATGAGTTTCACAGGGCCCCATCTGACTGAGAGCTGAGTGACCAAGTTCACTAGCTGTGTAGCTCCTGAGGGAGGAAGAGCTCTATTGTTTTCCTGTAGTGTCTTCAAGTCCCCTACTCCCCTGTGATTGGTTGCTTTGCCTGGTGACCAGTAAGTAAATTATTGTTTCTGGTTACCAGTATCATTTATTAAATATACACCCCCATTTCTTACTCATCTTGTGCTTGTAAGGAGAGTTGCTTTAATGTTAGACTTATTACACTGGGTACTCACAAAATTGAGTTAAAAGAGAAGTATAAGAACTGCCTTATGTAACAAAGTACTTTCTACTAAGATTTAACTTATGTAAATTTTCCTAAGTACTATTTTTTAATTAAACTGTTAGCTTATTTTAATTTTGCATTTCCTCAGCTGTTTCACATTTACCTGTTCAGAAACTGGAGAAAACAGCCTTTGTGTGAAAATACTTTAAGGTCTAATTGTATTCATTTTTTTATGCTGCTCATTAAATTGTTGCAGATTTAGTTGCTTAAAGCAACACATATTTGTCAGTGTCTACTTGTCAAGAGTCTGAGCCCATCTTAGGTGGGTTTTCTGCAAGACTCCAATCCATTGGTTGGCCAGAGCTGCAGTCTTCTCTTCAGACTCAGTTGGAGAAAAATCTGCTTCCAACTCCCTCAGGTTGTTTGGCAGAATTCATCTCCTTGTGGTGGTGAGATTGATGGCAGTTTGCTTCTCCAAAACCAGCAAAGGAGAGACTGGCAAGATGAGCTAGTGCTCACTACACTGGGTTCATTTCATTGGTTAGAAGCAAGTCATAGGTTTGGTTTACACTCAAGGAGAGGGAATTTCACAAAAGCTTAAATGCCAGAAGTGAGAGTGGTCACCCTAAAGTCTATCACATTATAGACCTAGGTTAGCTAGGTAAACATGTAATTGTTTTAATTAAAAAAAAAACAACTGACTTTTTATTTCTTTTTCAAAAAGTAGTATGGTGAATGTAGTCTTAGTGAATATGAATGTAGTCCCTTTTAGTGGTTGGGCATTGTAGGTAGCAAAGGTACAAACATTGGGCTTCTTCCATCTCTTGCCAGTTGTCTCTGGAAGTGGATAGCACACATGTGATTATTATACAATGTAACAGGACTTTAAATAAAATGCTTAGGGAAATATCTCTCCAGGGTTAGAAGAATGCTTCACAGAGGAAGTGACATTTGAACACTTTGGAAGAATACAGAAAGTTTTGAGGGGGAAGGCATCACAGACTACAGAACAATCTACATTTAGGATTTTGATAGGGCATACTGAAAAATTAACTATGTCTAGATTGTTGGGTGCATGAAGGAGTGCTGTGCACGAGACTAGAAAAATAGAAAATTGGGCCAGTTCTTGAAGAATTACATAATGCTCTTAAGTTTATCTGACCAAGTTTCAAAGCAAAGTAGTACCATAATCAGGCTAGGAGGCACCATTGCAGTCATAGTTGGGTGCATACATGGATGATGGCCTTTTTAGTGGTCTAGTGCTCAGTCAGTCTTTCAGCTGTATACTACCCTGATCAGGATTAAATTTTTTAGGGAAGTATGATAACAGGAAAATAAGATAAGTTAGCATTGAATTGGAAAAATGCCTCATTTGAAATAATAGCATTGTTGAGCAGAAGGAAAAGTTGGGTTTGGTTGAGGTTTCTAAGGTAGAATTGATGGAATTGAGAACCTGGGAACATAGCAGTGTCTTTAATATTAAAAGTAAATAAAGATGGAAAGAAGTTTTAGGAGATGATAATCAGTTCTTTTGGCATGTTAAATTTAAGTGGCCAAAAGATTTCCATTTAGATAGAAGGATCCTTTAAACAAGAAATACAAGTCTTAAATTCAGGCCATTACAAAAAATTTAGCAATCATCAATTTGGAGATTAAGTAGATCTAAAAAATACATGATTTAGTAAGGGCTGGATATAAATTGAGAAGGATCAAGCCTGGACTTTGAGAAGAGTTTTAAGAGACTGATGTAAAGGCCAACAAAATTTATTTAAATTATGGGCTGGATGCTTAAGCATGTAGCTTAAGCTGTAGAGCCCCTGCTAGCAAGCAGGAAACCCTGAGTTCAAACCCCCAGTACAGCAAAAAAAAAAAAAAAAAAAAAATTACCTAAATTATAAAAATATATGCTTGCAAATCACCTTAGGCATGTTGATACATAATTGTAATTCCAGCCCTTGAGAGGGTAAAGTAGGATTGTGAGTTCAGTGGGCTACATAATGTAGCAATTCCCTGCCTCAAAGAAAAGAAATGGAAATTGTAAATCACTTGTAATCTTACCATCAGTAATAACCAGAACCAAATGTTGGTGTCTGTTTTTCCTGTGGGTGGATTTATTTGGAATATTTGTCTTCATCCTCGCCCCCCAATGAAAACTCAAGTGAGGATTTTACTATTTATAAGTGCAGATTAATAGATACATTTTGAATATTAACTATTAATCATTATATCTATTCAGTGCTTTTTTTTAAAGAAAGAAATTTAGTATATCAGAAACAGTATAATAATTTGAATTTAAATTCTGACACTGTAATCTTAATGTTTGCTTCATTGTGATTAGTCTGTAATAGTTTAATTTATCCTATTTGTATACATGTGAATGGAGGAGGAAAAAGAACAGAGAGACCTTATGTATATAATGGATTAAGTTAATTTAAAGAGTTAGCTCTTGGCTTGAACAATAGATTCTACTGTTTTTATTGTTGATTTCTGTTTCATTAGTTTTACTCTTCTATTGCTTTCTTATTTTGTGAAGTTAATTTTGTTCTTGTAGCTTCTTTTATTTTTCACGTATACTTTTTTATTTTGGTGGCATTTTGGGGTTTGAGCTCAGGGCCTCATGTTCGCTAGGTATAGGTGTTCTACTACTTGAGCCACTACCAGCCCTTCACGTATATTTGTTTAATTAAAACACGTAAGGGTATGATTACTTCTCATAGCATTGGATACTTGTATTTTTATTGTCACACACTTTTTTTCCTTTTAAAATTCTCTTGAGGAATAATTTTGTTAACTACATATTTTGATGGTTCTTTTTACATATAGGTTATTCAAAAGTATGGCCTTTAACATTTTTAGGTAGAGGATTTATTGTTTATACTACCCTGTTTTTAATAAAACTATCACTAGAAAGTGTTAACTAGAAATATTGAACTGTGGTCAGAGAATTAAAGCTCTTTCACTTGTAAATGAGAGAAATATAACTCAAAATAGCATTAAGTAGAATAATTGCCTCTAATTATTGGAAAGAAGTGAAGGAACAGGCACAGGATCCAGGGCTCCAGGGCTTCTGGAACTGAAATTCAGTGTCTGTGTGTTTGTGCTCATGAAGGTGTCCTAATCTCCTTTTGCGTATCCCCTACATTTACCCTCTTCTGTTGAATGTGGGTCTCTAAGTGATGTCCTGCAGGCTCACTTGTGGTCCCAATCATGTGAAGGGAGTATTTCTCTCTACCTCCATCAGCAGGACTCTTAGCTCAGTTTGAGTGCTGTGCCTATCCATAAATGAATCACAAAAGTAATGGAGTTGGGTTGTGGTCTGTGTTCATGATGTTTTATGTTACTGTGGGGAAGGGTTTGGGTCTTCTAGTCAGGCTGCATGGGTTGAGCCCAACCTTCTCTCTTGTGACTTTCCCTTTGCTTCTCGGTTTTCTCATTTCTAAAGTCAGGATATAAATAATACTTGCTTTGTAGTAGTTGAAGGATAAAAAGTAATTTGCGTAAAGCTCTTCATACCTTAATGTTTTTAATTAGCATTTGAACTTTAAGAAAAAACAAAAACGTCTAAGATTTATATTCCATTTCCCATTCTTACTGAGGAAAACCACGTGTTTCATTCTGGTGCCTTAATCCCTTCCCAACTTCTCAGATTTATAAAAAGGATCCAATAATTTCATTATTCTTTTTTCTTAGCATAAATTAATTGTACAGGGGGTTTCATTGTGAAACATGCTCACTTTTAAATAATGTGTGATTTATGTTCAAGATTCTCCCCAGAACATTTGAATCAAACTTTATATTGTATTTACTGTGTTAGACATGTGGCAAAAAAACTTTGTAAATATTGAATATTCACCAAAATGTGTGGAAATTGAATTATTACATTTTTAACCAACATTATTGGTCATCAAAATTGCTGTCATATTTAAAACCCATATAAAGTGTATTGCTCCAGAAAAAGCGGTATTTTACGTCTTTAAGTAAATTGAATTTTTGAATCAAAGAAGGTAGGTATAATGTGAGCTGTACAAATTAGGACAGGCATAAAACTGCCTTAGACATAAAATCATGCTGTGTCTTAGAGCTTTGTTTTTTAATATAACGGTGTGAATTTGCTACAGAATATTCTTAGATGATCTGAAATGTGTGGGTGGTTGGAGGTGGTTAGGGTGACTGTAAGAAGGTAAGGCAGGTCAGTCTTTTAAGTGTGTGCTGCTTCTGCTGGACAGAATCTGAGAAACAGCCTTTTTTTTTTTTTCTCCCTCAGGCAGGTGATTGAACCCATGACTTCACACATAGTACGGGAGTGCATTATGACTGAGCTATACCCATAGCTAACTGCTCACCTCAAAGTTAGGTTTTTTTTTGCAGTTGGAAATTGAACCTAGGGCCTTGTGCTTGTTAACAAAGAGCTCCACCACTTGAACCATGCCCCCAGTTCTTTGTTTTGTTTTTAAGATAGGGTCTTACCATGCCTGGCCAAAACTTAGCATCCTGTTACATGATGTAGTACATCTCAGGCAACCTGGACAACGTGACATTTAATAAGGCAGTTCACTGATGTGCTGGTGCTTTAGGATTCTCCAGTCTAGAGCTCTGAGGTCTTGATTTGACAAGACCTTCAAGAAGTCTTGAAATATCTAGATTTCGTGCCTATCGTAGTATTTCACCGACACCTTGGTGTCCTTAAAAGCTCAGTGCCTTAATAACTACTCTGTCCACTCTTTCCTCCATCTGACCATATACAGAGTTTTTCAGAGGTTTGCCATTAGTTTCTTAAACATACACACACACAACTAAAATGAAGAATATTTAATATTATAGGCCACTTTAAATGTCAAATATTAACCAGTGCTATTGCTTTTATATAGTACTTTGTAGATGAGGAAAGTGCTTTCACAAGAACAATCTTCTCTGAGTCACATGGTAAGTTGATAGACTAGATATTTTCCTTAATTTATTTGGAGAAGAGACTAGAAAGTTAAGCGGACTACTTGCAGTTGTAATATTTTAAATGCTCATTCTGTATCTTAGTTGAAAAGCAAATGGAGCCTAATTAACGTTCTTCTAGTAATTCAAAGTCCTTCTACAATTGGCTGTTTTTCTTTTCCTGAAGTTTCTCATTTTCCCATATGTTTATTGGGTTTGTTTTTTAAAAAGATTGTTTAGCTTTACAGCCCTCCCTTGCTTGTATAGATAGATCTTTCATTTGTTCATACATGTTGGATACTCTCTTAATTTCGTCTTGTTAAAGTCTCTTCTGGGCCTTCTGACCTACAACACCCTTTCTGAATTGGTTATCATGTGTAACCTTTCCTCATCATCCAGGAGATTCTGTTGCCTCTTACGTTCTAGCTCCTGGTTCCTCTGTTTGATGTCTTTTCCTTCTAGCTGCTCTCTGTTGTTTTCTATAGAACATAATCTTCTGTGACCTATGAGAAAGAATATGTAACGTAAACACTTGAGACTTCAGTGTGTGGAGGATGTTTTATTTCCACCTTCACTCTTGATTTATACTTTGGCTTGACGTTTTCCCTGAAAATTTTAAGTGTGTGACTCTGTTGCTTCTGGCTTCTCATGTTGCCAGTTGAGTACACAGGTGTCATTTTGGTTTTTGATCCTCTCTGTATGATCCTTACCTCCCACATCCTTACCCCATTTAGGATCCTTTTCCCTAGGGTATAACATTTCATTGTTGTAGTTGGGATGGATTTGCTTTCATTCATTGTGCAGCATATTTGGTAGACCCTTTCAATCTTTTAACTATCATTTTTTATTTTGAGTAGTTTTAAAAAATTATTTCTGAGAATTTTTTTTTTTACCATTTCCTCTTATTAATTAGATTATGGATACCTAGAATGATCTTTTGCTCTTATTTTCTCTTCTGTTTTTTCACCTGTTTTTTGTTCTTTTTTGAGTGATTTTTTTCAGTATTATACCCGTAGGTTAATTTTTTGTTTGTTTTCTGTAATTCATGGCCTTTAATTTATAGTATACTATCTTTTTTAGTAGGATGTTTAGACTGAATAGAATATGTTCAACACATTCTTCTTGAGCTGGAAGTTCTCTTTTTTTTTAATTGTAGAAGTAACAGGAACCCCTCTAAACTTCGAATAATTCAGATAAAAGGGAACTCACTTTTTGATTTTTTAATTTGCATATATTAATTGTGAAAAGGAGTGTCATGGTGATATTTTCAAATGTGCATATAATGTACTTTGATTAAATTCCTCTTATCTGGTCTTCCCTTTTAAAAACAAATTTTAATGGGTTTCATTACTCTATTTTCACACATGCATATAAAATACTTCAATCATATTCACCTCTTCTCTCACTCTCCCCTCACCTTGACTCTCCTCAATAGTTAGCCCCCAAACTCCCCAGTTTACATTCATGTCATTCTTTTTTTTTTTAGGTCTGGATTCTGCATATGAGAATATGCAATATTCTTTCTCCATCTGGCTTGTTTCATTTTAACATTTCCATCCATTTTCCTGAAAATGACATAATTTCATTCTTCTTTATGACTGAATAATACTAATGAAAGTCACTTTAAGACCTCCCTTCTGATGATCCTATTCTTTTTGTATGCATACTTACTTTTAAGTGTCTTTACATACTTAATAAGTACATACAAAAAAGTTTTGATTGTGTATGTGATTTTGTGACAGATGGTTAATTTGCAAGAATATGGTCATATTCTATTCTAAAGCCCACTTTTTCTGCTTAATATGTGTTTAGGAGATTTTTCTAAGAGAGTACATATAAATGCACTCTTCTTTTTAACTGCTGATAAAATATTTGTACAAATGAAGAGGCAGGTAGTGCAAGGGTCAAGAGGATCCATTTCCTTTCCCTGTGGAATCAGATTGTCCATGAACCAGAGAGCTTCTCTAAGCCTTGATGTACATACTTTTTATTTGAATTTTATTATGTAGGCATGGTTGATTGAAACTTTGCCATTCAATGGGCTGAACTCAAGCTCCAGGCTCTCCTGCATCTCTACCCCTCAAAGCCCCAACCCTCTAATCACATGGTGGTCCTTTCTGATTATTAGTACTCAATCCTGCGTCCTCTCCTTAGCATAGTCAGGTATGTTCTAATCATTTGGGAAATTCCAAGCATTTTAGAAGTGCTGTGCTAGAAATCTGTTTTGCATTTCCTTATTACTAGTGAAAATGAGAATTTTTCCATGTGTTTTTATTAGCTAAGTGTATTTCTTTTTGGAGTTGTCTGTTCATTACCTTTGCCCATTTTTCAGTTAGATTCTTTTTTTTTTAATATTGATTTGTAGTTTGTTGTATAATGTGTACATATATTTGTTTTTGGTATTTGAGTTTTAAATGACTTCCTTTCATGCCATTGGCTTATAAAATTAAACTTATATGAAGAATTAGGTTTATTGTGTTCTATTGGTACATTGTTTTGTGAATTTAAGTTTTAATGGTATAAGTCTGTTACTTCCTATAAATGAAGATGCTAGGACCTTAATTGCCAATATTTTATTTTTAAATTTTAGCCGGTTCAGACATACTGGATTGAATTTCGTAGAGACTTAAATTATGTGGGGCTTTGACTCTTTATGTTTTGGAACATTTTTACTTTAAGGAGTAATGAAGAGTAGGAAGAAGAGAATATTTATTGTGGTGATAATATGTAGGAAATCAAAGGTAAGAGCTAACATACTGTGTGGATGGTATTTATCCAGCTCATCCCTTCTCTGTTTCATAAAAGGTGATTCAGAGTTAACAACGTTCCACGTGACATGCTTCTATAAATAAATGAATTCTGTCTTATTGTAGTTATACATAATATCTTTTGTGCTTTTAACGTTTTTATAAATTGTTACGTGCTGTGTTCTATATTTTGCATGGAATATAAAATTCTTACTGCTTAAATTTTTACCACCAATTTCTAAGAGCTTCCTAAAAATTAAAAGGCTAAATTTTTTGGCAGACAACATATATTAGCAATTGCTTCAATAAATATCAGTGGAACTAGATTTCTATAGTTCTTAGTAGTATATATATTTAGATATATTTTAATATGCCAGTTTTCATGTTACCTTGCTCATATTGATCTAGGATAATGATATTACTAATTCACATCAGTAGATACATTATAGTTTACAAAAATATATTGATATACCTTTGTCTCCAAATAACATGTTATAAGAGACAGAGCATAACTTACCAATTCTATAAATAAGAAACTAAAACTATGAGATACTAAGATTTTTAATGACCGAATCAGCTCAGTGCTTTTTTTCATTTCACTAGGAGTTTTAGTCTTCTACTGATGCTGTAACAAATTATCGTAACTGTAGAGGCTTCAACACATACAAATTTACTATCTTACAGTACTAGAGACCAGAAGCCGCCAGTGGGTCTCACTAGGCTAAAATGAAGGTGTAGGTAGGCTGCTTCTGGACACTCCAGGGGAGAGTCTGTTTTCTTGCCCTCCTGCTTCTAGAGGCCACCAGCATTGTGTGTCTCATAGCCCTGCCGCAGCCGTCACAGCAGCAGCATTGGGCCAGGTGTTTTTCACTGTACCGCTTCTCTAGTTTTGACTCATCTGCCAAACTTTCCCACATTTTAAGGATCCTTGGATTTACCCAGATAATCTAGGATAATCTATTTTAAGATCAACTGATGAAGCAAATTAATTCCATCTGTAACCTTTCCTTTGTAACCTAATATGGTTCCACAGATTAGGATATATAGATATCTTGGGGAGGTACCAGTGATAATTCTTAAATGTTCTTACGATATAAGGAAAATGCCGTATTATTTTTTATTTTATAGTGACCAGAGAAAGAAAAATGATTGATATTAAACAGTAAAGTGAAGTGATTTGAGTAAACTTTAATGTTGCTGTTAACACAACTATAGTTTCTGTCAGATGCTTAAAGGGGATCTGTGAGCTTTGATTGAGAATCATTGATCTGAAAATTCTTTCCATGTCTAATTAAGTTCTTGTTTTGAGACAGTCCTGATACTTTTGTACAGTTTTCTTATACTTGAAAATTTATGTAACAAATTAATAAGCTTTTGCTAAGTGCAGGGTGGTAGTAGTAGTGAATGGGCCTTATTTCATGAGGCTTGATAATTGTCAACATTCTTCTTCCTATTTTTTAAAAAACTATTTCACAGTTTTTTTTTCCTGGGCCTTCCTTCGCATGTTATCACTAGGCACTGGTCTCTACGGGAGGAAGGAGCTTTTTCCTTTTCCGAAGGGAGCAGTAATTTGCATATAGTGCAGTGCACAGATCTTAAACTGTAGGATTTAAAGAGTTTTGGTAAATACATAAACACATAATGAACACATTATCAAAACAGAAAATATTTTCATCACCCCCAAAAGTTCTGTCTTTCCTTGTCGTACCCTGTACTACCTATTTCTGTTACTAGCGACTAGTTTTGCCTGTTGTTGAACTTCATATAAATGGAGCCTTATAATAAGTACTTTTTCATGTGAAGGGTTTGGCCAAAGTAAAAAGTGAGTACAATTAGAAATGGAGGCTACTGGAAAGGTTAACAAAATGCTTGCTTGCCATTCACACGTCCCCTGCAGGATCCCCTTCACCCCAGCTCCAGCAGCACTGAGGTCAGTTCATGAATACAAAATCTAACAGTACTCATTGTGTTTAATGATGGACACTGTAGACTAGATTGACTTGGCTAAAATTTCACATGTGTCCCTGATTAATAGTTTGAGGATGATATTAAATGTTTTAGGTAGGATTCACTGCAAAATGAGATAAAGTGATTTGTTTGCAAATTGTAAATCCTCAGGAAAAGGACAAAGTTCAGGGAACTTTTATTTTAGGACCAGTGTTCCTAAGTGTGGGAGAAATTCGACTTCCCCGAATGTAGAGACATGGTTGAAGAAGGATTCATGTTTATGTTTTTGGTTTAGTCTAAATCTTTTTTAAAAAGTAGGTAGGCAGTGGCTAGGTATACGTAGTTTTCTTTCTGTAGTGTGACTTTTTTGCTTTTGTCAGTGAACCTAGGACGTATAAATGAGTAAAAGGTACTATTACGTTCTGTGTACAGTTTACCTGTAATCTGAAACAACAGTTTCACTAGAAGTTTTAGCCTTACGCAAGAAGAACCAGAAAAAAGAAGTCCTTATGGTTTGTGAGAGTGAGATGACTGTCCTAAGTCGTGCAGGAGGACTCCACTCTCATCAGAGATGGGAGCAGGCAGAAGGAGCTGCTCTGTTCTTCTCTTCGCAAGGGGAAGCCTGGTTCCCCCTTCCTTGCGGGAAGGAAAGTGATTAAAAGCTGGAAAGAGTCTTCACTAGAAGTAATCTGGGGCATGGTGTGTTGCATGCACTTTTGACATGTTAAGTGTTCCTGGAAGAGACTCTGGGTATGGTGAGAGCAGTTCTGCTTAGAAGGCAATCAGACCTTCTATGACCTTCAGTTTTCATTTTTGGAGGGCTTCAGTATCCCAGCTGAACTATAAAATAATAAGGCTTTAAAAAAATCTCTGCCTTAAATTTGAATGTACTGTTGTACACAAAATCCCATTATAACAAACCCCTGAAAGCGGAACTCAAAAAAAAAAAGGTCTTAAATTCAAATCCCCTATACCAGCTGGGTATAGTGGAGTGGCTCATACTTGTAATTGCAGCTTTTTGGGGGGAGCACTAGAGATTGGGAGAATTGCAGTTTGAAACTAGCCCAGGAAAAAAGTTAGCGAGACCCCCTAACTGAACCAACAGGTTGGGTGTGGTGGTGCACACCTGTGATTCCAGATAGGCAGGAGGTATAGGTAGGAGAATTACTGTCCAAGGCTGGCCTGGGCAAAAACATGAGACCCTATCTAAAAAACAACTCAAGCACAGAAGGGCTGGAGGTGTGACTTAAGTGGTAGAACACCTGTTTTAGCAAGCATGAGGCCATAAGTTCAAACACCAGCACTGCAAAAACAAAACAAAACCCTAAAAACTCAGTACTACCTCCATCCCCCCCCCAAAAAAAAAAAAAAAAGCAGCATAGTAGAAGCAGTCTAGAGAAGTGCCTCACAGGTTAATGCACTAAAGGGAGTCAGAAGGAAACTTGTAGAAGAGGGCATGTTGCTACTTGCTTACAGAAGGAAATAGTTTCACTTTTTGTCTTCAGAGAAGTGATAAACTAGTTCTGTCACCTTCACTGCTAGGTATTCAGAAAGCAGTTTTCATCCTTTGAGGGAGGAGCTCTAGAGGAATTTGAGAAGTCTGGCAAGTTTCCTCTACAGAAACTCATGGTCTGTTAGGGGCCAATTGTCAGTCACCCCACTGACATTATTCTTCCTTTAGCTATGTGTTTGCATACTTTGTAAAAAAACATTATGTAAGGACTGGAGGAAAAGTTCCTTATTCTATGTATGAACATGAGACTGTGGACTTTTACAAGCAAAAGCAGCACAAAACTTAGCTATTGTTTTGTGTTTTAGCTCGCTTAAAATTGAGCATGGAGGAAGCTGGCAGTGTCCTCTAGTTGACACACTTAGTCTAAATACCTGACTTTTCTCTTTGTTGCTTTGCTTATTCATTCAGCCAAGATATGCTGAGTGACTGCTGCAGTAGGTTGGGTGTGCTTTTTGGCATTGGAATATAGAGGTGAAGAAAAACTGCTGTCCTTAGGAAAGGTATAATCTAATGGATAGAGAGCCTTGAAAAGAAATGATTGTAGGGCTAGGAGCATGGCTCAAGTGGTAGAGCCTAGTAAGCATGAATTCTGAGTTCCACCAAAAAAAGAGAAAATATTACAATATTAAAAAGTTCTATGTGTTTAATGTCAATAGTTTTGTAACCAAATTTTTGTTAACGTGTATATAAGGAAAAAAGATAATACTCATTCACTACTATTGGTTTCAGAGTACAGATTTTTATGCTCAAGTCTATCTGACTCCAGCTATGTGCCCTAAACCTACTGGGCCTCGAAGAACAAAATGCAATTTGGTTGATAATCTTTAAAACTTATCTTGTAGAGTGCTGGTCTCAGAAGATTCTCCTGGAAGAAAGCATTCTGTAGCCAAGCAAGTTTATAACCTATTAAAGTCCTGAAATCTAGTTAAATCGTTTTAATCAGTTGTTCCCAAATTTTAAAATTTTAGTTACCTGACCTCTTTGTTTTCTCTTATTAATCTTTTGTTGGTGTTCTATGGCACTCAAAACTTACAGCCATGAGAATTAGGGCTGGGCCCCATTCCCAGAGTTTTTGATTCAGTAGATTTGGGGTGGGGCCTGAGAATTTGCATTTCTAACAAGTTTGCTGTTAACTTAACCCAACTAGTGCTCCTTCCTTATGTGACTCAGGTCATTTGCATTAAGGCATAGATTCCTAGAACTCATGTGAGAGACTGTGATCTTAGTGTTTTCCTCCTGAATGAAGTTATCGAAAGTAGGAATGCTAGGCATGGTAGTGCATTCCTGTAATCCCAGAACACCGGAAGTTGAGGCAAGAGGATCACAAGTTCAAGGCTAGTCTGGGCTACATAGCAGGAGCCTGTCTCAAAAAAGTAGGAAATAGTTATGTTTCTCATGAAAAGAGCCTTGGGGTGGAGGCTTCATTAACAAAATTACTTTGGCATTATTTCTGTTCTAAGTATTTTTCTGCTACTGTTGTGAGCTTCATTCAGTTCACTCATCTGTAGATGGAAATGATGGAACTTGCTTCTAAAAAGTTGTAATAGGATTTATTGATAGACTATTTGCAGAAGTGGCTAGTGTGGGGCAGGGCCTGGAACATTCAAAGTGCTCACTACTGTACTAATTAAAATAGAATGTGGATCAAGTGCAGTTACCTTTATTTAGGAACTTATTAGAAATACAGTGCATGCCCCACACAGGGAAACAGCCTGCAGGTGATTTCTACACACACTACTCTGTGAGGAACATGGATTTGGCACACATGCTGGGAAAAGCCCCTCAGGGCTGATGCAGTGTGTGACAAACTGGCTCCCCAGGGCTGCCTCGGTATTGATGTTACCAATTAGTACAGAAGTGTGCTCTCTAGCAATGGTCTACAATTTTTTTTTTAATTCCCCAAATAATTTTTTTGAAACTACCTTTATGCACATTTTAAAGTTGACATCTAATATTTTTATCATAATGTTAAAATATTGCAATGGTATAATTTCAGGAATATTAAAATACTGATATTTTTAAGTAGACTGAAAATGCTCTTAAATGTATCAAATACAATGTAAAAATATTTACATACAAAATATCATGTATTTTAAGTTCATTAAAATTTTTATTGCCATCAGGCTCTAGATAGTAAACATTTATTTCAGCTTTTAATAATAGTACACAACTAATAAAAATATTGTTCAGAATTTAAAAGATATTTAATGTAAGTAGATTTTGATTTTTTTTTTTTTTCTTCTTTTCAGTGCTGGGATTTGCATCCATGGCCTCACACATGCTAGGCAAGTGCTCTAGCGTCACCTCCATCCCTATCCCTTGGAAATGTGTTTGTTAATGATATGGACTGAGGGATAGGGTGACTTTGATTAGAGTCAATGTCAGACACTTCCTTTGGTGCCAGGTGGGTTTTAAGTCATTGTACAGTGTATTAGACTAAAATTCTAAATGAGTGAGAGGTATGTCTTTCAAAAGTAGGAGAAGACATGAGAAATGGGAGCTGGTATGGAATGTGCATCACTTGCCCTTTCTTAAGTCAGTGTAAGGAAAGGTACTTGTGGAAGATGGGTATTTGAAAACTGTTGTCTTTAAAATTGACTTGGAAAATGTTTAGGTCTCCTCAATTGTAAGATAGCAACTCCAAGATAAATGGAATTGCGGGTTGCATATAGGCCTATCTTAATTGGATAGTAGTAGTAAACTGTTTCCCTAGGCAACTGTCAGCTTGGTGGAAAAGAAATAGTATTTCACTGCCTTCTTCCCTCTGTCCCTTCCTCCCTTCTTCTCTCCCTCTTTCTTTTCTTTTGATGCAGTCTTGCTATGTGGCCCAGGCTGTCCTCAAACTCATCATCTTCCTGCCTCAACCTTCTGAGTGCTGGAATTGTGTGCCACCATGCCTGGCTGAGTGATTATAATTTTCTATTCCATGATGCCTATTGATTGGCCATAAATATTTCTTTCAAGGGCCTTTGTCTTTTGCTTATTTTTCTATTGAGTTTGAATTTTTCTTAGTGGTTCCTAAGAGTTCCTTGCATATTCTATATTTTTCTTTCTAGCTAGGCAAATAAGTTCCAAATACCTTTTCTGTGCTAAATGTGTATTTTTTCTTCCTATAAGGAAAAAATATATACAAAGGTAGAGAAAATAGTATATAACAAACCCTTATCACACAAATACAACATCAATGAAGATTTTTGCCATACTTATATTTTCTGTCCCTTTTTCCCCTGAGATATTTTAATTAAAGCAGGTCCTAGATAGGTCATTTCCAGTGAAGACTTTCAGTGGACATATTTATTCACTATTATATTTACTGCTCTTTTCCTATTTTTTTTAGACTTTTCTCCAAAGTCTTGAAAGTACTCTTCAAATAACTGTAATGAAATGCTTTTCATGTTAAGACTTTAATCCTCCTGGAATTGATTTTTGTATACGATGTGAGGTAGGGGTTCACAGCCTTATTTTTTTTCCCATATTGATGCCCATTTGTCCCAGCATTTATGGATCTTTGGTTTAGAGTGCCATCCTTATCATTGTTTTCTTTTCCCAGAAGCCTGGGCACTCAGATCACTGGACATTAGTGGTTCTGACATCTTGTTTCAAGACCAGCAATATCAGCATCACCTGGCATCTTGTTACACAGATTACCCAGCCCACCATGGACCTACTAGAAATTTAAGACATAGAGAGGGGCAGCAGCAGTCTGTGTTTTAATATAATTCCACGTGATTCTGATGCATGCTTAAGTGTGGAAATACTAGTTCAGGGGTTTAAGACATCAAAGAATTAGGAATTCAGACTGCAAAAGCAGCAGGTACTACATTTATAGTTCAAATTACTCTAGTGACTTTCTACCCTTTTCTACCCAGTGTAAACTTTTTAAGTGAATTCACCTGGGTGGTAGTGGTGGTTGTGGAGAGGAGAGTTACTTCTAGTTTACCCTAGCAGTGAAAGTCATAACCCTTTGGGAGCACCCCACTCAAGGCAGAAGTTTACTGCTATTGTTCACTTTATCTGTTTTGGGCCTTCAGCCTCCTCTCATTTTCTGGCCTAGAAATCAGGAATTTGTAACTTCTTTTTCCCAGCTCATAATGCTTTTAGGATTTTTTTTAAATCTTAAGATTTTTTTGTTTGTGTTACACAGGAAGGTCCAAGTACCTAATTTACTATGTTCTAGAACACCTTCTCTATTAATACATTCAGTAGATTTTGCCAGTTTCTTTCTAGGGAAGTGCAAATCAAAGTAGTAATGTGATAGCACTTTATGTGTGTCCGATTGGCAGAAAGTAAAGTAATAACATACTTTTGTAAGTCATACAGGGTGTGAATAGTTTTGGTTTTGTGTGAAACTTCAAAAAGATGTTTGTTAGGTAAAAACTGTCATTTTGAAGGATTAGGTGGAAGGAAGTATATTTGCAACAAATGCAACTGACCATTGCATTCATTTTCCTGTGATAGGACTTGGGGGTGATTACGTGAATGGATGCTAGCAGTTTATTTTAATGTTTAGGGCCATAAGTTAGGCCTTAGTTGAACCACAAGGATAGAGAAGGGACTATGGGGACATTCAGATAAGCTTAGGAGAAATCTGAGGAAAATACTATTTGCTTTCTTGCAAATCCACCAAAACTAGGAAAATGAGAGAAATAAATAAAGGATTAGGGTGGATCAAAAGGAAACTGTACAACAGTAGTCTGCTGGAACCAGCCCTGTCTAGAATTGGTAAATTTTTGGGGCTTTAGCTAGTCAGATGTTAAATACAACCATTATGAAAATCAAATTTTATAAATTTAAACAAGTTATATTTAAAACAGAGGTAATAAATGCTTAAAACTCATCATATCCTAGTTACTTTATTGTCTTTTACTGTTACTGGTAGAATATTGCTTATACCAAAAGGATTGGGAAGAGTATTTTGAAAATGTTGGGGATTTTTTTATATTTGCATATATATAAAATGAGATATCTTAGGGATAGAACCACAGTGTAAACATGAAATCTGTTCATGTTTCACCTACACTTTTTTGGTACAAGTTCTCCTTATGTAACCCAGACTGGCCTGAAACTCACAGTCCTCCTTTCTCAACCTCCCTTTTGCTTGGATTGCAGGTGTGTACCACCATGCCCAATCAAGGTGATCTTTTAGCGCAGTCATATTTTGACTGGCCCGTCACGAAGTCAGGTATGGGTTTTTCCACCTGTGGCATCTGGCAGTGCTCAGAAAGTTTTGAATTTTGACTTTGTGGGTTAGGGATGCTCAGCCTGTATATGTGTTCTCAAGGCTGTTGGCAGCTGTTGCATCCGTGTGGTGGGAATACTGTGCGACAGTGTGATACCACCCAGTTCCTTACAACTCTGTGTGCACTGACAGCATATTTGAAATCTGTCCCATGGAACTCAGCAGTATCGGAAACCAGGATGTCTTTCCCCATGGACAGCGTTAAACAGCTACCAGAATACCACGTGGTGTAACAGCATTCAGCACTTGCTGTTTAGATAATGATGTCTTTCATCACAGTAAATAAGCTTATTTCTGAAGTTTGGGTACTTCAATATTGTGTGAAAATGAGAAGCTCAGTAATTTTCCTCAAATGTTTTAGAATATTAAGATTATAGAAGGACATGCCTTGTTTATTTGGCTTTTACTTTATAAAGACAGTATCTTTACTAGCTTGTTCTCCTAGTCTTTTTTTTTTTTTTTTTTTTTTGTGGTGCTGGGGATCAAACCCAGGGCCTTGTGCATGCTAGGCAAGCACTCTACCACTGAGTTACATCCCCAGCTCTCGTTTTTCTGAGAGGGTCTCACTGTGTAGCCCAGACTGATCTCAAATTCCCAATCCTCCGTCCTCTGCCTCATATAGGTCTGCACCACCTCTAAGAATGCACCAGCTTCTTTTGTGTGTGTGCGCACGTGTGTGTGTGCTGGGATTGAACCCGGGGCATAGAATCTGGACATTTTCATATGATTGGTGATTCTTGTTACATTCATTTTTCATAAATATTTTTGGCAACTTAGAGTAATGAAAATAAGTTTAAAACATCAAAAATATTGTTCTAAGTTCCTTATCACTTATTACTATTTGTGTAGTATAATGATTTAGGCTTTTTGATCTGTGGTTGGGCCTTTGTAACTTTGGCCAAATCGCTTAAACTTTTATAAGCTTGTCTTCCCTCAGTATTAAAGCGATGGTAATATTAGTACCCACCTCTTAAGTGGCTTTGAAGAGTACATGAAATAGTGTAACATTTGGCAAAATGTTTGATTCATTGTACAGTTTTCTGCAAATGTGAACTAACATCCGTATTCTCAAAATAATAAATTCTCCTATCTCAAGTTGCTTAAATTATGTGTATGAAAGCTAGTAGTAAGTAAAGAATTATATAAAATACTTAAAATTATAGTAAAAGCTGTTGAAACAGAAACGAGTAAAATTCAATCTCGTATGACATATGAGGTGCACACAAATAAGGCCAATTTGGCATTACTGTCATGTTTTTAAAGGCTAGTGGTTAGGTATCAATCATACCAGCAAATAATAACAACATTTATTTTGCTCACTAAAATGCTATACAGTATTAGTTGTACAGATACATATGGATAGACGCGGTTTTCCTAAAATATTGGGTAGTCCAATTGCTGTAAAATAGAATTTAGGTAATAAAATGAGTCTTGGTTCCTTTAATAATTGTAGTCGCACATGCCATATTTAAAGTTAACAGGCCTTTCTTTCTTTGCCTTCCAAGTCCACTCTTGGAATAGCTGTTAAAAAGCTCTATGTCCAGGGCTGAAGGTGTGGCTGAAGTGGTAAAGTGTCTACCTAGCAAACATGAGGCCATGAGTTCAAAAACCAGTACCGCAAAAACAAAAACAAAACCCAACAAGCAGCAAAGTGGGAATAAAGCAAAAAGAAGCATTGATAATCCACCTCTGAGTACTGCTAGAAAGTTGGCTGCCTACCTAGGTTTATTTTCAATTTTATTCTGGGTACCTAGATGTGATACTGTTTCCACTTTTTATCCTTAGTATTGATTGGGTTTTCCCTCTTTTTTTTTTCTACTCTGCTACCTCTATTCCTTCTGGAACCAGTAGTTTAATGGTAAGTATATAAATTTACAAAGTTTTTGGCCTAGTGAGGATTTTCTTACCCTCACCTGTCTTGGTGAAAACTTTGTAGACTTCAGATGGTCTCTGTGGTTTCCTAGATTTTTCATTGTTGCCTTGTTTGTGTGTAGGCTGATAAAACTTTAGTTTTGAGGTACTTCTGTCCTTGCATGCTGGGTCAAATGGCCTCCATTGTTTGTGTGTTTCATAGTGATGTTTTTCTTGGAGCTTTGCACTCTCCTTTTCCTTTTTTTTTTTTTTTTTTTTTGGGTGGGGGGACACTGGGATAAGAAGAAAAGCCTTTTCTCACATCTGCACTACTTTTATTTTCACTATTACCTTTGGAATCTTTCCAAATATTGCCAACCAGATCTTTGTACAATGTTCTGTACGCATTAAAAATATAATTGCTGGGCTCAAACCTATAATCTTAGTTACTCAGAAGGAAGAGATCAGGAGGATCACAGTTCAAAGCCAGCCTGGGCAAATAGTTCGCAAGAACCTATCTTGAAAAAAAACGCATCACAAAAAAAGGGCCGGTGGAATGGCTCAAGGTGCAGGCCTTGAGTTCAAATTCCAGTACCACAGAAATATATATATAATTACTACTATTTTTGTTTGAGCAGAATTATACATTGAGTCCAAGTTCACTAAATGATACTTTTTAATCCATTGATTCTTAACTGCTAAATTTTCTATCAAGTTCTTTATTGCATTGTATTTTATTTCAACTTTCAAGATACTAGAGGCTTTCAATATTTTTAGGAGGTATAAATGTTTTTAGTATTTACCATAGCAGTATCTGTTACACAGTTGTTTCACAACTTTGTGTTTTAATTCAAGGAAATTTTTATTCATAATCAAGCCTAATATTTCATTCTTTAAACTTAGATTATGAAATGTAATTGAAAAGAAATCAATTAAGAGAATGGGGCTAGATATAGAGTGCTAAAATTTAAATAGTGGACATTGAGAACTTTGATTAGAATTCTACCATCAACTAAGATGTCTTTAAATTTTTCTTTAAATATACATAAGAAAAATACATAAAACAAAAGAATATAGTCACAAAATGAGTACATATACAGGTGTCATCTATGTTCAAAAACAAAATATTATCTGCACCTCAGAAGCCCTCCCCGATCTTTCTGAATAAAACCCTTTTTTCATCTTAGAGTAATTTTAATCCTTACTTTCATGATAATTATTTCTTTGTTTCATTATTTGTATATGCATTTCTAAACAGCATGTTCAATTTTGCCAGCTTGATTATGAATGGGATTATACTCTTTATTTTGGGTCTCATTTCTTTTTTCCCCCAATATTATGTTTGTAAGATTCATTTATATTATGTATAGCTGTGGTCACTGCTCTTACAGTTCAGAGTCTATAGTATTCCCTGTAGAATACTATGAATACACCAGAATTTGTTTAACCATACCGTTATTGGATATTTGTTTCCATTTTACTATTAAGAACACTGCTGCTGGGTGAATATTTCGTTAGCATGTATTCTGGTGCATATGTGCACAGATTTCTTCAAGATAGTATTTCTCAAAGTGTGGTCCTTAACCAGCAGCATTGGTGTTGCCACGTTAATTCATGTCTGTCCATTCCCCCCCACACACACCCAGAATCTTTGAAGACGAGGTCCAGGAAACTGAAACAAGCTTTCAAGATGAATCTTAAACACACTAAAATTTGAGAAATACTCCTCTGGGATGTGTATCTAGAAGTGGAATTGCTGAGTCATAGGTTATGTATACTAAAAGCTTTCAGTTGGAGTGTATCAATTTTTACTTACCACGGTGCAAGTTGAGAGACTTGTGTTTCTCTACATCTTCTGTAATTAGTATTTTCAACGTTTGTTTTAAACTTTTTAAAAATACAATTTGAATCTTTTCTGAATTTATTTTTGAATTACAGTTGAATTTTAGGTTTTCAGGTTTACTAAAAGAAAAGTCCCTAAATTTAAGTCATTAAATTTACTAGGACTTTGTAAAAATGTCATTAGAAAAGTTTTCAAATGTATTCAAAAGCAGAAATAGTAAAATGAACTAATAAGCTTCACATCGTCCACATTCAGCAGTTCATACTTGCCTCATTTATTTTCTCTTAATTATTTTAAGCCAAATTTCAAATATGTCATTTTACTACTATATCCACAAATGCACATATCAAAAATGTGTGTCATTTTCTTTACTTGAGGACAGTGTCTAATTCCTGAGGGCCTTTTTTTACCTTGTGTTGGAGTGGAAGCATGTTAGAACATGTACAGTGTCTAAAATGATGACAGCACAGTGTGGAATAAGGTACTGTGAGTGGGAGGTTTTCAATGAAATTACAGTTTTTTGGTTTTTTTTTAATCATTCTCTGAACTCTTCTAATGAATTGAAGTTAGCCAAATAATCATAATGGGTGTTTTGGGTTTTTTTCTACTTCCGTTTCACCACGAGTCAGAAATTTAAGTTTCTTAAAATAATTATTTAACACAGGTTTTGTTTTTAGGGATAAGAAAGTATCTAGAGTCCTCAGAGATTTATCACTTCTTGGATAAAAACATAACCTGTGTGATGATGATATTTCTGTTATATTACCAGAGTAGACAGCTAAAAGATACTATG